>NC_138222.1:2859752-2932252 GCF_964197995.2 Scardinius erythrophthalmus
TGTGTGAGTGTGTGTCGTACAGGCAGCACCTGATCCTGCACGTCGCCCGTGAGAACGGCTTCTCCAAGGTCATGACGGGGGAGAGCTGCTCTCGACTGGCAGTGAAGCTGCTGAGTAACATCGCTCTGGGTCGTGGGGCGGCGCTGGCGTCCGACACGGTGAGGAAACACTGAGCCCACGGTTCCTCAGGTGGACCTTAGAGCTCACACTGAAATATATGAATGATCATTTATAGGTAACACTTTATAACACTGTTCCTTCATTAATGAAGAACTGCACAGGAACAAATGAGTTACGCACTATTAACATTCTAGTAAATATTAACTAACAAGAAACTCTGATTAACAAATCACTAAGTAATAGCGCTCAGCTGAATGTGGTGGTTCACTATTAGCTAATCAATAACTACTATTATTCATACCTCACTGAAGACTATAAGAACTACTAGCCTATATACAGGTTCATAATTAATATTAATAATGCATAATGTATAATATAAGGTAGTGATGAATCAAGTGTTACTACATCTTTCTAAATGAACTAATAATAAATTGGATCAATATTCTAAAGTGAAGATCATGGCAACACACACTAGTAATGACTAAAGTGTTACCAAATACCATCGGAAATCTATGTGACCCTGGACCACAAAACCAGTCACAAGAGATTTATACATCTTCTGAAAGCTGAATAAATAATATTTCCATTGATGTATGGTTTGTTAGGATAGGACAATATTTGGCCGAGATATGACTATTGTAAATCTGGAATCTGAGGGAGCAAAAAAATCGAAACATTGAGAAAATCTCCTTTAAAGTTGTTCATTTATGTTGGCGATTGTGCAGCATTCACTCACACAAATACATGTTTTATATATTTACGGTAGGAAATGTACAAAATATCTTCATGGAACATGATCTTTACTTAATATCCTAATGATTTTTGGCATAAAAGAAAAATCAATAATTTTGACCCATACACTGTATAGTTGGCTATCGCCACAGATATACCTGTGCGTGTCATGTGACTGGTGTTGTGGTCCAGGGTCTCAGATCTACACGATTGGTCTTGTAGGGTTTCTCTGATCCTCGGTTCGGGGATGTGGTGATCGTGCGGCCCATGAGGGATTACTCCTCTAAAGAGATCGCCGCGTACTGTCGGATGTTTCACGTTCCCTCGGTCTTTATCCCGGGACTGGAGACCAAGGTGAGCGTTCATCATCAGGCCAAGGCCGAACACACTAACACACTTTCCTTTGAAAACACATCTTTTTCTCTCCGGTTTGGCCTCCCGTTCACACTGAGATGGTGTTTTTATTCATGAAAACACAGCTTTTTGAAAATGCTCTCCAAAGTGGATGAATTTGAAAATGCCGTTTTCGCGTATTTAAAAACAATGGCGTAAGTTTAGTCATGTGACGCATATTGCACTGTGATACGGTTCAGTTCATCAATAGTAAGGAAGGAAGAAGACAGGGGTCGGCTGGAGCTGGGACGCACGTTTTATTTACTCTTTTCGGATTAACAGAAATATGCGCACAGAGCGCGTTCACCATGCACATGCACAGCAATACAAACAATAACTCAGAATTCTCTTTCAGGTGTCTCTCTCAGGATCAGCAGCACACGAGGTCCCAGCTCGTCTCTCTCTCTCTCTCTCTGTCACTCTCCGGCTTATATCCGGTCTCTCCACGCCAATTACTGAAATCAGACACAGGTGTTCATCATCTGCACTTGACCTACTTACGCTCCGCTCTGCTCCGTCCTCTCTCTCCCACTACAGACTCAGCAAAACCACGCCCCCCTCGCCACATACCCCCACCGCCCGACTCAGGCCGGGGAGCCATCCGGTCTGCAGCCTCCCCCCCCCTCCTCCTGGAGAGAAAGTCAGCCACAGCCATCTGTACACCCGGCCTGTGGATCACCTGGAACTTAAAAGGCTGTAAAGCTAGATACCAACGAGTGATCCGCGCGTTGGTATCCTTCATGCGGTGGAGCCACTGCAGGGGAGCGTGGTCCGAACAGAGGGTGAACTCCCGCCCCAGGAGGTAATAGCCAAGGGTGAGAACGGCCCATCTGATGGCCAAACACTCCTTCTCTATGGTGCTGTACATCGTCTCTCTCTTAGAGAGCTTTCGACTGATGTACAGCACCGGCCGCTCTTCACCCTCCACCTCCTGGGACAGGACAGCGCCCAACCCCCTGTCCGACGCGTCTGTCTGTAGAATAAAGGGGAGAGAAAAGTCAGGAGCATTTAAGAGCGGACCGCCACACAGAGCAGCCTTTATCTGGGTGAAAGCCTGCTGACACTGCTCCGTCCACTGGACCCTATCTGGTGCTTCCTTTTTAGTTAAATCAGTCAGCGGGCTGGCGGTGTCCGAAAAATTAGGTACAAACCTCCTATAATAACCTGCCAGCCCCAGGAACTGTCTAACCTCCTTTTTGGTCTTGGGTCTCGGACAGGTCGCAACTGCTGCCGTCTTGTCAATTTGTGGACGCACCTGTCCATGACCCAAGTGGAAGCCCAGATATTTTACTTCCACCCGCCCAATTGCACACTTCTTCGGATTGGCCGTGAGCCCAGCCCTTCTCAGCGTCTTCAGGACAGCCCGCAAATGCTGCATATGTCGCTGCCAATCACCACTATAGATGATGATATCATCCAGGTATGCAGCGGCATATGCAGCATGCGGCCGGAGAATTCTGTCCATCAGACGCTGAAAGGTGGCCGGAGCCCCGAACAACCCGAACGGAAGGGTAACAAATTGGTGTAATCCGAACGGCGTCGTAAAAAAGCGGTTTTTTCTTTGGTCATGGGAGACAAGGGGATCTGCCAATAACCCTTAGTTAGGTCCAGTGTCGAATAAAAACGAGCAGTGCCGAGTCGATCAAGCAATTCGTCAACCCTAGGCATTGGATATGCGTCGAATTTCGACACAGCATTCACCTTTCTGTAATCCACACAGAACCGCACTGAGCCGTCCGTTTTAGGCACTAAAACTATCGGGCTCGCCCAGTCACTGTTGGATTCTTCTATTACTCCCATTTCTAACATCGCTTCTAATTCACTCTGAACTACTTTTTTCTTGTGTTCTGGTAATCTATACGGCCGGCTGCGAACAACCACGCCCGGCTCAGTCTCAACGTGGTGCTGAATGAGATTCGTTCGGCCAGGCAGGGGTGAAAACACATCAGCAAAATCTGCTTGTATAGATTTTATATCAGTGAGCTGCGAGGGTGAGAGGTGGTCTCCTCCAGGGGCCAGAGCGAGGGATTGAGATTTTGAACTCACTTCTGGACCGAGATCCTCCTCCCCACTCACTACCATCGCCAGCATCACTGACTCCGCCTCCGACCATTTTTTAAGCAGGTTGAGGTGAGATATTTGATGTGCTCCACCCCTATCCGTTCGAACTACCTCATAGTTGAGATCACCAACTCGCCGTGTAACCTCAAAGGGTCCTTGCCACTTTGCGAGTAACTTTGAACTAGAAGTAGGGAGTAATACAAGTACTTTATCTCCCGGTGCGAATTGACGTAGTCTAGCCCCCCTGTTGTACAACCGACTCTGCTTGTCTTGTGCCTGTAACAAATTCTCCATTGACAGCCGCCCCAAAGTGTGGAGTTTTGTTCTCAGGTCCATGACATATTGAATTTCATTTTTGCTATTAGAAGGTCCGTCCTCCCAAGTTTCTCTAAGGACATCTAACACCCCACGGGGCTGACGTCCATAGAGAAGCTCGAAGGGGGAAAACCCCGTGGAGGCTTGCGGGACCTCCCGTACAGCGAACAAGAGGGGTTCTAACCACTTATCCCAATTTTTGGTGTCCTCCTGTACGAACTTACGAATCATGGATTTCAACGTGCGATTAAACCGTTCGACCAGCCCGTCTGTCTGTGGGTGATAGACACTTGTTCGAATCGATTTAATGTCCAGTAATTCGTACAGCTCGCGAATAGTACGTGACATAAACGCCGTGCCCTGATCGGTGAGGATTTCTTTCGGAATCCCCACCCGGGAGATTAATTGAAACAGTGCACTCGCCACACTCTTAGCAGAAATAGTGCGAAGAGGCACTGCCTCAGGATACCGCGTTGCATAATCCACCAGAACTAATGCAAAGCGGTGTCCCCGTGCTGACCGTTCTAATGGCCCGATGAGGTCCATACCAATTCGTTCGAAGGGGACCTGCATTAATGGTAAGGGGCACAATGGTGCTTTTGGGGTGGCCGGTGGATTCACCAACTGACATTCACGACAAGACGCGCACCACCTGCGCACGTTCTCGTGAATGCCCGGCCAAAAAAAACGGGCCATGAGACGGTTTAGTGTAGCCGTTTGTCCTAAATGCCCGGCCATTGGATTACAATGAGCCGCCTGGAAAAGCATTTCCCGACGGCTTCTCGGTATCAATAACTGGGTTGTATCTTGCTTTGTCTGGGCGTCTTGGGTTACCCGATACAACTTATCTTTTAAAATTGAAAAATAAGGATAGGAGAGCGGTTGTTCAGGATGAAGAAGCTGACCGTCGATAGAGCGAACCTGATCAAAGGCATTTTTCAGCGTTTCATCCCGTGACTGTTCCAGGGGAAAATCATCACGTTCAGGGAGGATGTTTCGCTCCAGAGCGCTCTGTTCCCCTGAAACAGGCTCCGGAGGTTCCGGTTCAGCCTCTCCCAACTGTGCAACCGCTATGCTACCCTTCTCTCTTTTCTCCCAAGCGGCATCCGAACATAAATATCCCAATAATTTATTAAACGAGGGCCAATTAGTACCCAAAATTATCGGATGCCGGAGGTGCGGATTAACTGCCACCTCTATTCTATGTTTTTCTCCCCTGAATTGAATATCCACAGGCAAAATAGGATAACTCACCACTTCCCCGTGCACACACCGAACCTTAACCATGCGGCTATTATCCAATGCCCTAGGTTGAATCAGGCTTTGATGTATGGAGGATTGGTTACATCCTGAATCCACCAAAGCCTGATATGTACCCCCCTTGATACTCACTGGTATTTGGTAAAGGCCAGCTTGATCGAGGGCAGCCTGTGGCGCGTCGGGGACCCGGATCAATGTCCCCACCTCCATCACTGGACATCGATCAATAAAATGTCCTGGGTCCCCGCAGCGCCAGCAGGCCGGCCCAGACTTTACCGCCGCCCTGGCGGCAGGAAGCGGGTCAAGCGATTGGCGTGGAGAGAGCGGTGAAGGAGGGGCCGGGGTGAAGAATCCCGTGGTCGAACTCCCTCCCCTGGAAGCAACTCTGGGCATCGCTGATGGCTCCGTCGGATAACCAGCTCTCCACCGGGGCGCTGGTTTCGGCGGGAGTCCTCCACGGGTCCTGGGAAGGGGAACAGGTTTGGAGAGAGAGAGGGAGAGGGAGAAAGAGAGAGAGAGAGAGAGAGAGAGAGAGAGGCAGATGGTAGAGGGTCGCCGACCCCTGGGCACGCCACCATTTGGTCCTCCGCCAGCTGGATGGCCTGGTTCAGCGACGTCGGGCGGTGGCACTGGACCCACTGCGCAGTTTTCCTCGGCAGCCTGGCCACGAACTGCTCCAGTACCACACGATCGATCACATCCACGACGTCGCTACTGTCGGCCATCAACCATTTGCGGCAGGAGTCCCGGAGCTGTTGTGCCATCACGAAGGGTCGGCCGGACTCTTCCAGTGTCAGGGTCCTGAACCGCTGGCGATGCTGCTCCGGCGTCCGACCGACCCGCTGCAGGATGGCACGCTTGAGGTCCTGGTAGACCAGGAGGTTTTGGACTGGCAGTTGGTGTGCGGCTACCTGCGCTTCTCCTGACAGCAGGGGGATCAGCCGCATTGGCCAGTCTCCGGTGGGCCATCCCCGGGCCTCTGCCGACTTCTCAAATAGGTCCAAGAAGGCCTCCGGATCATCATGAGGCCCCATCTTGTTGAGCGGCAGAGGAGATGTACTGTCCTTGGGGATGGCCCGAGCCTCCCGGTCTACCCAGCTCCGGAACAGCTCGCGGTCTTCATGCTGGGATCGGAGGAGCGCTTCGAAGCGTTTGTCCTGCTCCTCCTTGATCGCCAGCAGATGTTGATGTTGCTCCTGATGAAGACCGGCGAGCGACTGGATGATGTCCGCAAATGGTGTACCTGACGGGGACTGCATGGCGGCGGCGATCTTCTTCCTTCCTGGGTTTCGGCACCACTGTGATACGGTTCAGTTCATCAATAGTAAGGAAGGAAGAAGACAGGGGTCGGCTGGAGCTGGGACGCACGTTTTATTTACTCTTTTCGGATTAACAGAAATATGCGCACAGAGCGCGTTCACCATGCACATGCACAGCAATACAAACAATAACTCAGAATTCTCTTTCAGGTGTCTCTCTCAGGATCAGCAGCACATGAGGTCCCAGCTCGTCTCTCTCTCTCTCTCTCTCTCTCTGTCACTCTCCGGCTTATATCCGGTCTCTCCACGCCAATTACTGAAATCAGACACAGTTGTTCATCATCTGCACTTGACCTACTTACGCTCCGCTCTGCTCCGTCCTCTCTCTCCCACTACAGACTCAGCAAAACCACGCCCCCCTCGCCACATGCACCAATAGACATGTTTATAGCGGTATTGTGCCTGTTATGTGCTGTTCACTTTCACACTGTTGTTACTTCACACACTCTTCCTATCACAGTCCTGCAAAGATGACAGAATTCACTCATATCTGCTGTCCTGCGGCGAAACATGAGCAGTTTTAGACCAAACATGTAATAGTGAGTGCGACCTGACGCTTCAGTGAATGATGAGATATTTCGATAAATAAAATGATCCTGCCAGAAGAATTGCGCTATAACTTTAAATCTGTCTCATCTCAGTAAGCTTTTGTGAGGTTTTACGCATGCGCAGTATGAGGTGAGTATTGCGTTTTCAGGCGTTTTCCAAAAGTTCCTCATCCACACTGAAACGCCTGAACACGCTAGTGTGACAGAGAGCGTATTTAAATGAAAACGCTGTTTTCAAATGTATCTGGATTAATGTAGACGTAGCCTCAGTTACCATGTTACAAAACATTTGGATCACTGACGCTCTGGAACTGGACCGGCTGTCTTGAGTTACGGTTCACAGATCGTCTAACGCATATCGCACGCAGAAATGGCGGGAGCTTTCTTAAAACAGCAAGCTGCAATCTGATTGGCTGGCTTCACCCAAATTGCTGTTAACTGTGTGGACGGAGAGAGTTTTCAAGTGTATCCGGATTACTGTGGACTTGACTTTGATCCCTGCGGTTTAACTTTCAGGCTCAGGATAAAGCCAGCATCCAGCGACTGACGGAGACGTTCGTCACCAACCTTCAGGCGGACTTCCCCTCCACTGTCAGCACCATCTACAGGTCTTCATCCTCATCCTCATCCTCATCTGAAACAACACACCTGACTTCAGTTTTTATTACCTTTAATTATTGTCTTGATGTTTCCTCTGCAGAACGAGTGAGAAGCTTCACACAGTCAAACCTTCTGAAAGTCAAGTCACTGAACCTGCGTCTAAATGCCTTCTGTGTGTGTGTGCTCTCGACACTGATGTGGGTGAGTCATACTGTGTGTGTGTTTGTGTGTGAACATGATGGTTATTGTAGTTCTAGACTAAATGTGAGTGTGCATTTACTCATCTCACTTGCACAAAAGATTCAATATTCCTCAAAATGAATAAAATCAGTGAAATGCAAAATCTGAATAATGCGCAAAACTCCAATAATTAAATGTTAAATAAAACAAATATTTGTATGCATTTAATCTCTCTTTATTGTATTGCTTCTGACCTTTGATTTCAGTTAAACCATAAGCAAAATTGACTATAGATTTTTAGTTTTTATTGTTAAAGTAAGTGTTAAACTTTCTTCTCTTGCGTCCCATTCTTCCGTTATCCAGAATAACAGCAGCAGCCTTATACATATATATATATATACACTCACTCACACACACACACACACACTCATATAAATACACAAACATTTTACATTTTCATAATGCAGGGTTTTTCCTGGGTCAAAATTGGTCTTCGGTGGTGGCTGACCGACATGGTCATCCACACACAGCAAAGAGTACCCTAGTACCCACATGATCCGCAATCCCAATATTGACAATACATGTTAAATTTAAAATAAATACAAAGAAACAGTTTGTGATTTTTTTTTCTTAACCTATTTATTCAGGAAAAAACGATCACTGTCAGGCTAGATAGTAAAAGAAAGCGATTACAACTTATTTTATATCTATACCTTGATGTTTGTTTCTTTTGTTCCTCGTTGTTAATATTTGGTTGTTCATTCTTTTATTTTATTTTTTTTGGGGGCCATTTTCTTCCAGACTGTGGCTGATAATAATTCAATTTTAAACCTCTTCCAAATTATATATAGACTGCAATTATCAGACACAGATATTACCTGTCACTCTCACTGTCATCCTTTCTTGCCCTCTTTGCAAAAAAAGCTGTGATTTTTCCACGACTGACTTTCATTGTTTTGAAAGATGGTGGGCGATATGGCAAAAATATCATATCACGATTTTTTTTCAGGAAAATCACGATTCACGATTTTATCACGATTCTTTTTATGTTGGTTTTACTATTTTGTGACTTAGCATTACAGCCAAACTTATGTCCATATTTTAAAAACAAAGCCTTAATAAAGGCCCGTTCACACCAAGGACGATAACTATAAAGATAACGATAAAGATATAATTCTAAAAATCGTTCTCCATATTAAAGAATAACAGAGTTCACACCACAACTATAACGATAAAGATATGAGGAACGATATCGTTGGGATCACTTTCAGAACGATTTTTTTCCAGCTGTCGAACGATAAAACACTGACAGCCAATCAGAATCCATTCTAATTTAAAGGTCTCGCGCATTTAAAATGGATCTGGATCATCCGGGCGCGCGCGCGCTTAGAATAAAAAGACCGTTATCGGTCGCTGGTGTGGATACATATATAGTTATGTTTATCGTTATCTTTATTGTTATCGTGCTTGGTGTGAACGGTCCTTTAGGTAACAAAATATAAAAATAAAAAAAGGCAGACAGGGGCGAAGATAAAAATATTTGTCATTATTTTCTTTGTTATTAAATATTAAGATCAAAGATACACATTACACATTCACAACTTAATATACAAATTAAATAAACAGTGCTTTGTTTTCAGCTACAGTAGGTGTATTTAACAGTAGCATTGAAGAAAGTAATTAAATGAACAAATATGAAAATAAAACAAAACATAGACTTCACTGTATAAATTATACATTGATACTTATTAAAGCTACTATTAAAGTTATCAGTCAAGTGATTTGAGTGATTTTCTCTTTGCATTTTGTTGTCTTATTAACATTAAAGGGATAGTTCTCCTAAAAATTCAAATGATCATAATTTACTCTCTCAAGTTGTTTTAAACTCGAATAAGTTTCTTTCTTCTGTTGAAAATAAAAGTTATTTGGAAGAATGTGGGTAACCAAACAGTTGATGTACCCCAGTGACTACCATAGTATATTTTTCTCCTATGGATGTCAATGGGGACCAGCTACTGTTTGGATAGCCACATTTTTCTAAATATTAATATTAGAAAAATATTAGAAGGAAATTAATAGAGGATTGGAACAACATTAGAGTGCGTAAACTATGAGATAATTTTTTATTTTTGGGTGAACTATCCCTTTAAGGACAAGCGGCAGCGTGTTTACTATAACTACTGTCTCTTTAAAAGTTGTGCGCGACGCGTCTACTATACACGCATTTGACAAGCAGATTTTAGATTTTATATAAATATTTTTGAGTCTTAAATGACATAACTGACATTCTGACATAACCTAATCCAGTTCTTGTTAAAACACACTAGACATGCACATTCTGTGCATTTTGGGCACTTTTGTTTGGAATCATATTTATTTTGTCCATCAAAAGTGTGCTTTCGTGAGCGTTTAATTTTAATTAAATTCTAGGGCACCTTTAAATTGAGTGTGAGCAGCGCAGACGAAATAGACTCGGCTTCGAAACCCTCGCTTCACTGCTGCTCACGCGACGCTCCTGCTCCCGGTGTGAATGCACTCATTGATTAACATGCACGCCGAAAAAAATATGCGTGAAACGGCCGTAATTCATGAGGTTTGCTACATGTGCGTTCGCCATGTGCACGTGTGATGCTGATGTTGCGCGATGTTAATCATGGGGAGCCCGAGTGCATTTGACCGGCATAAAACTAGACTACTTTATCTGAATGAAATACATACACTTCTCTCGCATTTGCTTGTGTGCCAGCGATTAACCCTCCGCGTGCCTTAGGTTGCCGACCCCTGGTCTAGAGGGTGGATCGGCTGATGTTGATTAGGGTGATCAGCCCAAAGCTAAACACGGCCGCCATGATCCAGAACTGAGCCTGACATAACCTGTGTTTCTCTGCAGATAAAGCTTCTGCTTTCCACGCCACGCTGGTGTCCGAGCAGCTGTCCCAGATCAAGCTCCAGGACGTGTCCCATGATGCACTGCGCTGCGCAGAGGCTCAGGACGTGTCCCATGATGCACTGCGCTGCGCGGAGGCTCAGTGTTGTGGGAGCGGCGGCTGCTCCTCAAACCGGTGCCGTATTTATTCTCTCTGAAGTTTTATCTTAAGGCGAGTCAGTAGATGATGTGATGTTTCCCTTATTTCTGCTCTTCCGGATGTGTCCCAGGGTTCCTGCACATCAGGACTTGAAGACGCTGTTGTGTTACAGCTGTCGACTCACGATCAAGGACATGGTGAGTTTCATGAGTGAGAAAATCAAATTACAGATTTAAATGGCACCTATTATGCTACTTTTTACAAGATGTAAAATAAGTCTCTGATGTGTGTGTGTGTGTGTGTGTGTGTGTGTGTGTGTGTGTGTGTGTGTGTGTGAAGTCTCAGCTCAAAATACCCCACAGATCATGTTTTATAGCATGTTGAAATTGCTACTTTAAGGTGTGAGCAAAATCACGTCATTTTTGTGTGTTTCTTTTTAAATGCAAATGAGCTGCTGCACCCCGCCCCCTTTTAAGAAGAGGGCGGGGCTTTAAGAGCTAATACTGGTGGCAACAAAACAGGACAATCTCACACAGTAAAAAATCAGAAACTCTCAGTAGCGGCGTTCAGTTCGACCCGGAGTCGGATAATGATACAGAGTCAGAGAATAAATGCTGTATATAGAACAGGTGTAGTTTAGTTAGTTTAATTACGGTTATAACTTATGTTGTCATCTTGCTTTTATCCACTATTAATACAAGCCTGCACTGCAAAAAAATATTTTCTTACTTAGTATTTGTGTCTTGTTTCCAGTCCAAATATATATACAAAAATTATTCAAGATGCATTTGCCGGGGAAATAAATCAAAATTAAGTGAGTTGTAGCTTAAAAAAAGCAAAATTATCTGTCAGTGGAGTAAGAAAAATAATTCTGTTTCTGTTTGAATTAAGATTATTTTTGTGCTTAAACTGATAAACTTTATACCCGTAAAGCAACTATATGAACTGCAATAAAGTGTTTTATCTCTCCGGAGACTGAGAGCTGCAATTCACAACCTCACCACTAGATGCCACTAAAACTTACACACTGCACCTTTAACAGGTGTATTAATGTTCACTTTAAGAGCCATACAGTGGGGAAAATAATAACCCAACGTTAGAAAATGTATCCGTGAACTACACACAGAAATGGTCTGATGTTTCTCTTCCCACAGGGATCTGTCGACACTCTTCCAGCTTACATCAGAACAGAGGCAGAGAAACGGAGGAAAAGGTGGGAATGCTGCACTGTAACCTTAAATAATAATTAGTCATTGTTTACATCATCCTTTTCACACATTCTCCTCCTCCTCTGGAACACACAATGCTAATATCCTGGATGCTCTTGTCCAGACACGAGAAATAAATGAGGATTCGGGAATCGGAATCGAGACACACACACACACACACACACACACACACACACACACACACACACACACACACACACACGCACTCACACACACTCACACAAAGACACACACACACACACACACACACACACACACACACACACACACAGACAGACACACACATACAGACAGAGCGTTGTTTTGGATGTTCGGTAAGTTCCGTCACAAAAACATACGTCAGTTTCTTTTGTTTTGTATCTTCAGGTTCAGTGAAAACTGGAATAAATCAGTCGAGTAAAAAGACGAATCATTATACTGAACCACTGTGACGCTTTGAGATGCTGTGATGCGATTGGTCCGCTGGTTAGTCCCGTTATGCCGTCATACCGCGCAATGTCACATGACTTTTTGGATGTGCATCAAAGGATTTATTCTGAAAAAGTTTTTCCAGCGTAGTTCATGTTGATGAATCTTTTTTTTTTTTTTTTTTTTTTTTGTGTGTGAATCTTGGCATTTTCATCCATAATTTTTTCATTTTATGCAGTATCCCAAAATTTTTATGGAAACATGTCTACCGTTTCTCTCCACAGATCTTTGATGAAGATGGAAATCAGCGAGTATCTTTTGGAGGACGGCGACTAGCGCATCTTTGGTCTGAAAAGTGATATTTAAAGCCGTATCATTAAAGTATTGCATTATAATCATTTCATTATTTGTCTCCATTTGTGAATAAAAACATTTTTAAACATTTTATATCTGCATGTTGTTTTTTTAACTTGAACACATTTGGCTTGTATTATATTATATTGATCATCAGAAACAGAATACTTGAACATATCTGCCATTTAAATCAATATAACCTTTTATATATTCAGTAATAATTCAGTTGTTTGTACAGTAATTTAATAATGCAACATTCTTGAGTTCTTAATTTAGCAAACTGCAGGATTTTTTACAGGCTCATTTGATTTCTGAAGACAAAAAGAAAGCAAAGAGTTCATGTTTGTGTCTCTCTGCATAACCATACAGTGGAAGTGATTATTCCAGCATTACAGATGAGCTCTGGCACACTCATGATTACACACGTGTGTGTTTAACACACACAATACAGAGTGTTGAGTCCTCACCCCCACATCACAGCAGCCCAGCTCTTAAACTATGCAAACTGTGGCACTAAAACAAACATGTAGCTTTCTCTTGATTCAAGTGTTTGATCAGAAATTGTAAAACCAGGAACGAAATACTAAATGTCTCTCATCCTAAGATACTTTGGCTTGTAAACACTTTTACTGTAGTATCAGAACAAAAACTGTTAAAATCTCACAAAATCCATCAATATCCGTCTGGGTCATATCTCACCTCAACATTACACAACGGAATTACAAAAGAAAAAGGCCTGGAAACGGTTTGGACAATGTAATAAACCAGAAAGTTTTGGAAAAGTCTTGATTATAGATTGATAACACCGGTTAAACATATTACACTAACTCCAGTCATGTGACGCTATGCTTGTACTTATTAAAACAAATGGCAAGCAAACAATTAGCATTGATTTTAGTTAAGACATGCTATGATAAATTTGAACATGGATGTTTATTAATATTTTACACGTATACATAGATTGCGTGGATATTTGCTTCAGAAATCATAGAAAGTCATGGAAATGTATTATGAACAATGATTAATAGAAATATGCACTATTTTTGATATTTTTGCATAATAAAAATGAACATTTATGTTTATTTGCATTGTTTTCATGACAATTATCAGTTGTGGAATATTTATTCATTGCTTTATCACTGAGTATTTGTTGGGCTTGCCTCTAAGTTATGCTTATTTAGATTTTTTTTTTTAAAAGTACTATAGTAATGAGAATAATTGAGAAACATCTGGATGTATTCTAGAACAATCTTAATAGTCCTACTTGAAAAAAAGTATTAATAGTCCTTATTTTACTATGAAAATCCCTGTAATTGGGTGGTGAAATATGACCCAGACGTAGTTTAGTGAGATTCACTCTTAATAGTGTTTGTATTTCCACTGAAGGTCCTGCTGATTCGCTCCCAGCGTTCACTAGCGTCTGAATCAGTCACAAGGCTGACTCTCAAGCTTAACACAGTTCAGGCAGAATAACAGACGAGGCTTAACCGGACCTCGTCATCAAACCTCCGAGTGCAAAGAAGCCGATAACATCCATCGAGGCTTCGAAGCGCTGGAGAAACGGCTTTAGACTCGCTGTTCATCCAACTTATATAAAGCAGTAAAGCTTCTAGTCCCACAACACACTCTCAGTCTTGATTCTTCTCTCTAGTCCACTTGATCATGGTCTCTGGAGAGCGATAGAGGAAGATGAGTTTGGAGTAAAGCTCTTCCTCCAGCTCCAGTTCTCCGGTTTCCCGCACCAGGAAAATGTCTATGCATATTTTGAGTATGCGATCGACGCACGGCAACTCCTCGAACATGATGGAGTGCGAGATCTCGCTGAAGAAGCCTCGCACAAACTTACCGATGACCAGAACCACCGACACGTACAGACCCATGATCCTGCGGGAGGAGAAGAGAGAGAGACGTTTGCAAGGAACAATTAAAAAGAGGGATGCATGATATATCGTCATCGGCCGATCTATGTTAATTTTTAATGATATCGGCCGATATATGTTCATTTTTAATGTTATCGGCCGATATATGTTCATTTTTAATGTTATCGGTATCATTTTTAATGTTATCGGCCGATATATGTTCATTTTCAATGTTTTATATATATCGGCCGATATATGTTCATTTTCAATGTTATTGGCCAATATATGTTCATTTTTAATGTTATCGGCTGATATATGTTCATTTTTAATGATATCGGCCGATATATGTTAATTTTTAATGTTATTGGCCGATATATGTTCATTTTTAATGTTATCGGTATCATTTTTAATGTTATCGGCCGATATATGTTCATTTTCAATGTTTTATATCGGCCAATATATGTTCATTTTCAATGTTATTGGCCAATATATGTTCATTTTTAATGTTATCGGCCAATATATGTTCATTTTCAATGTTATCGGCCAATATATGTTCATTTTTAATGATATCGGCCGATATATGTTAATTTTTAATGTTATTGGCCAATATATGTTCATTTTTAATGTTATCGGCCAATATATGTTCATTTTCAATGTTATCGGCCAATATATGTTCATTTTTAATGATATCGGCCGATATATGTTAATTTTTAATGTTATTGGCCAATATATGTTAATTTTTATTGTTATCGGCCAATATATGTTAATTTTTAATGTTATCGGCCAATATATGTTCATTTTTAATGTTATCGGCCAATATATGTTCATTTTCAATGTTATCGGCCGATATATGTTCATTTTTAATGAAATCGGCCGATATATGTTAATTTTTAATGTTATTGGCCAATATATGTTCATTTTTAATGTTATCGGCCAATATATGTTCATTTTTAATGATATCGGCCGATAAATGTTCATTTTTAATGTTATCGGTAACAGCCAATATATGTTCATTTTCAGTGATATCGGCCAATATATGTTATCGGCCAATATGTTAATTTTTAATGATATCGGCCGATATATGTTAATTTTTAATGGTATTGGCTAATATATGTTCATTTTCAATGATATCGGCCAATATATGTTCATTTGTAATGATATCGGCCAATATATGTTCATTTTTAATGTTATCGGCCAATATATGTTCATTTTTAATGATATCGCGCCAATATATGTTCATTTTTAATGTTATCGGCCAATATATGTTCATTTTTAATGTTATCGGTAACAGCCAATATATGTTCATTTTCAATGTTATCAGCCAATATATGTTCATTTTTATTGTTATTGGTCTTGGACGATATATGTTCATTTTTAATGTAATCAGCCGATATATGTTAATTTGTAATGTTATCGGCTGATATAATTTTTAATGTTATCAGTATTGGCTGATATATGTTCATTTTTAATGTTAGCGTTATAGGCCGTTATATGTTCATTTTTAATGTTATCGGCCGATATATGTTAATTTTTAATGTTATCGGCTGATATATGTTAATTTTTAATGTTATCGGCTGATATACAGTATGTTCATTTTTAATAATATCGGTATCGGCCGATATATGTTCATTTTTAATGTTAAAGTGATAAATGTATTATTTCCTTCAGCTGAGACACTTCAGATGCGAACTGTTCAACATGATTTTTTTTTATTTAATTGCTTGAAATATGATTGAAATCACTTTTAAAAAAAAAAGGAAAATACAGTAAAATGCAACGTGCAGCACAAGTCTGTCATATCGGCTACATAAAATTATCATGTGCTTTAACGGTTAGATTTTTGCTTTTGTAATCAGGCTAAAAATTTGGATTTATCGGCTAATATATCGGTTATCGGCTTTCAGACATAAAAAATGGTCGGTATCGGCCAAAATGTTCATATCAGTGCATCCCTAATAAAAAGCCTGCGCTGAATCTCATGAAAGGAATGGTTTACCCGTATCCTGCGAGGAAGCCCAGACTCGGAGGACTAACTTTATCGTTAAAGATAACCATCGGTAAGACGTCGCAGGATTCCTGGCAGCCGGCGATCCTGATGTCCCACCACTCCTGAGCTCCTGTGATGTTCACCGAAGCTGCTCTCTTCAGAGACAGAGTCACGTTCTGATATCCCTCCTCTCCTCCTGCAGGAGAACCACAACACCAGCGTTACCATCACTAACTGACCACCAGCAGTGTTGGGGAACGGTGCTTTGAAAAGTAATGCATTACAATATTGCGTTACTCACAAAAAAAGTAACTAATTGTGTTACTTAGTTACTTTTTATGAAAAGTAATGCATTTTAATAACTTTTGCGTTAGTTTTTCTCACCTGGGCTGGGCTTGCTTGTTTGTTTTTTAATAACAACAAAAAAAGTTATATTTTGGCAAATGTTAAAGGCCCTTTCACACCAAAAGTGAAATGAATAAGCCTCAGGCTGAAGGAAATGCATATTTATGCGTGTACAGTAGAGTACAGTAGAGGCTCAAGCAAACCTTTCAGCTTCTGCTGCTGTTCTGGATTAAGAAACAATAGTTCAACACTCTTATTTCTAAATCTAATCTAAAGTATTTTTTTCTTATTATTAAGTTTGAATTAGATCATTGAAGGTCAGCAGCAAAGACATTGGTTAATAAAGTGAGATTAAATACATAAAGTATATTTGTGTAATTCAATATAGTTAATTATAAAAGTTTTGCGTAAAATTCTGAGATTGCATTTTACTGTTTTTATTCATTTTGAGGAATATTGAAGGTTTTCGTGCAAGTGAGACTAAATGTATGTTCACATTTAGTTTAGAAGTAAAATAACCATCATGTTTACACACACACACACACACCTCACCTCACTTTATTTCTTTCAACAATGGGGACAGGAGAGCTGTCAGTCAATAAATGTGAAAGTAACTAGCGTTACTTATTTGAAAAAGTAACTCAGATATTTTGTTATTTTGAAAAAGTAATCTGATTACGTAACTCAAGTTACTTGTAATGAGTTACACACAACACTGCTCGAGAGTAAAACTATCATATATTTTACTGAGGAAAAAAATCGAATAGGGTGTGATAGATATATATACACTTCGATTCAAAAGATTTAAGATTTTTAATGTTTTTAAAAGAAGTCTCTTGTGCTCACCAAGGCTGCATTTATTTAATAAAAAAAAAAAAAAAAAATAGAAATACTTTGAAATATTATTGCTATTTAAATCAGCTGTTTTCTATGTGAATATACAGTAAAGTGTAATTTATTCCTGTGATCAAAGCTGAATGTTCAGCATCATTACTCCAGTCTTCAGTGTCACATGATCCTTCAGAAATCACTCTAATATGATGATTTTATGCTCAAGAAACATTTATGATTATTATCAGTGTTGAAAACAGTTATTTAAAAAAAAAAATCAGGATTCTTTGATGAATAGAAAGTTCAAAAGAACAGCATTTATCTGAAATCTAAAGCTTTTGTAACATTTAACACTATAGTGTCAAAAGTTTGGGGTCAGTGAGAATTTTTTTTTTGGAAAGAAATTAAAGAAATTAATACTTTTATTCAGCAAGGATGCATTAAATTAATCAAAAGTGACAGTAAAGACATTTATAATGTTACCCAATATTCAATTTCATATAAATGCTGTTCTTTTGAACTTTATATTCATCAAAGAATCCTGAAATAAAAACGTACACAACTGTTTTCAACACTGATAATAATCATAAATGTTTCTTGAGCATCAAATCATCATATTAGAGTGATTTCTGAAGGATCATGTGACACTGAAGACTGGAGTAATGATGATGCAGCTTTGATCACAGGAATAAATTACACTTTAGAACATCTTCAAATAAAAATAATAAAAAAAACTCTTTTATCCTCTTTTATAAAAAAAACCTTTATATCGTAATAATATTTCACATTATTTCTGTTTGTTTAGTTTTTTTAATCAAATATATGCAGCCCTGATGAGCAGAAGAGACTTCTTTCAAAAACATTAAAAATCTTACCGATCCAAAACTTTTGAAAGACAGTGTGTATATATATATATACACACATTTAATCATGGCAACTCTTTGAATAGTTTTAGCATGGTATTGAAAATGGAAACGTTAATGTATTTGGTCTTGTTGGACTAGATCTGCTTCTGATTATTGCTTTTACTAACATGCAGTCAAACGTAACAGTTAAACCTCACCAGTTCAGAGTTTTCATGTGTTCTAGCTCAAGCACACCTGGCACAACTAATGAAGCCCTTGATTAATTGCATCAGGTGTGTCTGAGACAATCTGATCTGTTTTGCAGATTTGTGCTGTTGTGAGGGACTTTATTCAGGGGGTTGAATAATTTTGAGACTGCAGAAGTCATTAAAAGTTGCATTTTCAGTTGAATTTGGGGAAACCACTTGAAACATGTATTGTGTTGAGCTATTTAAATTACTTTTGTTTGATTTGTTCATTGCAAACAGCTGAAAGTCTGCATTTTGCCAGTAAACCTGATTTGTAATGGGGGTTGGTTGAATAATTTTGATTACAACAGGGTGGAAATCCCTCAGTTCACTAGAAACATATTAAGGGGGAAAGTCACAAGAGTATTACCATTATACAGCTGGCTGACGGGTTTGGCTTCAGCTCCATTAGGTGCTCGGATGTAGTTAGGGAACATGTGCGGCACAAGCCTAGGAGAGAATTACAGAGATGATACAAACCAGAAACATAGATACTTGCCAAATATGAGTGACCAAAAATGGTGTAGGATTTACTTTCAAACAGTTTTCACTTAGAAACTGCTAGCACATTTCACAAACATTTAAAAGACACATTGAATTAAATGTGAAATTTTGAAGTAGAAACACTGAAATAGTATTACTTTGTTAAAAGATCGTGATCTTATTCCTTTATGACAGTCTGTTCAACCACACAGTATCATTATTTCTGTCTTACAATAATTCAAATGATCACAGAAGTACTGAGGGAATTAACTTTTGAAAGTAACTTGACACTTCAAATTAAAGGGATAGTTCACCCAAAAATGAAAATGCTGTCCTCATTTACTCACCCTCATGTTGTTCCAAACCTGTATTATTTCCTTTCTTCTGCTGAACACAAAAGAAGATATTTTAAAGAAGGTTGGTAATTAAACAGTTGCTGGTCCCCATTGACATCCATAGTATTTTTTTTCCTACTATGGAAGTCAATGGGGTCCATCAGTCGTTTGGTTACCGACTTTCTTCAAAATATCTTCTTTTGTGTTCAGCAGAAGAAAGAAAGTCATACAGGTTTTGAACAACATGAGGGAGAGTAAATGAGGACAGCATTTTCATTTTTGGGTGAACTATCCCTTTAAGATTGTATTAATTACATCGTTACACCAGTAGGTGGCGACAAGAGACTGTTAAAAAAGTGTATTTGTCATTGAATCATTAATTCAAGAGATTCGCTCAAAAGCGCTGATTCATTCACCATGAAACTAGTGATGTATTTATGAGTGAGTCATTGAATTATTCACACAACTTTTTTTTTTTGTCAAATTAATTAAATATTTATTAACATTTTGTCAGAACCTCTAGTAAATTACATGTCATGAATTGTGGGAGAGTATATTGTGATTTGTGCAATGAGAAGTGTCTCTAGGATGATCAAACTTACACCGGTTCCTTCCGGTTCCCCAGCAGAAGCGAGGCCAGGTCGGCTCTAACCGGGTTCTCCTTCGCCAAACTGATGGAGTGCCGGTCGAACGTGTGTTCCACTGTCCCGCCCTTCCCAAGGTCCCTTTCAGACACAAGACACATAATGAGCATGACGTACTGGGCTCCACCAGAAGCTGATGCTCTTCGGTCATTTTTGACCGAAAAATTTTACGTTTTGTTTTTTTTAGAATTATTCTTCATCAGAATGTTACGAAACTTGGTAAAGGTTTTGGCACTTATTATGTGAACACACAAAAAAATCATGGACATGATTCGAACAGGTTAAATGGTCCTGAAAAAAAAGTCACTTGTGCTCCTCGCGGTCAAACACGAGCGCATTGGAAATGAACGGGAGAGGAGTTTCCTCTAGTGGAAGCGTTTGGTACTGCAGCCGAACAACATCTCACTGAAAGATCATTTATTGAGACATCAACCTCAAATTTGGAAGATGACTGGTTTAGATTTATGGCTTTGATTTTCTCACAGTTTTAGAGTAAAACATGTTTTTGAAAATATATATTTCATATAAAATTTGAAAATAGTATTTTTGTGCATTTTTCATAACAATACACATGCAGTTCTGTTACTTTTTTTTTAAGTTCACTTTTTAAAACTTTTTTCACTTCAGCAATAATCTGCCAAGTGTCGTCTTTGAAAAGAGATCAAACTTAAATCTGTCGTCTCTAAAGCATTCAAGATGTACGACAGTTTAATTTAGAAATGTAATTTTCAGGTCTATGCTCAAAAAGTGAATAAATGGATTATAAATACAGTGTAAATATAATTTAGTATAAAATAAAAAAATCAACTAAAAATACAAAATATCAAAAACATGAAAAAAAAAAAAAAAAATTCTGTAATTTTTGACCGACACACGAAGAGCCCCAGAGGCTGAAGCTCTCTCTCTCCGTGACACTGACCGCTGTAAGATCCAGTCGAGCCGGAGCGTCATGTCCCCGGTGCTGTCGAGCAGCTCCTTGATGAGCTCGCCTCGGCTGGGAGGACTGATCTGCCACACCGACCCCGAGCTGCCCTCGATCTGGGCCGTCACGATGTCCTCGTAACTGTACAGGGTGATGAACTGCATGGCCACCTGTGGACGGACACATTAAACCCCATCGTTATCAAATCAAAGCTGCTTGTCTCTCAGAAATCAGAGCTTTGGAGAGAGAAATATCAAGTGGACACATTTCACTGTTAAATCTAGCGGAAACAAACAGCTATCAAGTAAAATACTGAATCATACGCATTTTCTACTATTTGATATGTCTATTTAAAGTCTCCCTGTGGTGAAAATCCAGCTTTAAAAGTTGTTTATATGTCTATGTGGTGTTTTTAATCTGCTTTAAGACAAACCATGTGTAAGTTCATAAGTCGACAGCATTGCTGAGTATTTCCTCCTTAAAACTGCAGTGAACCAAAGACAGTCTCAAAAACACGCTTTGAAATCGCTGGTGTTTCTGACGTCACAAACTACCTTGTAACCAATCAGATCAACGTGTGATCGTCAACCAGTGGATCTCTGAGCTGAGCGAGTGAGTGGAGGCGGGGCTCATTTGCATATTCATAGCACCACGCATACTAAATGAGGAAAGGGTGTCGAGTTACATTCAAGATATTTTAAGGCATAAAGAATTTTTTTTCAAGGAAAAAACACTTAAATATGTCATTTTGGTGATCAAAGATGAGTTTTAAGGGATAAAATAATTGACTACAGGAGGACTTTAAATGTTTTAAACCTAGTATATGATACACGATAGCCTATGTTTCTCTGGTCACAGAATTTATTTATCATTTGTTCAGATTGGCATTTAGTAAAAGTTGTTTTAGCAATTTTCAACCATTGAATTTTCTCTTTCAACTTCCATGCGCTCTAAATCACTTTACATAGAATCCTCTAATTTGAGGATGTGGATGATTGGGCTGCTAAAATAAAATTCGAATTTCGATTATTTGTCGAATTATAAATAAAAATCCATATTCGAATGCAATTACAATTTCAGGTGAGCGTCAAGCAACCTTATCAGTGGCACACGAGATGATGATGATGATAAAAGAGTTTTTGTTAGCCTATCCGGTTTTAGGTTACGTCAAAAGCAACAGCTGTTCTCACAGATTTTCCAGTGTTTTCTAAGCAAACATGCGCTAGACGGACGTGTTTGGCCAGTGAAAGAGAGAGACGCATGTTTAGAGAGCCATGAAAAGTTAAAAGAAGTTCAACTTTTAAAAAACACGTCTTGTGACTTTCTGTTTTTATTTATATTTTTATATATATTTTTTTTTTTCTCCATATGAGACTATATGAGCCATAAAAGCCTGATGTATCAAATATAATCCTCAACAGAAATCCATATGCAAACTTTTTTTTGTCTAAATGTTTGACTTATATAAAAAAAATGTATATAAAAAAGATTTCTCCTGACTATTATCTAATAGATAGTGACGTGCACTTACAGATTTTTTTCCCGAACTGATTGTTCAACAAACTGTTCGATTAAAGAAAAAGAAAGAAAAAAAAAGAACGATTTTTCGTGACTATAACCAGAGCCCGTCTACGGAGAGCCTGGCCACTCCCTATTAAGTCCTATTGTACCGAATTTTGGTTGTAGTTCCACTGGGGGCGATCGCCCATGAGTGCAGAATGAATGGGAGTCTATGGGGCTAGACGGCTAAATTCGTCTCTTTCACCCGATTGCCGTTGAGAAATCTCAGATTTGATTGTAGGTTTTGCAAGTTCAACATGGGTTATAGGTCGAAAGTTGAATGAACGAGTACTTGTGTCCTTTTGATTTCTTACAGGTTGAGTTGTTGTTGCCCATAACACGCTAGCATTCTGCTAATGAACGCTGATTGGTCAGTGAAGGACTGATTACGACCAGAGATACCGCTTGATGGTCTTTTAAAACAACAAAACAAAAACTCTTCTAGCACGTGGGTTTACCTCTGTGTCAGCTGTGTTGTGTGTTTACCTCTGTGTCAGCTGTGTTGTGTGTTTACCTGTGTCAGCTGTGTTGTGTGTTTACCTGTGTCAGCTGTGTTGTGTGTTTACCTGTGTCAGCTGTGTTGTGTGTTTGCCTGTGTCAGCTGTGTTGTGTGTTTGCCTGTGTCAGCTGTGTTGTGTGTTTGCCTGTGTCAGCTGTGTTGTGTGTTTACCTGTGTCAGCTGTGTTGTGTGTTTACCTCTGTGTCAGCTGTGTTGTGTGTTTACCTGTGTCAGCTGTGTTGTGTGTTTACCTGTGTCAGCTGTGTTGTGTGTTTACCTGTGTCAGCTGTGTTGTGTTTGCCTGTGTCAGCTGTGTTGTGTGTTTGCCTGTGTCAGCTGTGTTGTGTGTTTGCCTGTGTCAGCTGTGTTGTGTGTTTACCTGTGTCAGCTCTGTTGTGTGTTTGCCTGTGTCAGCTGTGTTGTGTGTTTGCCTGTGTCAGCTGTGTTGTGTGTTTGCCTGTGTCAGCTGTGTTGTGTGTTTGCCTGTGTCAGCTGTGTTGTGTGTTTACCTGTGTCAGCTCTGTTGTGTGTTTGCCTGTGTCAGCTGTGTTGTGTGTTTACCTGTGTCAGCTGTGTTGTGTGTTTGCCTGTGTCAGCTCTGTTGTGTGTTTGCCTGTGTCAGCTGTGTTGTGTGTTTGCCTGTGTCAGCTGTGTTGTGTGTTTGCCTGTGTCAGCTGTGTTGTGTGTTTGCCTGTGTCAGCTGTGTTGTGTGTTTGCCTGTGTCAGCTCTGTTGTGTGTTTGCCTGTGTCAGCTGTGTTGTGTGTTTGCCTGTGTCAGCTGTGTTGTGTGTTTGCCTGTGTCAGCTGTGTTGTGTGTTTGCCTGTGTCAGCTGTGTTGTGTGTTTGCCTGTGTCAGCTGTGTTGTGTGTTTGCCTGTGTCAGCTGTGTTGTGTGTTTGCCTGTGTCAGCTGTGTTGTGTGTTTCCCTGTGTCAGCTGTGTTGTGTGTTTCCCTGTGTCAGCTGTGTTGTGTGTTTGCCTGTGTCAGCAGTGTTGTGTGTTTGCCTGTGTCAGCTGTGTTGTGTGTTTGCCTGTGTCAGCTGTGTTGTGTGTTTGCCTGTGTCAGCTGTGTTGTGTGTTTGCCTGTGTCAGCTGTGTTGTGTGTTTGCCTGTGTCAGCTGTGTTGTGTGTTTGCCTGTGTCAGCTGTGTTGTGTGTTTGCCTGTGTCAGCTGTGTTGTGTGTTTGCCTGTGTCAGCTGTGTTGTGTGTTTGCCTGTGTCAGCTGTGTTGTGTGTTTGCCTGTGTCAGCTGTGTTGTGTGTTTGCCTGTGTCAGCTGTGTTGTGTGTTTGCCTGTGTCAGCTGTGTTGTGTGTTTGCCTGTGTCAGCTGTGTTGTGTGTTTACCTGTGTCAGCTGTGTTGTGTGTTTACCTGTGTCAGCTGTGTTGTGTGTTTGCCTGTGTCAGCTGTGTTGTGTGTTTGCCTGTGTCAGCTGTGTTGTGTGTTTGCCTGTGTCAGCTGTGTTGTGTGTTTGCCTGTGTCAGCTGTGTTGTGTGTTTGCCTGTGTCAGCTGTGTTGTGTGTTTGCCTGTGTCAGCTGTGTTGTGTGTTTGCCTGTGTCAGCTGTGTTGTGTGTTTGCCTGTGTCAGCTGTGTTGTGTGTTTGCCTGTGTCAGCTGTGTTGTGTGTTTGCCTGTGTCAGCTGTGTTGTGTGTTTGCCTGTGTCAGCTGTGTTGTGTGTTTGCCTGTGTCAGCTGTGTTGTGTGTTTGCCTGTGTCAGCTGTGTTGTGTGTTTGCCTGTGTCAGCTGTGTTGTGTGTTTGCCTGTGTCAGCTGTGTTGTGTGTTTACCTGTGTCAGCTGTGTTGTGTGTTTACCTGTGTCAGCTGTGTTGTGTGTTTGCCTGTGTCAGCTGTGTTGTGTTTGCCTGTGTCAGCTGTGTTGTGTTTGCCTGTGTCAGCTGTGTTGTGTGTTTGCCTGTGTCAGCTGTGTTGTGTGTTTGCCTGTGTCAGCTGTGTTGTGTGTTTGCCTGTGTCAGCTGTGTTGTGTGTTTGCCTGTGTCAGCTGTGTTGTGTGTTTGCCTGTGTCAGCTGTGTTGTGTGTTTGCCTGTGTCAGCTGTGTTGTGTTTACCTGTGTCAGCTGTGTTGTGTGTTTGCCTGTGTCAGCTGTGTTGTGTTTGCCTGTGTCAGCTGTGTTGTGTGTTTGCCTGTGTCAGCTGTGTTGTGTGTTTGCCTGTGTCAGCTGTGTTGTGTGTTTGCCTGTGTCAGCTGTGTTGTGTGTTTGCCTGTGTCAGCTGTGTTGTGTGTTTGCCTGTGTCAGCTGTGTTGTGTGTTTGCCTGTGTCAGCTGTGTTGTGTGTTTGCCTGTGTCAGCTGTGTTGTGTGTTTGCCTGTGTCAGCTGTGTTGTGTGTTTGCCTGTGTCAGCTGTGTTGTGTGTTTACCTGTGTCAGCTGTGTTGTCGATGCCTCGAGAGAAAAGGAAGTGCAGAGCGCGAAAGCACCAAAGTGACTGAAGGACTGCCGTAAAGCAGTATCTCTGGTCGTACGATGTGTATGACGTCATTGACATTTTAAAAGACTTTTTAAAGCAATAAGTGACTCTAAAAAACCCAGCAATGTGTAATTTATTTGCATCTCCTTTCGAATACAACATTCAAATTACTAGACAAAAAATTATATCCTGTGAAAAGTGGATTTTGAGGGGTATAGCGCCATAGACCTCCATTCATTCTGCACTCGTCCTGTGAGCGCCCTCATGTGGAGCCAGAGTGGAACTGCAGCCAGTTCAGAAGTCGTAAGTTACTGAGAGTGGAAGTTCTCCCCTTATTAGACATTCTCTGCTATAATCTAATATGCCAGTGTTACAGTGTGAATGAGAGATATAGATGAGCACTTACAGCATTTTTCCCGAACTGATCGCAGAGGCGACCGTATTCGCGCTCGGTGAACGGCTGGATGGACTGTTGCTGAACACTCATCGTGAATAAAGGCTGCGGGAGAAACAATCAGATCTCAGACCTCAGATCTCAAAGTACTAAACCATTACAGAAATATTCCAGTTGTGTTTCACCTCATAACCTCCGAGCTTGACTGTTACGGTGACATCAACGGGATGGTTGACCACGCCCACTACAGATTTAACCAATGAGATGAAGAGTAGCGGGAACCAGATGATGCAGATGAGGAAGAGGATGATGATGCCGCCCATCCCGTACTTCACGATCTTCTTCTTCTTTTGTCCTTTGGGCTGGGGATATTTCTGCAGAGAGAAGCCCAGAAATCATGAACAAATGAGATTATTATACATATTATACATTATTATTTTTACACATTAGAATCAAATGACGAAGATTCAACTCTTTAGATGAATAAGGTACAAAAGAGGGATCGGGTACTCAAAAATAAAATGTTATATAAACTGAGATTTGCCATTGTTTCCAAAATGTGAATACAGTTTAAAAGCTTTATTTGGGCAATTCTGTTTTAGATCGGCTGCATTTATTTGAATGTACAGCAAAAGCAGTAATATTATGGAATATTTAAAATAACTGTTTTCTATGTGGATATATATTAAAATGTAATTTATTCCTGTGATCAAAGCTGAATGTTCAGCATCATTACTTCAGTCTTCAGTGTCACATGATCCTTCAGAAATCACTCTAATAATATGATGATTTGATGCTCAAGAAACATTTATGATTATTATTAATGTTGAAAACAGTTCTTTGATGAATAGAAAGTTCAAAAGAACAGCATTTATCTGAAAGAGAAAGCTTTTGTAACATTATAAATGTATTTACTGTCAATTTTTCAATCCATTTAATGCATCCTTACTGAATAAAACTATTAATTTCTTTATTTATTATATCTATAATTATAATTATATAAGAAAATAATTATCTATATTTTCCACACAAAAAAATAAAAATAATAATAATCTTACCAATCTAAAACTGAAATATATATATATATATATATATATATATATATAGTAGTAACAGGGCTTTTACATTTTACATTCATGATCATTAAATATTACAAATATAATACAAAATACTGATATTTGATGCTAGGTACAATAGTTTATCAAACACATCTATATAGTCAGTAGTTATGGGACATGAATTGTCTCCTATATGTGGAAAGTGCCGCAGTTTATCTGACAGACTGACTGATCCAAAATTTGAGGTATGATAAATTATTTTTGCGCATGCTAAACAGGACCTGCTACCTTTTCGGTTTCACGGCTGCACTTGATGATGAAGATGTTAGCGTAGATGTCCTCGACACACATCCAGTTGGAGAGAGACAGTGTGGTGTCGGTCCAAACCCAGTCCATCACGGCCCGAAGCTCAACTAAAAACGGCACCAGCCGGAACCTGAGGAAACATGGGTAATTCATTTCACTCTCATCTTACCCAGACAGAAACATAGTGCATATGATTCCACACGGCCCGGATGTGGGCCGGATCTGGGCCGACACTGTGTTTCTGTCTGGGTGTCCGTTTAACCCTCAGGTGCTCTTCGCGTATCGCTCAATGAATTTAATGTACTATATTTAAGTTTGATAATGTTTTTTATTTAATATGTTGTATTTTTAGGGGATCTTATGGTACTAAATTATATTTACGCTGTATTTATAATAACTTTTTGAGCATAGACCTGAAAATTACATTTCCATCTTAAAGGTGCTGTATGTAACTTTTTTTATAAAATGAATCCTTTTTTTATTGCCCGTCTGTGAAGGGGTTGTAATCACACATTACATTGATCCACTTTTCGTGTTTTGCTATTACCTCTGAAGGCCAGTATTCCTATTTTTATGTGTAGTCTCCGGGTCGGATTTTCTGCGAAATCCACCGGATGTGATGTGCATGCGCGCTCCCGAGCCTACAGTCTATTGCAACTGCACTGCAGCTAACGACATGGAGTCTGATAACACCAAAAAACGACCTGCCTCCAGCACAACACAGACTCCAACACAAACTCCAAAAAAAAAAAATATATATATATATATATATATATATATATATATCTGCTGAAGCTCGTCAGGCCAAACGTCAATCGGATCGACTCAGGACGAAAACACGGATCAACATCGGCAGAGCGTTTGAATTATGGAGAGACCTCCGTTTTGAAATAGCAAGGTAAAATATAACATACATAAGACATGAAATGAATACAAAAGACTGTTCCATGATAACAAAAAGCAGGTGCTTTAGGATGTAACTTTTATTTTATGTACTAGATCTACTGTCTAACGTCACTCATCCCACTACTATCATATTGTTTATAATACACATTTCCAGACATGTTCAGTACAGTAATATTACTTCCTACTGTCTTATTGTTACACTGAAATTGTCCAGTCTAGTTGACTAACCGTTTTCGTTTTCACTCATTGACCTATGTTGACATTGCTGATTGTGAAAGATACACAAATAGTTAGTAAAATAATGCTAGATAACACCACATGTCGGCAAAATACAGTCGATGTAACGTTATCATGGTACGAGCATGGAGCATTAGTTCTATGTCAAGCTGATAAAAGTAGCCTATTATGGTAATGTTGCAGTGGGAGTTTACATGAGTTTCCAGCATGTTGTGTGATGCTTTCTCCGTTGTGTTGAAAGTCTCAGTGTGGCCGCCGGTGAGTTCGCGCTCTTGAGTTTGAGCACGCGCACGAGAACTGTTGTTGCAATCTGAAACATCACCGCTAGAGGCCGCTGGATCCTACATACAACACCTTTAAACTGTTGTAAATCTTGAATGCTTCAGAGCGACAGACTGAAGTTTGATCTCTTTTCAATGACGACACTTGGCAGATTATTGCTGAAGTGAAAAAAAGTTTTAAAAAGTGAACTTTAAAAAAAGTTGCATAATCTTACATTTATTGTTATGAAAAATGTGCAAAAAAACATTTTCAATTTTTATATGAAATATATATTTTCAAAAGCATGTTTTACTCTAAAACTGTGAGAAAACCAAAGCCATCAATTTAAACAGGTTGTGTTCCAAAGTTGAGGTTGATATCTCAGTAAATGAGCTTTCAGTGAGATGTAGTTCGGCTGCAGTACCAAACGCTTCCACTAGAGGAAACTCGTCTCTCGTTCATTTACAATGCGCTCGTGTTTGACCGAGAGGAGCACAAGTGACTATTTTTACAGGACCATTAAACCTGTTCGAATCATGTCCATGATTTTTTTTGGTTTCTTCACACAGCAAGTGCCAAAACCTTTACCAAGTTTCGTACCATTCCAAAATATTCCAACAAGAAAAACACAAATGTAACATTTTAGGACCGAAGAGCACCAGAGGACTAAGAAATTAGGATATTGGAAAAATGAAGATTATTAAATGCCTACCCTTGGAAGAGGAAGAGGTTGAGATGATTGAACTTCTTGGTGAGGAAGTTTCCAAGGATTCGTGACGGATATCCACAGCGGATCTGATACGCCGACAGCGTGAAGTAGATGCACTTGAAGAAATACCAGAGCTGGGCCACTGAGTTATGATTGAACATCCTGTGAAGATAATACAGTCAAACCAATAATTATTCAGACACCAGATGCCATTTTGTATATTTTTCACTAGTGTGTGCAGGACACTATAGTTCAAGTGAGGAGAGCAAAGTAAAGTAAACTGTGACATATTATACCCAAACACTCTTCATACAGTGACTACCAGTGACATTTATACACATTTGGGAGCAAATATTATTCAGACACTTTGAGCTGATCATGTTTTGCTGAAGTGTGTTTTCTTTAATTGCTAATGCTCTTTTTACACACAGACTGAACAGAATGAAGCATTGCATGGTGTGAGACAGTCTAACAGAAGGACGGACAAAACCAGTCAAATATCAACTGATTCTTGTCATATTTTATTACCATTTTCTAAACTAGAGCGAATAAACTGTGATAATGTGAGAAATGTTGAAGGTGTCTGAATAAATTCACTGTATGAATTAAATATATCCTGATTCTTATTAAAGCTACAAAAGTGATTCAGCCGAGAGCAGCGAGTGATTTTCTCTTCGTCTTATGTTTATGACTCCAGTTATTAAGAGCCGTTGCGATACGCATATCACGATATATACATCTACGATATTTCGGTTATTATATTGTGCAGGCCTCATGCTGTCTGTGGGATGATACACTCGAACACAAGCCTGGCTTACCTCTCGGTGACAGCGGGGAGGATGAAGAACATCCACAGGTGGATCCCGAAAACCAGGATCACCTGGAAGATGAGCTTTCCCAGGATGCTCTTCCGCAGGTAAATGGCCCGATCGATGATCATGGTGCTGAACTGGATGAGGAGCATGACGAGGAACGCCTCGGGGACCTGATCCTCGGACAGAGACGAGGCGATGTCTGCAGCCGCCGAGTGTTTCTGCGACAGAGCAAACATTCATATTCACACTGCAGGAAACGCTTTCCTACTCAGTATTTTAGACTTGTTTCCAGTCCATATATCAAACATTTCTTAAATCAAGATGCATTTACTAAAGTAGTAAAAAGTCTTGTTTTCTGAGGAAATAAATACAAATTAAGTGAGTTTCTGCGCAAGACACAAATAATGATCTGCCAATGGGGTCAGAAAAATAATCTTGTTCTTGTTTGAATTAATATTATTTTTCTTACTGCATTAGCAGATAATTTAGCTTTTTTTAAGCATCAACTCACTTAATTTTGATTAATTCAGAAAACAGGACATACGATCTTGTGCCATTTTACTCATCTAGTAAATGCATCTTGATTTAAGAATTTTTAGATATTTGGACTGGAAACAAAACTAAAATACTGAGTAAGAAAAGCATTTTTTGCAGTGCACACTTTATACAGTCAATGTCATACAGTATTTGCACTTGTCAAATCATCACTAGTCAGTCACTACACGTGCTCTCATGCGATCCAGATGTGCACCCTTGATTATATTATTTGCATTTAGCATTTTTGTTGTCTTAACTCATATGTGACCCTGGCCCACAACACCAGTCTCGAGTCGCACGGGTATATTTGTGGCAATAGCCAACAATACAGTGTATGGGTCAACATTATTGATTTTTCTTTTATGCCAAAAATCATTAGGATATTAAGTACAGATCATGTTCCATGAAGATATTTTGTAAATTTCCTACCGTAAATATATAAAACATGTATTTGTGTGAGTGAATGCTGCACAGTCGCCAACAGAAATGAACAACTTTAAAGGAGATTTTCTCAATGTTTCGATTTTTTTACACCCTCAGATTCCAGATTTTCAAATAGTCATATCTCGACCAAATATTGTCCTATCCCAACAAACCATACATCAATGGAAAACTTATTTATTCAGCTTTTTTTAATTTATTATTAAAAAAATGTACTCTTTTGACTGGTTTTGTGGTCCAGGGTCACATATTGAGAATACTAAACTATGCCATTCCAAAATGCAAATCCTGTAGGCATTCCTTTAGGATTATTTGACTAGGGATATCGTACTCACTCCGAAAGCCCAGAAACCGAAGATGACGATGATGAAGTCCACCACATCCGTGAGGAACATGAGCGCGTACACATCGGCGGCCGTCTGATACTCCGCGTGCAAGATGTTCTGGAAGAATCTACAGCTCGGCTTGTACACGTTCTTCACTCTGCGTGACACATGAATGACGGTCACAGCGTAAATATGACATTTCACAACGAGATAAGACCCGAGAATCAGCAGAGACATTATATTCAACTGTATCATGACTCTGCATGTTATATATCAACTACGATCATCAGTTTATCAGTATTCAGAATATATATTGTTTTTAAACAGTGGGGGAAAAAAACAATTGCAAATATTTAATTAAGGGTTTAATCTTTTAAATGCAATTAAATCATACAAATCAATCAGAATCACTGGTTCGAAACATGAATCGCAAAGGTTTCGAAGCTTCACGAAGAGTTTCAAAATCTCCCATCACTAGTAATTGAAAGTAATTCCTTTAGAAAAGAAAAGAATTTGCCAATTCAATGCCTAAAAGAAAAATTTAAGGAGGAAAATATTTCCCATTAATGGAAATGTTAATTTCTGACTCTAGCTGGCCAACAACAAAGCGCCTCTACTGTGATCGGCTCTTTCCTGACGGGTTGAGAGAAAAGCAACAGGATTCTTACATGGATAAGAAAAGGCCTTTGAGTTTTCCTTCAACGGCACTCAGGAGTTTTTTACTGGTGTCCTCGCCGTGCTTCGTCTTCGACTTCTTCTTCTTCTTTGGTTCTTTCTGTTTAGTGTCTGTGACAGGATTGTTCAAAGAAACACACAGATCAGGCTCAGTACAATATTATAGACATCATTAAGGTATTAATCATATATAAATAGGGTTGATTTGAGCGATTCCGATTCTGCTTATCGATACCCAGTTTCCATTACAGTAAAAAAAAAAAAATATTGAATCAAACATATTAATTTTTTAGTCTTTTTGCAAACATTTTGTTGTAGCTGGATACAATGATATGGAAGCTTGTTTCCGCCACTGAATAATAAATAATAATAATTGCGACTTTTTATCTCACAATTCTGACTTTTTTTCTCACAATTGCGATATATCAAGTCAGAATTGTGACTTTTTTTCTCAGAATTGCGAGATATGAAGTCAGAATTGTGAGAAATAAAGTCGCAATTCTGAGAAAAAAAGTCGCAATTGCGTGTTATAAAGTCAGAATTGCGTGAAATAAAGTCGCAATTGCGTGATATAAAGTCAGAATTGCGTGATATAAAGTCAGAATTGCGTGAAATAAAGTCGCAATTGCGTGATATAAAGTCAGAATTGCGTGTTATAAAGTCAGAATTGCGTGAAATAAAGTCGCAATTGCGTGATATAAAGTCAGAATTGCGTGTTATAAAGTCAGAATTGCGTGAAATAAAGTCGCAATTGCGTGATATAAAGTCAGAATTGCGTGATATAAAGTCAGAATTGCATGAAATAAAGTTGCAATTGCGTGATATAAAGTCAGAATTGCGTGAAATAAAGTCGCAATTGCGTGATATAAAGTCAGAATTGCGTGAAATAAAGTCGCAATTGCGTGATATAGTCAGGATTGCGAGATATAAAGTCAGAATTGTGTGAAATAAAGTCGCAATTGCGTGATATAAAGTCAGAATTGCGTGATATAAAGTCGCAATTGCGTGATATAAAGTCAGAATAGCGAGATATAAAGTCAGAATTGCGTGAAATAAAGTAGCAATTGCGTGATATAAAGTCAGAATTGCGTGAAATAAAGTCGCAATTGCGTGATATAAAGTCAGAATTGCGTGAAATAAAGTCGCAATTGCGTGATATAAAGCCAGAATTGCGAGATATAAAGTCAGAATTGCGTGAAATAAAGTCGCAATTGCGTGATATAAAGTCAGAATTGCACGATATAAAGTCAGAATTGCGTGAAATAAAGTCGCAATTGCATGTTATAAAGTTACAAAGAATTGTGAGATATAAACTATTCTGAGGTAAAAAAAAAAAAGTCTGTCTTTTTTTCCTTAGAATTGGACTTTAAATCTCACAATTAAGAGAAATAAAGTCAGAATTGCGAGATGTAAACTCGCAATTGTGAGCTAAAAAGTCGCAATTATCTTTTAAAATGTTTTATTTTGTGGCGGAAACAAGCTTCCAAACAATGAACAAAAATACCACAGCAAAAAATACTAGCCTAACTAATGCAAATTTAAAACATTATTAAAGCACAGTGTTGCCAATAGTGACTGTCGTTATGTTAACGACTTGTTTAGACCCATTTAGCAAAAAAAAAAAAAAAAAAAATCTTTCAAAAAGTGATTGCAACAAATCTAGTGACTGCTGGTTAACATGTAGTCCATCACTATATCACACTCGTTCCATTATCTGACAGAAAGTATGCAAATGAGAACAGCTTTATTGGACATTCAGCTATATATTATATTGTATATTGCATTACATCATCTAGCGACATTAAGCTAGTTTTTGAGCAGGCTTTAGCTACTTTCACAATAGTTGGCAACACTGTTAAAGACAAGTAAACAGTCACTAATAAAATAAGAACAAATAAACAAATTAGCAATAGCGCATAAATACAACTAAAGAAAGTTCAGATACCGAAATTGAAATCGGCTGTAAAATAACACTACATAGTATTCTTTTTATAAATAAAACAGATTTTGTAAAAAAAAAATAAAGTTACTAAAGTTATTCAGTGAAGAGCAGAGAGTGATTTTCTCTTCATCTTTTGCGGTTTGATCAACATTAACGGGTTTATTAGGCTGCTGTCACTTTAAGACTGAATGCACGGATCTAATATACTGACACACATCTGATTGGTTTCCCAACTTTTTATGTTCACTTGCGAGGATATTTTGACAATTTTGAGTGTATTTGATCCTTCAAGGGCAAAAAAAGAGCTCAATTCAGTATTCACACACTATATGAGAAAAAATGTGATTGAATTGCTTAGAAATCGCAGGAATCGATAAGCGGAATCGAGATTAATGACTTAATTATTAATTATATAATTTTATAATAAGTGTCTGATGTCAATGGAAGCTTGTTTCCGCCACAAAATAAAAAATTAAAAAAGGTAATTGCGACTTTTTATTTCACAATTCAGACTTTTTTTCTTACAACTGCGAGTTTACGTCTCGCAATTTTAACTTTTTATTTCAGAATTGCGATATAAAGTAAAAATAAAGATATTAACTTGCAATTCTGAGGAAAAAAGTCAGAATTGTGAGTTTATATCTCGTAATTCTGAGATTGAGAGATAAAAAATGTCGCAATTATCTTTTAAAATGTTTAATTCTGTGCCGGAAACAAGCTTCCGTATCCGATTCCAGAGTAAAGCATCGACTTTCGATTCCCAACACCAAATATAAACCAGTTTTTCAACACACCTATTTCTGAGGATTTTTTCTTTCGGAAGCGAAGGAAGCGACTCTTCTTCTTTCCCTCCTCCTTCGCGGTCTCGAGTGTTTCAATGTGTGTGTCGGGGTCTGGGTCGAGTGTTTCTGTGGTGTGTGTGTGTGTGTCGGGGTCCGGGTCGAGTGTTTCTGTGGTGTGTGTGTGTGTGTCGGGGTCCGGGGCGGTGTGTATCTCAGCATCGGCCGGTGATTCTGCGGACGGTGTCGTTGACATAACCTCCGTGTCGGGCTCTTCTTCATCCGAGAGTTGAAAGACTTTCTCATCTCGTTCATTCTTGCTCTTGCTCTTATCTTCCAGAGAGCCCTCTTGGTCCCAGAGACCATAACGCTGAGAGACGCAAAGACAAAAAAGGAAAACTTTACAATAAGGTTCATTAGTTAACTACCTAAAGCCCCGTTCACACCGCCAGCGACACGCAGTGACACGATCCCATTCGTTTCACTGGAGCACTGGCGACTTCTGGCGACATGAGCGACGGTGGCCGTTGGCGACAGAATGTGAAGCGACGCGAGACGCGACAAAAGTTACGTAAAGCTGCGTTCACACTACAAGCAACTTTGTCGCTGCATGTCGCCAGTGGCTTGCGATGAGGTCGCTAGTAGGCGTTCCCACTACTGGTTGCCTAGTAATGTTGAGAGTAGGGCTGTCACTTTACGTTCGAAAATCGATTGCACAATCGATCGGACCAACCAACGCAAGTTTCGAAAACGAAAATAGGGAATCGATTTTAACGGTCTTTTCTCGGAGCGCGTCCAGCTCGTCATGTTATGCCCGCATATATGCCCGCAGCGAACGCGCGTCATTTGCAACTGCAGGCTCTGACAAACACGCATAACAGCAATGATCCTTCTGCATAATGTGTCTCTTTTTACTACAAAACTGTGAATTTTCCCGGTATTCAGACAGTCTCATGCATTCAGGTACAGATTCGGGCAACGGTCTATCGCCTACATAGGCGAAATTTGTTTGGCATTTCTAATCGTAAACACAGCCATGTTGAAGAATGAGGTAATGTTTTTCATATGCTGCGTGCTATGGCAGTCCACTATGCTTATTGCTTTTCGAGAATGTTGCACTAGTCATTGTGCGCGAAACTTCACGCCAATAAATCATCAGAAATATTGCTGACTTGTGCGCGTCAGGCGCGGCGCGCCCTCTTTACATTCGTCCTAAAGCCTGTTAGTTGTCCGTGGATTTGCCCATATATGGCGTTTTATTTTTCAATTTTCGATTTTACAATCGATTCAATGAACACTTATGTCTCAAAAATTGAACAGGATTTTTTCATAAAAGTGACAGCCCTAGTTGAGAGTGACATTCACGGATGTTACTCCATGTTGTAGACAACAAATCCATTTTTTTGCTGCTACAAACAAACATTTTGTAAGGAAAAGTCTAAATATAAATTAAATTAGTACATAAAATGCATAATATTAAAGATGAACGAGAAACAGCGAGTGCTCTTTGCTATCGCGGCTATTTAACTGCAGCAAACGGACAAATGTCGGTCTATCTGGGTTCACGAAACCATTCAGTCTCGAGTCAGCATGACGAGTACCACTGTCTGTACACAGAGACCCATCATACATTATAGGACCGTTTCTGACTGCTAAAATTAGCTTCTCATTCAACTAGCCTCGGTCGGACTCGGCACTGAAGAGTGACGGATCACGTGCACCCCACTGACTTCACTCCTATTGGTTGTCGCTCCTGAAAGTCGCTCAAAGTCGGTCGCTGTCGCGCGTGTCGCCGGAAATCGCCCGCTCCCCATTGAAATGAATGGTATCGTGTCGCTTTGCCGCTTGTAGTGTGAATGGGCTTAATTTTAACTTTATGCAAATGAGAAGCGATTTTCGCGAGTGACAACCAATAGGAAAGAAGACTTTCAGTGGAGCTCATGTCACCGCCTCGAGTGCAGGCGAGACGACTTCACTGGTTTATATGGTTTGACTGTAAACACACACATGGATATAATACAATGATACATGGAAAAGAAACTGTCGACAGTTGCAGTGAGTTTAATTCACAAATTTATACAGTACCTTGCAAAAGTCTTAGGCATGTTAATACCCCCCCCCAAAAAAATGGTTATAAGTCAGTTATTTCTATCTTTTGCTGTAGTGTATCAGTAGGAAATATCAGTTTACATTTCCAAACATTCTTTTTGCCATTAATTGTAATAATCCAGTGAGATTTGTGTATGCACAAGGAGTCTGACAACAGCCGGTATGATCTGATCTCACCATCATCGAGTCCGTCTGTGATTACATGAAGAAACAGAAGAAACTGAGACAGACTAAATCCAGAAGAACTGCGGGAACGTCTCCGAGACGCTTGAAGAAACCTTCCTGCAAAGCTACTGTGAATAGCACTGGCACTCGTGTTAAAATGCTGTAAAGTGAGAATGCTTTCACAAATAAAAATCACAAACTGAATTTATTTATGGTTTAACTTCTATTAACTAATTCAAATCAATATATGGCGTAACGACCCTTTGCGTTTAAAACGGCTTTTGTCCAGGTACACTTGCGCATAGTTTCTCAGGGAGCTTTGCAGGAAGGTTTCTTCAAGCGTCTCGGAGACGTTCCCGCAGTTCTTCTGGATTTAGTCTGTCTCAGTTTCTTCTGTTTCTTCATGTAATCACAGACGGACTCGATGATGGTGAGATCAGATCAGACCGGCTGTTGTCAGACTCCTTGTGCAGACACAAATCTCACTGGATTATTACAATTAATGGCAAAAAGAATGTTTGGAAATGTAAACTGATATTTCCTTCTGACACACTACAGCAAAAGATAGAAATAACTTAAAATATATATTTTTTTATGGGATTAACATGCCTAAGACTTTTGCACAGTACTATAGTTCGGGTGTGAGTTAAGCACTGCTGCAGTTTCCCCTGCATTGTTGCATAAAATGTATTATTTGTCAAATTCGAATGACGTTTTAGTAATTTATGACAGTATGAGTGAGATTAATTTGTTGATTGAAACTTGCCGGCCCAGAAAGTTAGTAAAGGCATCGTTAAAATAGTCCAAGTGACTACAGCGGCTCAACCTTAAGTTTATCAAGCGACGAGAATACTTTTTGCACAAGAAAAAACCCCGAAATAAAATACCTGGAGAAGTGAGCGGTGAAAGAAGAGCGCCAGAAGCTGAAGCAGATCGTAACGGATGTAGTTGTCGGTTTTCTCCAGGCCGAGGATCCGTGGAGGGAAGAAGGGCTTGTCCTCGTTCAGCTTCAGCTCATACTCACTGTTCCACGGGAAGAAGCCGAACTGAAACAGGTATTTGACCACCACCATGACCTGTGGGAGACACATCAGGCCACACACACACTTCAGTTATCAGGGCTGCACAATATATCGAAATATCGCAAATGTATGTATCGTGATATGCGTATCACGACGGCTCGCAATAACTGGAGTCATGAACAAAAGACGAAGAGAAAATCACTCACTCTCGGCTGAATCACTTTTGTAGCTTTAATAAGAATCAGGATATATTTAATTCATACAGTGAAAACTAAACAGTGTTTTATTTTTACATTTGATTATTCAGTTTGTGTTGTTAAATAACCCTAATGTAGGATAACCTGAACCCCTGAACCCCCGTGGTTTACACTGATGTTAAAATAACACTTCTGATATGCAGTAAAACACTGATGTTCACTGGCAGAAGCTGTAGGGATGATTTCTCTTCACAAAAAGACGCATGTAGGTTAAATAAATTTTAAACATATTTTAAATATAATTTAAGTTTATTTTACACACTTTAAGCATTATTGTATCGCATATCGAATATTGCATTATTTAATGAGTTATCGCATATTTCTTCAACATCGTCCAAATGCAATCGTTTAATATGCAAAGTATCAAAGCTTTCATAAAAGTGGACGACATGTTGACTCTATAAAGCCTGCTGTATCATATTTAATGCGCACACTTCTAATGCCTCTACATGATAAACATGATCAAAACTATCTCGCACTTTATGCCTTCTGTCGTATGATTGATAGTTCAGACATTTTTAGCCAGTAAAAGTCTTTTAGTATACAGTGTAGGGGTGGGCGATATGGCAAAAATATAATATCACGATTTTTTTCAGGAAAATCACGATTAACGATTTTATCACGATTCTTTTTATGTTGGTTGTACTATTTTGTGATTGAGCATTACAGCCAATCTAATGTCCATATTCTAAAAAAAAATGCCTTAGGTAACAAAATAAAAAAAAAATAAAAAAATGGTGGACAGGGGCAAAGATAAAAATATTTGTCATTATTTTCTTTATTAAATATTAAGATTAAAGATACACATTACACATAAACAACTTAATATAAAAATTAAATAGGCTAACAGTGCTTTATGTTTTCAGCTACAGGTGTATTTTACAGTAGCATTGCAGAAAGTAAATGAACAAATACGAAAATAAAACAGAACAGACTTCACTATATAAATTATAGATTGATACTAAAGCTACTATTAAAGTTATCAGTCAAGAGCAGTGAGTGATTTTCTCTTTGCATTTTGTTGTTTTATTAACATTAAAGGGATAGTTCTCCTAAAAATTCAAATTATCATAATTTACTCTCTCAAGTTGTTTTAAACTCGAATAAGTTTCTTTCTTCTGTTGAAAATAAAAGTTATTTTTGAAGAATGTGGGTAACCAAACAGTTGATGTACCCCAGTGACTACCATAGTATATTTTTCTCCTATGGAAGTCAATGGGGACCAGCTACTGTTTGGATAGCCACATTCTTCAAAATATGAATATTAGAAAAATATTAGAATATATTAGAAGGAAATTAATACAGGTTTGGAACAACATTAGAGTGCGTAAATGATGAGATATTTTTGGGTGAACTATCCCTTTAAAGACAAGCGGCAGCGTGTCTGTTTACTATTACTACTGTCTCTTTAAGAGTTGCGCGCGACGCGTTTAATATACACGCATTTGACAAGCAGATTTTCTCTCAGTTTTCTCAAGTTTACTTTCAGTTTAGACATAACCGACTTTGTTTATGTAAACCTTTGTGTGTATTTAACAGTATAAGCACAATAAGTGTCGAAAGATAACTTAACTAGTCCAGTATCCAGGCGCTGGTAGACAGGCGTTGTGCATGTGTGTGAGCTTCACATGTAGGCTACGCGCTGAGAAATGCATGCGTTAGAACAGCGCATCAGCACGCTAATTAAATGTTTAACCGACAAGGCATTAAAGCACATGCAAATTATGAACTTTTGTGAACTCCAGTGTCCCGTTCCGCTGTGTTAACATTTTATGTGAATATACGTCGCGTTGTTCAGTATGTTGGGACAGAGGCGCCAGAACAGATAGGCTAATGCACGATTCTACGATATTTTTTTTTTTTTTTTTTTTAATGCCAAAATGAAGATGTAACAAGTGCATAACAGGAACAATAATAATAATAAAAAAAGACATAGATCACAAAAAAATATATAAAAACAAAATAAAGTGCCAGAGGAAAAAAAAAAAATAATAATTATACAAGATTAAACATAGAAAGCAATCTTTGACTTTTCAAAGACTTTTTGTTTTTTATGCCCATCAAAGACAAAACATAGGAATTATAGTCTACTAGAAAAATAGACAGTAGCGGGAACGATTCTACGATATTTCTTCAAAAGCAGATCGTGGAGACATTTTAATCGTCCACGATCAAAAATCGTCATATCGCACACCCCTAATACAGTGATTGTACAAACGTCCTCCTTCAGCTCGCGCTTCACGTGTCTTTCAGCTTTGAAATCTTCAGCTTTTATATTGTTAGTAATATTTCAAGATCAAGCATCAACTCAGGTTTACTTGATTATCTATATATTATTTTCAGTGAGTCTCAAATATGATCATCAGGTTTTTGAGGAAGGTTTATTCATCTTTCAATCATTGTATTGCATTGCATTTTATGTTTTGATCATAAAACTAAGCATTTAAATATCATCGTACTAAGACATATTATTGGCAGATATAGAGTGATGTCTGATTTTTATATGAATTTTATGTCAGTATCTGCTATACTCTTATAAAAATCTTATTGGTTTACATTACAAGCATCAGAATTTCATCTTGCTTTGTGTCCATATAAATATCAGCATCTGCACTAAATTGCATCCAATATGTCTGACAATATGAAAGTCAACAAAAAACACGTATGCAAACTTTTTTTTTTTAGAAATAAAATAAAAAGTTGATATTAAAATGTATAAAAAAAAAATATATATATATATATATATATATATATATATATCTAAGTCAATTTTAAAATAATTTACGATTTAAAATAATAAAATAAGATTTAGTCTAAAGGTTTAATGAACTGTACAAATGTTTAATTTTTGTGTTTTCCATATACCATATAAAATAAAATGTAAAAAAAGCATTAAATATTAGGGGTGTAATAATATATCGTGTCGCAATACAAAAATGCAACAATATGTATTGTGGATAGTTCACCCAAAATAAAAATTACTGTGTGAGAAGACACTGAGTTTTAGTGTCAGTACTACATTAAACTACTATATATACTGTTGAATATAATGTATAATAATGCAATGAGGTAATATTAGTGGGTCCTGATAATGCCAAATGTCTTGTTACCAGTATAAAGTGCCTACATTATATTAAATATATCTAGTCAGTGAAAGAGCATATTCGTCTAAAATAATCCTGTTTTCAGCTTCAGAATCATGAATATTGTTATTCTGGTGTCTCTATTGTCCTGTGCTTTGGGTTTCAGCACCAAGTCCAAGACTATTCATTTACACACACAATGTAATACCAAATTTAGCATTTTAATCAACAGTACATTTTTTGTTAACCTTTTATCATATGTATTAGAGTATCGCAATAATAAAATGGGGGAAAAAGTTAATTTTTTTATTATCTGAAGCATTAAATCACCAAGTTTTAGAAATGTTGTGCGATTAATTAATGCTGTAGAAGTATTGTTCATTCTTAGTTCATGTTAACTAAGGTAGTTAACTAATGAACCTTTTTATGAGGTGTTACCAAAATATTTAATTAAAACAAAAATAATCTAAAAATGTAAAAAAAAAAAAAGTTCTATTCGAGTAAAAAAAAAAAAAAAAAATGTTTATATAAGTATACTACTTGTACTGGCTTGGCATTAAATCCCCAAGCCAGTTTTAGAAACGTCGTGTGTGTTCTCCCCACCTCAGTGTAGACGATGGCCGTCATCCAGAACCTCTTGGAAGGTCGTGGCACCGACAGCATTGCCCACAGGAACACCAGAACCGGCAGAACCAGCGACACGACCGAGGCCGTCACCAGGTTATTGAGCACGATGATGAAATAACACACCAGCTCGGAGTGAGCCGCCAGAACATTGTAGAGCGCGAACACCAGCTTCAGCAGTCGGTTCTGAGTCGAGTAAAACTCACGAGACTGTATCAACTCCTCAACACTGAAGGGTCTGAAGCAGAGAATACAGAGACAAGACATTAGTCATTTTACACCACTGAAAACACAGTTATGTATATGATATTGCATTTCTGTCAACAGATCCTCCTAAATATTACACAATGCACCTTTAACACCATTAATACACATTTTCTCCCAAATTCTCATTTATGTAATATGACAAAATTATTTAATTATTTATGCATCACGGTTGCTCTGCTAATGCTGAATTTATACATTTATTTAAGCAATTCAAAGATGACAGAGTATACCAATCTGGGTTCACGTGGTCCACTTTGGATATTTTACTTACTACAAGTAACTTTGCAACTACATGTCAACTAACTCTCATTAGAGTATTAGTAGACTGTTAGGTTAGGGTTCAGGTTAGTAGAAAAAGTTGACATGTAGTTGCAAAGTTACTTGTAGTTAGTAGGATGTCTAAAGTGGATCGTCAAAATAAAGTGTTAGCTCAAACTGCTATACAATGAAAAGAAGCTAATTAAGAAGACATAGTCATAAAACAGACTTTCTTCAGCATATCATTTCTAACTGATCCAAACATGTTTTCATGAGATTAACCCTTTAATAAGCGCAGAGGATCATACAGTAATGTCATATATCACCTGTCGGAGAGCAGTTCGCTGGCGGTTCTGGAGCGTCGAGGGTGTTGGCTGTAAAACGGTTCTGTATCGAGATCAAGTGTGAGTTCAGAAGACAGAGTCGTGCTGCTAAAGTCACGGGCCTTCGCAAAACCACCCAGTGTCTCCAACTCAACCACGCTGCAAAGACATGGGACATTTGGTCATAAATGACAGAAAAATATAGGCATTTTGTTGGACTCCTGGCAACTATCCCGCTGGATAATAACCCACACTGAAATATCATTGGTCCAAAATCCCTCCTTCAATACACTGCAAAAAAAACTTCTTACTTAGTATTTTTGTCTTGTTTCCAGTCCAAAAATCTAAAAATTCTTACATCAAGAATCATTTACTAGATAAGTAAAATGCCATTAGATATTATGTCTTGTTTTGTGGGGGAAAAAATCAAAATGAAGTGAGTTTTTGCATAAAAAAAGCAAAATTATCTGTCAAAAAAAAATCTTGTTTCCGTCTGAATTAAGATTATTTTTCTAACTCAATTGACAGATAATTTTGCTTTTTTTAAGCAACAACTCACTAAATTTTGATTTATTTCCCCAGAGAACAAGACTTAATATCTAATGGCCTTTTACTACTTAAATGCATCTTGATTTAAGAATTTTTAGATTGGACTTAAAGTATTTTTTGCAGTGTCCAAACCCTGTATAAAAGCAGGAACCGGTCAGACTCACTTGGCGCTGCTGCTGAAGCGAGCGTTGTCTGTGTCGGTCTCATCCAGACAGGTCTCGAGAGTGAGATTCTCACTGTCCTGGGAGAGCTGGTCCTCCGTGGGCTCTCGGGAGAGCGTCTGTGGACAACAAACTTCATGAGAACAATGACAACGACAGGTCAGGTGTGTTTGGGTGAGTGAACACTGCTGTCGTGCAAATGAACGGCCAGAACACATTACAAGTTTTCTTTGTTTTCAGTTAAAGCGGTGTTGAGTATGCGACCCTAATTGAATATCTACCCAGCAAGCAATAGCCGTCATTTCACTGTCTAGGTTAACTACTGTACCAGGGTTTGAAATTAACACCCACCAAATGCGGGTATAAATCAACTGTGGCGAGCAACACTGTTAAATCACTGGCCAATTTGGCGTTACTTATTGTTTATTCACTTTGCTGGAGAAGTTTGTGTAAGACAATTCTGTTCAGATTTAGCACAAATACTGATCATCATGATATAATAAATACAGCGTATTGCGCAGAATCTGCTCAGATCTGGCGTACTTGAACACACTCGTCACTACGCAACAAATAACGGCGCTTGTTCATTTGCATTAAAGCAATAGCGAAGATTAAAAAGCATTTGGTGAACAGAAAAGACTTATTTTCCAACATCCCACATTGTTTTGATGTTCTTTGTACTGTATTGGTCTAAAACACGATTTTGGTGAAAAGGACGAGGATGAAAGAGGAATGGAGAAGATGCCGGGATGACGGGATTTTGTTTGAAAAAGAAATTAATGTATGAAATCCAAATGTTATAATACATACAGATGTGACGTAGTTAATCCTGGTTATTTATTTATTTTTGGCTAGCAGAAGTTCTGAATGGCCAGTAGGGGTTGCACGACCACTGATTTCTGCTAGTCGATTTCTTATCAAAACATTACTCGAGTTACTCGACTACTCGTCCTTCATGCTACTGTAAATGAAAAGACATGAGATAGCTAGATCTTATCAATAAACATTTATTAATTCATAGCCTAATGCAACAATTACATAAGTAAACTCTCAAAACATTATAATTATGACATTTCATTTTTAAATTTGCATGTAACAGTCTAAAGCCAAATAAATGGCCGTTCTTGCCTTTCATTTCAGACGTCTGCTTCTAGGGGCCGTTCACATATCGCGTCTTTTTCGCGCTCAAGGTCGTTATTTCAAATGTAGGCGCGCGGCGAGCGCACTCATAATGAAAGCAACATGGTGCGCTAGTTTTTCCAGGCGGGTTTTTCCTTCTCATCTCCAGAAATGTCTAGTAGTAAAGCTAATGCGAGGGCTAGAAATAAACTAATCCTTTGCTGAATGATACGTCCTCGTCGTCATCATGTAGAGCGCAGTTTGGTTGCATAGCAACGACAGACGCCACGGGAGCGCAAGCGCTTGTAGGAGACAGCGGCACGGCCGCGCGCGCTTTCCACACGTTTTTAGACGCAATATGTGAACGGCCTCTTGCAGAGTTGGCCAATTACATTATTTTTGCCATCCTTGATGAAATACTTCCACACATCTGACGTGTGGTGTCTGTTGGTGACGTTCGCCATTTTTAATTCATTTATGGTTAATGGACGCTCGAGTAGTCGATTGTTTCCGACAGCGTCGACTAGTGGTTGAAGTAGTCGATCTATCGACTACTCGACTAGTCTATGCAAGCCCTAATGGCCAGTAACTTAAAAATTTAGTAGACAAATTGGCCGGTGAGTGAAAAAGTTAATTTCAAACCCTGCTAACTATAGACCCGATATAGTCCGGCTATGAGTAACACACTTCTAGCCAAAATAACCTTGAATTTGGTTACATGTTGTTTTTGCCAAAATAACTTGCGAGATATAACTAAGCAAAGTCAACAGTGATTACAAAGTGTTTGGTTTCATTTCTTCACTCATTTCTTTATCTAATTGATGACTAGTCTATTCTTGAGCGATGGTTTAGACGTCTATTAAATTTCCAATTTTGTCTTGTTTTAGCCTAGACGTCTGGGCTGTGTTTGGACGCCTATTAGACGTCTTTTAAACACAAAATTGCTTGCTGGGTAATGATCTTTACAACAGAAGTGAAACTAACTTTATTCTAGAGCTGTTGTGAAGCCAAAACAATCTCGTTACTGTAATTTCCTATTATCACTGTAAAGCTGCTTTGAAACGGTCTGTATTGTTAAAAGCGCTGTGTAAATGAAGGTGAGTGCCCCACCTGGCGGATGTTGTGGATGAAGAGGTAGCGCTCCTCACAGAGGACCATCGAAGTGTCTACATACTGTTTGGTGAGCATGTTGAGCCACAAGGTGAATCCGTCCACCATTGCTAGGAAAAGCACCCAAAGGAACTTCAGTATGTCCAGAATCCTCTGCACTACATCACTGCCAGTGCCCTGAGATACTGTAAAATCAGAAAGATGCACGAGGATGTTGTGAAATTCAGCTTGTTTTCAGTTGCTTGTGGTTAGGCGGTGATAAATCTCCATTTTAAAAGGATTAGTTCACTTCTGTATTAAAATTTCCTAATAATTTACTAATGTCATCCAAGATGTTCATGTCTTTCTCTCTTCAGTAGCAAAGAAATTAAGGTTTTTGAGGAAAACATTGCAGGATTTTTTTATCACCATTTTTTATTTATTTTCGACTGAAGAAAGAAAGACATAAACATCTTGGAAGACGTGGGTAAATCATCAGGAAATTTAAATTCTGAAGTGAACTACTCCTTTAAGCTCAAATGTTTGTGTCATTAAACCGGATGTGTTATTTAGGTCCAGTGTATGGACAAAAGTACTGGGACACCTGAGCATTACATAATTAATAAATGCATTAAATGGAGCTGGTCCCCCTTTACAGCTACAACAGCTTCCACTCCTCTGGGAAGGCTTTCCATGAGATTTTGGAGTGTTTCTGTGGGAATTTTTGCCAATTAATCCAGGAGAGGGTTTGTGTGGTCAGGCACGGGTGCTGGACGACAAGACCTGGTTTGCAATCTTCGTTCCAGTTCATCTCAAAGGTGTTGAGATCAGGGCCAGTCTGGTTCTTCCACACCAAACTCATCCAGCTGTGTCTTTATGGACCTTTCTTTGTGCACTGGGACACAGGCATGCTGGGATAGAAAAGGGTCTTCACCAAAATTGTTCCCACAAATTTGGAAGCAGAGCATTGTCTTGGTGTGCTGAAGCATTAAGATTCCCCTTCACTGGAAGCAAAGGGTCCAACCCCACACCATCATCCCTCCTCCACCAAACTCTTCAGTCGGGCAGGAAACGTTCTCCTGGGATCCGCCAAACCCACAGAGCATCCGAAACTGCATACTGTCAGAGTAGGAACTACATCTGAATTTGAACTTTGAAACCGTAAAAAAAAAAACGTGTTCTATGAATGAAATTACGACTAATGCTAAATCCGCCATGTTGTTACTGTCACGTGATCTACCAGCATCAGTCGCGTTGGTTCACTGCCAGTCATAAAGCCTCTCCCGATGCCTCATGGGATAGCAAAGAGTCCATCGGATGCACACTTCAGAATCTCACCGGAAATATCAGGTCATCCGGGTACTTTCCGGCTACTGTTTTTCAAATACTACACTGCACAAAATGCTCTTCTTACTTAGTATTTTTGTCTTGTTTGCAGTCCAAATATCTAAAAAATTCTTAAATCAAGAAGCATTTGCTAGATGAGTAAAATGCCATAAGATATTATGTCCTGTTTTCCGGGGGAATCAATCAAAATTAAGTAAGTTGACGTTTAAAAAAAGCAAAATGATCTGCTAATGCGGTAAGAAAAATAATCTTAGTTCAAACAGGAACAAGATTATTTTTCTTACCCCACTGGCAGATAATTTAGCTTGTTTTAAACAAAAACTCACTTAATTTTGATTTATTTCCCCAGAAAACAAAACTTAATATCTAATGTCATTTTTATTACTTTAGTAAATGGATCTTGATTTAAGAAATGTTTGATATTTGGACTGGAAACAAGACAAAAATACTGAGTAAGAACAGCATTTTTTTTGTAAATGTATTCGGATATATACTAATCTGTTGGCATATTTTGCATTCTATATAGTAGGGAAGTATTCAATTTCGGACGCAGTGCATCAGACTGCCAGACGGAGAAACGTGATTCGTCAGAACAGAACAGGTTTCCACTGCTCTAGAGTCCGGTGGCGCTTGGCACTGTACAAGTTGATGTGAGGAAACCCACTCCACGAAGCTCCCGCCGCACAGTTTCTGTGCTGATATTAATGCCAGTGGAAGTTTGGAACGCTTTAGCATTGGAATCAGCAGAGCGTTGGCGACTTCTTCCACACCAAATGGAGTACATTAGCACTTCATTATTCCAGTTATTCCACTTCATTGCTGTTGTTCATAAATGCTTCCACTTTCCAATAATTAGTGAACATGGAATATCTAGCAGGGATGAAATTGCTTACTTACCCACATCTTCTCCTTCCTCTTGCATTTCTTCCACTTCCTGGGAATTCCCAACATCAAAAACTGCTCCATCCTCCTCAGCATCACCTGATGCCCATTGAGAGAAACAAACATCTCAATATACCACTGTAATAAGATCAAATGTGGAACTGGTTGATTTGTCTACTTGTAAACCCAGAAAGCAACAAAGTGTTGCCCAGATCCGGCCCACATCCGGCCCGTGTGGAATCCGTGTGTACCAGACATAGACTGTAAAAAAAGATGGACGACGCCCCTTCACTCTCTTCCATTGGTGAAAAGTGAAGCTGCCAAGTGTCGCTATATGGTGCTGACATCTTGCGCTGATTTGAGACCTGATTCTGCGCATTAGTGAACATGAAGTGGAGCCGCGATATCAAAGTCCCGCACACACTCACACACACACACACACTAACACACACTAACATACACTAACACACTCACACACTAACACACTAACACACACACATTCTCGCAGAAACGGTTAGCACAGTTTATCGATTGAGGGGGCGATCGAGACTGGGTTTATGAGCTATACTGGGACCAGCCACCGGGGGGCGATCGAGACTCTGGGTTTATGAGCTATACTGGGACCAGCCACCGGGGGGCGATCGAGACTCTGGGTTTATGAGCTATACTGGGACCAGCCACCGGGGGGTGATCGAGACTCTGGGTTTATGAGCTATACTGGGACCAGCCACCAGGGGGCGATCGAGCCACCGGGGGGCTATACTGGGACCAGCCACCGGGGGGGCGATCGAGACTCTGGGTTTATGAGCTATACTGGGACCAGCCACCGGGGGGCGATCGAGACTCTGGGTTTATGAGCTATACTGGGACCAGCCACTGGGGGGCGATCGAGACTCTGGGTTTATGAGCTATACTGGGACCAGCCACCGGGGGGCGATCGAGACTCTGGGTTTATGAGCTATACTGGGACCAGCCACCAGGGGGCGATCGAGACTCTGGGTTTATGAGCTATACTGGGACCAGCCACCGGGGGGCGACGGAGATTCTGGGTTTATGAGCTATACTGGGACCAGCCACCGGGGGGTGATCGAGACTCTGGGTTTATGAGCTATACTGGGACCAGCCACCGGGGGGCAATCGAGACTCTGGGTTTATGAGCTATACTGGGACCAGCCACCGGGGGGCGATCGAGACTCTGGGTTTATGAGCTATACTGGGACCAGCCACCGGGGGGCGATCGAGACTCTGGGTTTATGAGCTATACTGGGACCAGCCACCGGGGGGTGATCGAGACTCTGGGTTTATGAGCTATACTGGGACCAGCCACCAGGGGGCGATCGAGCCACCGGGGGGCTATACTGGGACCAGCCACCGGGGGGGCGATCGAGACTCTGGGTTTATGAGCTATACTGGGACCAGCCACCGGGGGGCAATCGAGACTCTGGGTTTATGAGCTATACTGGGACCAGCCACTGGGGGGCGATCGAGATGTTTTGGCTTCACTTTTCAGGACTTGTGCGGCACGTTTGGTACCGGATGTGGGCCGGATCTGGGCCGACACTATGTTGTTGCCTGGGAAATATATCGCTGTATGTTTCATATGTCTGCGTTTAACCTGAAGCCTGAGAGGTTTGTTGTTTCTTTGCTTCGGCTCTCTGCTCTCTCTGCCTCTGCTGACGCTCTTTCAGCGCTTCTTTGGCACTGGTGACCCAAGCATTGTACGCCAGCTGCGGGAAACATTTAACACACACACACACACACACACACACACACACACACGTAAAACACGTATCCCTGCAACAACCGCCTTACCAAACATACAACAGAGAGCAAACTAAATACAAGCGCGTTTCACCTGAAAGGCCGTTTGTTTGCGAGGTTTCTGTTCCTCCTGAAAGGATTCATCTTCCTCTCCGCTGTCAGACTCAAACATGTAATATTCCCCAGAATGCAACACTAAAGCAAAGACAATCACCGATATTTAATCTACTGCAGCATTTTTGCTTCCCTGAAAATATGTTCATTTTATTAAGCTTGACATATACCAGTCGCATGATCCATCCAAGGATACTCCCATCGTTTGGACTTTGACAACTGTCTCTCTTTCTTCTTTCCCTTGGCGTCTATGAGGTGAAACACACACACATACACACACATTCTCATTTCCTGGGTACAGATTTCATGCATCACATCACATCACTTATTCATTCTTACTTTAAACCACAGCTGATCAATGTTATATTAGTTTAAATGTTGATGCATCTGTACCTGCGGGCTGCTCCTCTACATCAGAAGTTTTGCGTCCTTCCTTGTACTTCTGCTGTTTTTCACGTATGCGATTCATCCTGAGGAAACATGAAGATTGAATATATAGAGTGACTAGAGCTCGATAAGTTATGGAAGCTTCTGTCCAACATGGAATAAAAAAAAATAAAAAAAAGGAATTGCAACTTTCAATTTGGACTTTATTTCTCTCAAATTTGTGCTTGCAATTTGTGTTTATGCAAATTATGAACTCAGAATTGCAAAAAATAAAATCAGAATTGTGATTTAAATCTCGTTATTGTGACTTTTTTTTAGAATTGTGAGTTTATATCTCGTTATATCAGAATTTCGAGTTTCTATCTTATAATTGTGACTTTTTCCTCAGAATTGTGAATTTATATCTCATTATTGTGACTTTTTTTCTCAGAATTGTGAGTTTATATCTTATAATTGTGACTTTTTTTCTCAGAATTGCAAGTTTATCTCATATAATTGTGACTTTTTCCTCAGAATTGTAAGTTTATATCTCGTTATTGTGACTTTTTTTAAAATTGTGATTTATATCTCGTTATATCAGAATTTCGAGTTTATATCTTATAATTGTGACTTTTTCCTCAGAATTGTGAGTTTATATCTTATAATTATGACTTTTTCCTCAGAATTGTAAGTTTATATCTCGTTATTATGACTTTTTCCTAAGAATTGTGAGTTTATATCTCGTTATTGTGACTTTTGTTCTCAGAATTGCGAGTTTATATCTTATAATTGTGACTTTTTCCTCAGAATTGTAAGTTTATATCTAGTTATTGTGACTTTTTTTTCTCAGAATTGCGTTTATATCTCGTTATTATGACTTTTTCCTCAGAATTGTGAGTTTATATCTCGTTACTGTTACTTTTTCCTCAGAATTGTGAGTTTATATCTCGTTATTGTGAAGTTTTTCACAGAATTGCGAAGTTTCTATCTCGTAATTGTGAATTCTGAAGAAAAAAAGACAGAAAAGTTGCAATCACCTTAAATAAAAAAAAGCTTTTAAATAAAAAATAAGCTTTCATATGTAGGACACTCTTTTTTTATTCATTCATTTTATCTTTATTATGGCAAATAAAAGGGCAAAGTGTTCACTCACGATTCCTTCAGCTGTTGAATTGACTTCTTCTCTGCCTGCTGATGGAAATGCATGTTCTTTATAATGCTGGCGCGGAAAAGCTCGAAACCCCTTAATGCACAGACACAGAAAATAAACTTTATGTTATACACACCCCAACGTATTACCTCAATCACTTATTCACTGTTTTCGTTGCATTCCACTCAACTTGGAAAGATACAATTTTGAATTCAATTGGCCTAGATTAATTTATGATGCCTAATGAACACGACAGCCTCCAGGGAGGTGTACCTAGTTAATGATGAAACATTCTAGTCAGGTCCGGATCTTCAAGATTGTGTAACCCTGTAGGCATTTTTGAGGAAAAGTTGTTATACCACATTTTTAGAAAGTTCTATGTCTCCTGAATAAGGATCCACCGTATAACATTTGAAATAAGGGTCCCATTTTCTTGTAATTGTTATTGAAAGAATAGGTGCATTATTCACAGCCGAAACACTAGAGGTGGATAGGGTAAATTTTTGAAGTTATAGATATTACCATAAAACCTTTCCAGTTTTTCACTTACATAGAGACAGACATTTTTTGTATTACAAGTTTTCTGAAATGTCATGTTTACATATGCAAATGAGGCATACCAGTATATATATATATATATATATATATATATATATATATATATATATATAAATAATTCGAGGGGCAGGCATACCAGTACGCGGTTCTCCCTTTCGGGCTAGCCCTGTCTCCTCGCGTCTTCACGAAGGTTGTCGAGGCAGCCCTTGTTCCTCTCGACGCTTCAGCTTTGGCTACGCGATTGAGTCCCGAGGTGGGCAAGGCAACACGGCATGCTCCGAGTCCCAGTGACTTCGACCTGCCGTCAGACCTTCACCCCGTGGACGAACCTCAGTCTTCTATGGGCTGGAGTGCCTATAGAACGAGTTTCCTGGCATGTTGTTGTATCAACAGATGCCTTCACAATGAGCTGGGGCGCCATGTGCAATGGACACGATGCCGCGGGCTCCTGGACAAGCGCCTTTGGCATGTCAATTGCCTCGAGTTGCAGGCTGTACGTCTCGCCCTGCACCGCTTCTGTGCGTTGCTCAGGGGTCAGCACGTATTAGTCCGATCAGACAATACCGCCACAGTAGCGTACATCAACCGACAAGGTGGTCTGCGCTCCCGCCGTATGTCGAAACTCGCCTGCCACCTCCTCATATGGAGTCAGAAGCATCTGAGGTCGCTTCGAGCCATTTATATCCCGGGAGACCTGAACCGTGCAGCTGATCTGTCTCGGTTTCGGCCTCTCGCTGGAGAATGGAGACTCCATCCCCAGTCGGTTCAGCTGATTTGGGATCAGTTCGGGGACGCACAGGTAGATCTGTTTGCCTCCCACGACTCGTCCCACTGCGACCTGTTTTATTCTCTGACCGAGGGCACGCTCGATCTTTGAAACCTCCATGTGTGGTTCCTGGACAGGACGAGGCAGGTTTGAGTACCCTACCACCAGCGGTGGTGGCTACCATCACTTCCGCTAGAGCATCATCCACGAGACATGCCTATGCGTTGAAGTGGAACCTCTTCGTCAACTGGTGTTCTTCTAAACTTCAAGAACCCACGAAAGGCCCGATCAGTGTCGTGCTTTCCTTCCTGCAAGAAGGGTTGGAGAGAAGGTTGTCTCCCTCCACCCTGAAAGTGTATGGTGCCTCCATTGCCACACATCATGATGCAGTTGATGGTAAGTCCATTGGAAAGCACGACCTGATCATCAGTTTCCTGAGAGGAGCGAGGAGACTGAATCCTCCTCGCCCTCCTCTCGTTCCCTCTTGGGACCTCTCAGTGGTTTTAACTGCCCTGCAGAGTGCTCCCTTTGAGCCTCTGCAATCAGTGGAGCTTAAGTTCCTGTCAATGAAGACAGTGCTCCTGGTTGCATTGGCCTCCATCAAGAGGGTAGGGGACATGCAGGCATTTTCAGTTGACGAAGCGTGCCTGGAATTTGGACCGGCTAACTCTTACGTCATCCTGAGACCCCGGCCTGGATATGTGCCCAAGGTTCCCACCACACCCTTTCGAGACCAGGTGGTGAACCTGCAAGCGCTGCCCTTGGAGGAGGCAGACCCAGCCTTGGCACTGCTCTGTCCAGTACGCACCCTCCGTGCTTACGTAGACAGAACGCATTGTTTCAGGACTTCAGACCAGCTCTTTGTCTGTCATGGTGGGAAGCTGAAGGGAAAGGCTCTCTCCAAGCAAAGGTTGTCTCACTGGATAGTGGACGCCATTGCTTTGGCTTACCAGCAGCAAGGTCGACCATGCTCCCTTGGTGTGACGGCCCACTCCACCCGGAGTGTGGCATCCTCTTGGGCTCTAGCGCATGGCGCCTCGCTAACAGACATCTGCAGAGCTGCAGGCTGGGCGACACCTAACACGGCCTCTGGGCGACCCCCACGTGTGTAGTCCACTGTAAGCCTCTCTGAGCATGTGTCTTTCCCTCGGCAAGCCACCTTGCCACCCCTGGGTTTGAAATATTCCACCTGCGGCTGGACACCCCAGTGATTCTCAATATGCAGCCCCCTGGGGTCATGTGTATTCCAAGTCCCCCCCCTTCGGGCTGGGCATAATTGCATATTTCCACTGATATATGCTTCCCAGTGTACCTTGGTACCTTGGCATAATTCCAGCAGCTATTAAAAACTGTCCCTTTCATGTAAATGTTGTTTTTTCATTGTTTACATGTTTAAATATTCTGAGAATGCATAGTTTAGTTCTAATGTTTAATGTTTAAAAAGCAATAAATGCATTAAAACGTTTTTTTTTGGCAGCCATTTTGTTTTTATTGTTTATGCCAAAACAGTGATGTTTACAACTTGTTATACGGCAGAAATGGATTCAGCACCTAAAAATCATATAGAAACAACACTTGAAGTACTTTTCCTCAAAAATGCCTACTGCATCTTATCCAGGGCTATTTATCTATTTTGGGACTCGACTATTCAAGCAAAAATAAGTACATAAATAACTAATAATAGTAATTGCATGGTAATGAACTTCATCTTTTCTTCAATGAGCTCATTTTTTCTGCGTTAAATTATTACATAGTTTAAATTAATACTTTGTTTTAGCTAACTGTGATTTTGTATATGTACATTTATGAAATACATAACTTAGTTTCCTCTGATAACAGATCACTGTAAATTGTAATGTGGACTCATGCATTTTATGTAAAACTGCTTTGAAATGATGTGTATTGTGAAAAGCGCTTTACAAATAAATGTGAATTGAATTGAATTGAATTGAATGAAACCTGTTCAGTATATATATATATATATATATATATGCACAGATGGTAAAATCATCTCTGTTGATAGTCACTAACTTGCAAAAAAAATTAAAGCACTTCTATTTTGGTTCTTTATACATCAACTTGTAAGCATCAGAGTCAGGGTCATAAGTCAGATATATCTGATATATCTATAACTCTGAATGGGTTGCATCATTGCATGAAATAAATGTCCTTTCTTTCTTACCGAGAGGCCTGTCGCGCCGAAGCTTGAAGATCTGAAGTTACATGCAAAAAATAAAAGCTGAGGAAGACTCTCCTCTGAAGCAGGAGGAAGAAGAAACAGATACTGTCCCAGATAATGCCGGCCTCTTCCACAGGCAGAGAGCATTCCTTATCACACACTGATTTAGCTGAGGAAGCACACACACACACACACATAAAACCATTACATTTGACTGTAATGTGGGTCTGAGATTTAAAATATGTGGTGCACAAACGCTAGGGAAATGTAGAAAATAAAAATATATTTTACAAATATTACAAGCATTGGCTGATAGTAACTGACAGTGACGTATCTGTAATGGAAACGCGGCTACAGACAAGAAGGGAAAAGTGACTTACGATCATAGTAGCCTTTGACGGTGCACACCAGACTGAAGAGCTGAATGACCCAGCAGAAGTTCTTCTGCATCTCCAGCACAAACACACAGGCCAGGATCTGACACAACACACACAACTCTGCTCTTAGTAGTTGTTAATACACTCTAAAACATGCTGGGTTGTTTAAACCCAACTTTGGGTCAAATATAAGTGGTTACTATGCTGTTGCTAGGGTACTCCGGGTGGTTGCCAGGGTGTTGCTATTTGGTTGCTAAGAAAATAGAAAGAAAGATTAGTTAGAAGGAAAGAAAGAAGGAAAGAAAAGTTAGAAAGACCGAAATAAAGATTAGTTAGAAAGAAAAAATAAAGATAGATTAGTTATAAAGAAAGATAGATTAGTTAGAAAGAAAGATTAGTTAGAAAGAAAGAAATAAAGAAAGAAAAAAAGAAAGATAGATTAGTTAGAAAGAAAGAAAGAAAAAGAAAGAAAGAAAAAAGATAGATTAGTAAGAAAGAAAGAAAGAAAGAAAGAAAGAAAGAAAAAGAAAGAAAAATAAAGAAAGAAAAAGAAAAAAGAAAGAAAGATTAGTTAGAAAGAAAGAAAGAGATAGATAGATAGATAGATAGAAAGAAAGATAGATTAGTTAGAAAGAAAGATTAGTTAGAAAGAAAGAAATAAAGAAAGAAAAAAAGAAAGATAGATTAGTTAGAAAGAAAGAAAGAAAAAGAAAGAAAGAAAAAAGATAGATTAGTAAGAAAGAAAGAAAGAAAGAAAGAAAGAAATAAAGAAAGAAAAAAAGAAAGATAGATTAGTTAGAAAGAAAGAAAGAAAAAGAAAGAAAGAAAAAAGATAGATTAGTAAGAAAGAAAGAAAGAAAGAAAGAAAGAAAGAAAGAAAGAAAGAAAGAAAGAAAGAAAGAAAGAAAGAAAGAAAGAAAGAAAGAAAGAAAGAAAGAAAAAGAAAAAAAGAAAAAGAAAAAAGAAAGATTAGTTAGAAAGAAAGAAAGAGATAGATAGATAGATAGATAGATAGATAGATAGATAGATAGATAGATAGATAGATAGATAGATAGATAGATAGATAGATAGATAGATAGATAGATAGATAGTTTATTAGTTTAAAATGAGTCTCAATGGCTTATATATAGTATACAGAATTTATTAATTTATACATTTTTAACCCAACGTTTGGGTTTGTCCATATTTGACCCAAAGTTGGGTTTAAACAACCGATACCGATACTTTCAGTTTTGGTACTCGCCGAAACTTGGTACCGATATCTGTATTTTCGCTGCATTTCTAATTTTTAAATGTATTGGGTTGAGAAACCAAAAGAATATGAATCATATTAGTTAGCTTAATTCTTTTGGTCATTCATTTCACATTGTATGAATCCTCATATTACCACTACAGCTTTATATGCGTTACTATATGTGACCTTGGACCACAAAACCAGTCACATGGGTCAATGTTTTGCTTTCCATTGATGTATGGTTTGTTATGATAGGACAATATTTGTCCGAGATATGACTATTGTAAATCTGGAATCTGAGGATGCAAAAAAATCGAAACATTGAGAAAATCTCCTTTAAAGTTGTTCATTTATGTTGCCGATTGTGCAGCATTCACTCACACAAACATATGTTTTATATATTTACGGTAGGAAATTTACAAAATATCTTCATGGAACATGATCTGTACTTAATATCCTCATGATTTTTGGCATTAAAGAAAAATGGATAATTTTGACCCATACACTGTATAGTTGGCTATTGCCACAGATAAACCCGTGCGACTCGAGACTGGTGACGTGATCCAGGGTCACAGATTTCGTTTAATATTCCACTAATTAGATACATTTACTTCATAGACAGCCTTCTTTTTTATCCCCATTATACTCCCTGTTGTCAGTGCACACACACACACACACACACACACACACACACACACAGCCTGAGCTCAGTATCGGTGCATCCCTAGTATTAATGATATGGACTGACAGATATAATCATAATGCCACATAATCTTTACATAAACAAATTTTATTACATTAGTATAGACTAATATGATTAGTGGACTAATGTAACCTAAGCTCCCTTGCCCAGCGCACACATACTGTGGACAATAGCATTGCACATTTGGGATGTAAGAACACACTGATTCAAATCATACGCTCTTAAGATAAAAAAATACCGTGAATTGAAGACAGTAAAAACACTTTCATTAGAATTTTTTTGAATTTCAACAGTTTCAACAAAAAATGTAATTAAATTAAACTGAAAATTAAATAAAAGAGAGCCTTGTAGGCTCTCTTTTATTTAATTTTCAGTTTAATTGAATTAATGTGCATCGCTAGTTGTTGGTTCTATGTGTGTTTAAATGGTGTTCACTCACAGAAAGGATGTTTTTAGAGATGATCACAGCCACATTGTACATGATGAGACAGTCCCACATGACCAGACGTGTGCGTGACGGTTTGATCAGGAGCCGTGTGCCGTAGAGGAGGAAGAAGAAGCAGGCCGTGAGATAACCCAACCCGAACACGCTGATCCGGGTCGCTCCGGTCACGAACACCACCGTCAGCACCAGCCAGAACATGTACCGGAACACCAGCACCTTCGCCATGTCCAGATACGACCTACAGAGAGAGAACACCACTTTCTTCTCAATTTTTGTTTCATTTTTTGGTCATATAAATGCTTTGGCAATACAATGTACAATTTGTCATGCCAATAAAGCTCATTGAATTGAATTGAATTGAATTGAGAGAGAGAGAGAGAGAGAGAGAGAGAGAGTAGTAGTGTAGTGTTTTTGCGTAGCGCGTCCGTGTTACACGTCACCACGTAGGCTCACAATTGGCCGAAGCAGGTCATGTGTGTGATGCGTGATGACGTGTAACACAGACGCGCTACGCAAAAACACTACGAGGCCCAGAGAGAAGGAAATGAATAGTGGAATAAAGTCGGTATTTTTGTTTGTTTTTGCGCACAAAAAGTATTCTCGTCGCTTGATATACTTAAGATTGAGCCACTGGAGTCACTTGGACTATTTTAACGATGTTTTTAATAACTATTCTGGGTCGGCGAGTTTCGGTCACTCTGGAAGCCTATGGAAGAGTCAGAATTCTGTCAGATTTCATCAAAAATATCTTAATTTGTGTTCCGAAGATGAACGAAAGACTTACATGGTTGGAACAACATGAGGGAGAGTAATTACTGACAGAATTTTCATTTTTGGGTGAACTAACCCTTTAAGCCATGAAGATTTTTTCTAGGAAAAAAAACGTTAAAATATGTAATTTTGGGGATCAAAGATGAGTTTTAAAAGGGGTAAAATGATTGACTACAGGAGGACTTTAAGGCTACAATGAGACAATACATTTTTCTGAAGTGGCATTTAGGAAGGTTTAATGCTTCTCACAGGTGGCATGAATATGAATGAAAAATTATTCTCAAAATATGAAACTAAAACCACCAGTAGGTGGCGGCAAGTCACTGTCATGAGTGAGTCGTCATTCACTCCACCAATTAATTAAAACGGCTGATTCATTCAGGAAAGAATCAATTGGCCACTTGAATGAGTCACTGAATCGATGACTCACTTGATTCGTTAAAACTCTGGATTCACTCAGAGTTTTAACGCCGTGTTAAAGCTCCTTTTGCACCAGATCCCTGACTAGTAAAGCTGTTTTCATTCCTCATTCATTAGTAATAATGCACCTGCAGTTGATGAAGTTCGGGGCCGGGTTGAAGGGCATTTCCTCCATGGGATCCGGGTTGTCTTTGTTCTCTCCTCCCATGACCATCCACTCTTCCTTTCTCTCATTCTCGAACACCATCCACTGCTGGGACGCACACATCAGCAGAACGAAGTCCGCTGCAACACACCATTTGCAAACATCTTATGCATTTTGGAGCGGCGTCAGTTTTCACTATATCCACCTTCTCTTTCAATGCAGAAGCAAATGATTTCTAGTACATTTGTGAGATTCTCGTTCTGCTAAATAACTAGGAGAATATAAGAGTGGCCACAAACTATAGTGGAATTATTTGCACTACAAACCAGTGAGTTTATGATTATGATAATAAGATCCGGCTCACATCTGGTCCGTGTGGAATCCATGTGTACCGGATGTGGGCCGGCACAAATCCATAGTTAATGTAATGAATCTAGTGAGGAGAACTGACTTCATAATGTAGATGCACACAAAAAAATGGCCTTGATTGAAAAGTCATTGTTTTTAGAAAAAGTCTAGAATCATTTGTTTGCAGAAGACACTTGTTTTGGTATTTCAGAATCTAATGTAATGACGTTAATTTTTTAAAGTGGCTTAAGTGTCCGAATACTTTTTGGGGCCACTGTAGGTTGTATAACTGGTGAGTAATTATATCGTCGTTCATTTGAAGGTGTCACTTACATATGAGGTTCCTGGAGTTGGGAATGCTGTAGAAGTCAGGTAAGTAGATCCATTTAACCAGAGCTGAGTGGATCGTCACTGAGGTTCTCCATCTCCACGGGTAATCTATAGCCGTGTGAGAAAGCTCAGGTTACCAGAGTCAAGTCACTTACAGAGAAAACCCAAGAGACGCAGGGTGTGTTCCAGTAATTACTCTGTGGTAATTGTTGGTCACTGTAAACACACACATCAGCATGGTGACTCTGATGTAGGATTAGCTTAAACTAGCCTAGACTGGATTTTACCTGACAACTGAGATGATTTGCACTGGTTAAGCTGGTATTTTCAATGGTTTTAAAGGGGTGGTATAATGCCCTTTTCACAAGATGTAAAATAAGTCTCTGATGTCCCCAGAGTGTGTATGTGAAGTTTTAGCTAAAATACCCCACAGATATTTCTATATAGCATGTTAAAGCTGTCACTTTTTGAGGGTGAGCAAAAACACACAGTTTTTGTGTGTGTCCCTTTAAATGCAAATGAGCTGCTGCTCCCGGTACAGGGGGCGGAGCTTCAAGAGCTCGTGTCCTTTTACGTCACACACACATGCAATGATAATTGAAAAAACTTTTAGCCTTTTATGTTCATACCAGATTCAGACAATGATGGAGAGACTCGAGAAGAGGTGACAACATGTAGAACAGGACATTTCTGAATGTCTAATTAATTAAAGTCTAATTAATTAAATATTTTTAAATAGATTGCAGCTATTAACATTTTGTCAGAACCTCTAGTAAATTATACGTTATTTTGTTTAATTGTCTATTCAGAATCATGGGAGAATCATATATCATCATAAACAAAAAAAAATATATATTTTCAATGTATCCAGAATCGTGCAGCTCTAGTACAGTGTATCCGGGTAAGGTTGAATATGCTTATAGTAATTGTGTAATTTGTTATTTACTTGTTATTAGAGGGGTTTTAATCACTTTAAAACAGGTTGAGATTATTTATTTAACACCATACTTCTTATTTATATTTCCTTGCATTTGTACATACCGTCTATTGTCTATTTTTGTGTATTTGTAAACATTTTTGTACTGTATATTGTTATTTCCCATTTACTCATTCTTTTTATTATCTGTGTCTGTGAGTCTAAAAACAGTTCATCTTTTAAACACACATCTCAAGATTTAAATCATTATAAAACAACCCGTATATTACTTTAAAGTTAGAGAAAAAGGATAGCTGTCAAAAGTGATAATGATATATTGATCCAGACCAGCCTCACCTATGCAGAGCGCAGGAGGGATGCCCACACACAGCACGTACTGGTATATCATGAAGACGACCAGGAACAGGCAGTACTTTGACCAGATCTTGGCGATGGCCGCTCTGCGCCGCCGCACCACGATGGCCACCAACCAGCAGCCGTGGATAATCACCAGGAAGTTCATTCGCTGGCCAATGACATTCACAGTCATGAGGAAGCAGATCTAGAGGAGCAGATTATCATCAAATTTAATTAATTGTGCGTTGATAGCAACTGATATTGAGAAATGGTTTGAGAAAATCTATTCGGAAACATGCATAGATCCCGCTAGATTCCCAACCAATTTTTCATTGCTGTGATGGAGTGTTTTGATTTTGTAAGTCTGCATCATTTATAGTTATTACAACAGTAACACCATGTAACATGTGTAACAAGGACACTGTAAAATGAAACATAACCCTTTAATTTAAGTTGTCCTTGTTGCATTGTAATTATACATTTAAGTACTGAGTGATATTAAAGTTTAAGTTTTATAAGGACAAATGCTCGCCTTGCTCTGTTCTGTGATGCGCATTCGTGACGTCACATAATACGCAATTACGTTGAAAAGGTCACGTTTAAAAATTTCTGTCCTGAAGAAAATTTTCTTTTAGGCTTTTTAATATTAAAGCACCCAGGATACGCACACGATAAACTGACACAAATACATTTGAATATGTGTATATGGTCCTCCTACCGCACATTTGTAAACACGTCAAACGTGACCTTTTCAACGTAATTGCGTATTACGTGACGTCACGAATGCGCATCACAGAACAGAGCAAGGCGAGCATTTGTCCTTATAAAACTTAAACTTTTTTATTTATTTTTTAAATGACCGATCGTTTCGCTAGATAAGACCCTTATTCATCGCCTGGTATCGTTTAAAGCCCTTTGAAGCTGCACTGAAACTGGCATTTGGACCTTGAACCGTTTGGGTCCCATTGAAGTCCATAATATGGGGGAAAATCCTGGAATGTTTTCATCAAAAACCTTCATTTCTTTTCGACTGAAGAAAGAAAGACATGGACATCTTGGATGACATGGGGGTGAGTAAATTATCAGCAAAAGCTTTTTTAAAAGTGAACTTATCCTTTAATTAACATACTTTAAGTTTAGAATTAGAGTTAGTTGCACGCAATGATGCAAAATTTATAGTAATTATTACAGTAACTGTAACAGTAACAATAAAGTAAAGTATATGTATAACCCTTTATTTTAAGGTGTCCTTGTTACAGTGTAATTATACATGTACGTACTGAGTGATATTAATTAACATATAAAAAGGTTTGTATTAGAGTTAGTTGCCTGTAATTATGCACAACTTATAGTTATTATTACAGTAACTCCATGTAACATGAGCAACAAGGACACTGTAAAATAAAGTATAACGCTATATTTTATCGTGTCCTTGTTGCAGTGTAATTATACATGTAAGTACAGATTGATATTAATTGCAACTTGCATGTAATTATGCACAACTTATAGTTATTACTACAGTAAATCCATGTAACGTGTAACAATGACACTGTGAAATAAAATGTATCCATTTATTTTAAGGTGTCTGTTACAGTGTAATTATATATTTAAGCACTGAGTAATATTAAGCAACAACATGTACTTTCTATAGGGTTAGGGTTTGGTTGAGGGTTAGTGCATGTAATTATGCATAATTTACTGTTATTACTACGGTAAGTACATGTAACATATGTAACAAGGACACTGTAAAATAAAGTATTACCTACATTAACATACTATAAGTTTAGAATTAGAGTTAATTGCATGTAATTATGCACAATGATGTATAGTTATTACTACAGTAACTCCACGTAACGTGTAACACGAGGCGTTTAGTCTAAGAGGAGCTCGTACCTCAAGGCCAAACTTGTAGAAGCTGTAGTTGAGCAGGTATTTGAGGCAGTGCAGGAGACTCTGGTCCAGCGTGTCCCGGGTGGCCTGAGGAAAGATGACTGGGATGGTCGGAGGAGAGCGCTGCTGTTGTCTGTAATGATGAATCTGGTGCCGGTACACAGTCGCCTCAAACACCAGCAGCATCAGGACCAGCAGATGATCCTAACCGCACACAACACAGAGCTGCTGTGACCGCGTGTGATGGAAAACTGCACAATATATCGACATTATCGAAATATCGCAAATGTATAGATCGTGATATGCGTATCAATAACTGGAGTCATGAACAAAAGACGAAGAGAAAATCACTCGCTGCTCTCGGCTGAATCACTTTTGAAGCTTTAATAAGAATCAGGATTTAATTCATACAGTGAAAACTAAACAGTGTTTTACTTTTACATTTGATTATTCAGTTTGTGTTGTTAAATAACCCTAATGTAGGATAACCTGAACCCCTGAACCCCCGTGGTTTACACTGATGTTAAAATAACACTTCTTATGCGACAGTAAAACACTGATGTTCACTGGCAGAAGCTGTAGGGGTGTTTTCTCGTCACAAAAAGAATGTGAAACACATATGTAGGTTATATCATTTTAAACATATTTTAAAGATAGTTTAAGTTTATTGTGCACACTTTAAGCATTATCGCATCGCATATCGAAAGTCGCATTATGAGTTATCGCATATCGCAATTTTCTTCAATATCGTGCAGCACATACACAATATGACCAATATGAGGCAATACTTCTGTAAATGGTATAAAACTTTACAAGGAACTTGTGTTACATAACTCACAGTGCAAATTGTAAAGTGCAAAGTGACAGTAGCCTAAACCTGCAGCTGTTCGAGTCAATAATGATCATCTAAACAACAAAAGACAAAGAGAAATCCCTCACTGCTCTTGACTGAGTAACTTCAGTAGCTTTAATAAGGACTATTTTACGTTTGATTACCTGAATACTACTGTTAGACCCGCCTCACAAACTTAAAGCAATGCTTATTTCTTTGTTGTATTTAGGTTATTTGCTCATATTTTTGATTCTTTTTCACCGTTAGATTTTAGTCGACTACATCTATTGTAGATTTAAGGCCCGTTCACAACAATGACGATAACTAACGATAAGAATCGTCTGAATAGTCTCAACTACTGTATAATGATAATGCACAGAGAAACGATGTCTTTGGAAATACATTCGATTTTTTCCAGCTGATAAAACATCGACAGCCAATCAGAATCCATCCTGCTTTAAGAACTCGAGCATTTAAAGCGACAGGCGACAAAACTACGGCACGCTTCGAATAAACAGAGCGCTATCGTCCGATGGTGTGGACTGGGCTTTAGTCGACTAAAACTAAAATATGACCAAAACTAAATGCCCTTTTAGTCAAAAGACTAAATAAAACTAAATCAAATTTAAAACTGGTTACTCAAAGGGTATATTTAGTAATAAATATTAGCATACAGCTATAAAGTATACAGGAAGTACTGTTTATAGAACTATACTCGAACTGTAGTGTGTGACACTGATGTCTTTCGACCTTGCATTTTTATTATTTTTAACTAATTTTGTGTAAAAAAACTAAACACACATTTGATCAATTAATGAAGTGTCAAGACTTAACTTTTTGACCAAAGCTTTTGCATGACTTTTTTTCTTTTAAATAACATTTAGAGTTGAGCATAACTAGATAAACATATGGCACTATTAGTGACTATAAGTCACCATGAAATCAATATTGACAACTCTTTATGGAATATTGCAGTATTTGTCCATGATTTATCCGTGCTCATTATAACTGTTTCAAATTCACGTTCCTGGTAATATTGAATCAGAATAACTTTTCTTCTCTGATGATGAGGGCGGGGCAACCTGTCAATCACATGAGATCAGCCAATAGCAAACCACAACCATCCAATCAATCACTCACAGACAAAATCAAGCCCCGCCCACATTTGTTCTTGTTCCAGAAGCGTTTCACTCGGATATATATAAGGCACAATAGGAAAGACTAAAGTGAATCTCACCTTGCTGTATCCAAGGGCAGTCGCATGTTTCCTGACACCGAACCAGTTGGCCGGGTCGACAGGCGCTCGGTACAGGGTGGACTCCAGCACTTCATCGGTTTCTAGACTCGTCTCATTCGCCATTGGCTACAGATACGAAACGAGAGAAAGAGTTAACACTGTGTCCACCAGTTTATCTGTCCTCACCGAAAAGTAAAATGTTTACCAACATAACGTCATCATTTTGCATCTGTTTAGGATACGTCACAATTACTGAATGGAAAGAAACAGGCGAGAATTGGCTAAATCCTGTCCGCAGAATAGACGAATTACTGTGAAGAGGAAAGTTTGACCGTTTATATGGCGTCAAACACAAGCCAGCCTGAGCTTTTGTAAATCACCTGAGAGAAACAAACCACTTCTTTCCCCTTAAACATCCATAAAATGCAAGACTAAACACATCAACTTTATCCACGCTTGAGGACATTTGTTTAATTAGTGTTAAGTTTATGAGACGGTTGTTAATCTCGGTATACATGTGGGAGGAAGAGAACACACTGAATGTGTTTCAAAGCGCCTGTGTAAAAGATTTTTATGTTTTATGAAGAAAATGTGAGAGCTTGCTTGTGCAAGTCATGATGATAGGGTGTTCTGGGTAGTTTGTGTCCACACTTAAAGTCTGTATGATATTCAGATTCCAAGATTAAATACATATGGCCTTTTTATCATCTACAAGCTACAAATTATAATGTCTGGTTCTGAAATCTTAAAACTAACAACAACTCTCCTCAATAAACAAAATAAAACAAATGGCGCAGGATACATTTTGTATTATTGTTTTTGTTTTGCGCAAAAAAAAAATCTTTAAAATTTAATCTTTATTATCGCCATTGCAAAAAGTGTAATACTTGGTTACAGGGTTTGTTCAGATCATACAATCAATTCAAGCATCTATCACTCGAGAATTTGCAATTTTGTTCATATTGCGGAATGTAAATATGTACTAAATGTTCTTAACACTTTAAAGGTGCATTGCGCAAGTCTCTGAGTTTTTGCAGAACTATGCCCCCTCTGGCGACAAGCGAAACTGCAACACTGCAACTGAACGCGCATGACGTCACGCCCAGTCTCAAATTCCGACCCGAATCCCTCTTATTTATTTTACTGTACAGGATTATAGAGGCAATCGCAGTGATCAGAGAAGGGCTCATTCAGCCCATCAGGCAATTGTTTAAGCATGTATGGGTTAGAAAAACGGGTATTTTTAACATGAAATGTTGCGCAATGCACCTTTAAAATAACATGCATGAATGAGTTTAAATAAATGCATGATGTTTAAAGACTTAGAGTAAAAACTCGCGCTGACCGACACACGTCTAAGTGAACGCACAGAAAGCCGCCTCTCACAAACTCAGTCCTCTTTCACGGCTTATTGCACTTGAACGCTCAAACACACATAATCACGTCATGATGCCCATCGTGTGCAGTGTTCACACAAACACAGTCGGTTTGTTGGAGCGTTGCTATTTTGAGGAACTGAAATAGACTGAGCCGTTGACCGACTGAACCTGATCAGTATTTTTTTATTTGTTATTTAAAGAGTGCGTTAGTAATGTGCGCCTATAGGAGGGTCCACAACGCCAGTACACTTTGCTTATTACACACACACTCTCCTTATTACACACACACACACACACACTGCTTATTACAAACACAGGCACACACAGCAGCACACACACATGCCAAATATTAAAAATAAAAGGATTACAATGTAAAAGATTATTATTGTGTACATAAAGATATGGTGAATCCGGCTTGTCCCGCAGATGGCCCTGCTTTAACCTCTCTCACACACACACACACACACCATTCCTCCATGTAAATAGCGAATCCGTCATGGCTCAAGCGCAATTTAAAGGGAATGGGAGATGAGACTGATTGGTTTAACGCACGTAAGCCAAAAACACACCCATTACTCATTAAGAGAATAGATATGACCCTTTTAGACCATGCGCCGGGAGCGCCGACCATTTACCCCGTAGTTAAACTAGCAAAAGTGGATTCGGATGCCCTGAAAAGTGCACTAGCGCTTTAGACCATGCGCTTAGATCGTTAAAATATGCCCCTCAATTTTTGTTTTTTGAACATTCAAGCATGAAAACCTATTCTAGTAGAGCCCAAAAAGCACATAAGAGGTCCTCTCTAAACACTTCTAACCAACCACGCATTAGTGTGTGTGTGTGTGTGTGTGTCTCACCACGGTGCAGTTGTTGGAGTACTCCGCAGGGTTGACCACACTGAGCTGGTACAGCATCTTGCAGACGATGATGACACAAACCCAGATGGTGGAGATACAGGAGGCCATGGCTCGGAAACGGCCGTAAGGAATGGCGAAACTCCACAGCACCACCAGCACCAGGTTCATCGCCGACGGCTGCGAGTGAAGCGGCAAAACAAGAGAGTAAAAACAAGAGTGAAACACCGACATATTATCAGCTCATAACCAGCAGACGTCTGTTTCTCTGCTGCACAGTGAGACTACATGCAGTCAAAACAAAACAATCAAAACAATCATTTTTTATATATTTTCACTAGTGTGTGTAAGTGTGGAGAGCAAAGTAAAGTAAACTGTGACTGTGAAAATATTCTTCATACAGTGAATACCAGTAAAATTATACAAATTTGGGAGCAAATATTATTCAGACACTTTGAGCTGATCATGTTTTGCTGAAGTGTGTTTTCTTTAATTGCTAATGCTCTTTTTACACACAGACTGAACAGAATGAAGCATTGCATGGTGAGTGGTTGAGCTAAACTGGTATTATCTAATAGTGTAGTTAAATTTAACAGCTGACAGATATTCAACATAACTCATGTGTGAGACAGTCTAACAGAAGGACGGACAAAACCAGTCAAATATCAACTGATTCTTGTCATATTTTATTACCATTTTCTAAACTATAGCGATTAAACTGTGATAATGTGAGAAATGTTGAAGGTGTCTGAGTAAATGTTGGTTTGACTGTGAATAACTGCAGGTTATGAAACCAACTTGATGACATGGCCTAGATATGAGAGTGTGCAGACCTCCAGTAGTGCGACCCAGACGACAAAAAAAGCCACAATTTTGACGATGTGCAGCTCCAGAACTCTCCAAATGAAGCTCTGGATGTGGGTCAAGGTGTCGGAGAACTTCGTCGACAACACCATAAGTCTGTCCATCACCAGTCCCCACTTGCTGGGTATCGCCTCTGAGAATGGAGCAAGAATGCACAGTAATATTAGGGGTGAATACTGGTAATCGTATGAGTATTGAACAGAGATGTGCTGATGTATCTGACAATAATCGGTATCGCCATCGGCTGATTGTTTTTAAAGTCCCCTTGTGGTGAAACTCCAGCTTTTAATGTTATTTATGTGTCTATGTGGTGTTTTTAATCTGCTTTAAGACAAACCATGTGTAAGTTCATAAGTCGACAGCATTGCTGAGTATTTCCTCCTTAAAACTGCAGTGAACCAAAGACAGTCTCAAAAACACGCTTTGAAATCGCTGGTGTTTCTGACGTCACAAACTACCTTGTAACCAATCAGATCAACGTGTGATCGTCAACCAGTGGATCTCTGAGCTGAGTGAGTGAGTGGAGGCGGGGCTCATTTGCGTATTCATAGAACCGCGCATACTAAATGAGGCGGGGGTGTCGAGTTACATTCAAGATATTTTAAGCCATGAAGAAAAAAAACATTTAAATATGTCATTTTGGTGATCAGAGATGAGTTTTAAAAGGGGTAAAATTATTGACTACAGGGAGACTTCAAACACAGCCGATGATCTGGACCGATTATATCCTGTCAATCAAAAGGGGGTGGAAAAACATGTCAGACTCTAACTGTGTGTGAAGAAAATCTCTCTTGTGTTGAATTTAGGGCTGTCAAGGTTACCGTGACAATAACAGGCTTTGACCCTATTAATCACCTGTAGTTTTTCCCTAAACCAAACATTATTTGTAGCGTCTCCCATCCAAAATTGTAAAGAGCTTTGTGGTTTGTTACTTGTGATAAGAAACAAAGTCTCAGCTTTCAAATTCTGCCCATTTTATCAAGGAATTCAAACAATAAATAGCATTTTGTCGCTCTTTAATAGCATTATGTGACGTGACGGATCCCTGTTACGCCTCAGTTCAGTCTTTTTTTCCACTTTACTACAAGTTATAGCACGAAAAAAACACGCATGAACATCAGAAGGAATGTTGAAAGATACAGTACAACTTACTGAAATGTATCAATCAGTGTTTAAGCCATGAAAACGTGACAATAAAACTTGTCATGTAACGTTGTATTTACCTCAGGAAAGTTATTCAATGTTCACAGTTCGTTAGTTACAAATAAAAAAACACTAGAGAAGAGCTTAACTACTGTTAGTTTTATATGTATGTTTGAATAAATTTGTCATAAGATAAAAGTGTTCATGAAAACTACCTTATCTACTACCTTATTTATTTAAGTGTGATTATTATATCTGAAAATAAATAACAGTTGAGTATAATAGTTTGAGATCCGATCCGTTATTAATTTTAACCTCTGATATTATAGTGATGTAGCAAATGAGAGGGTCGCTGTACAGTGTTTACAGCATTAGTTGGGAGAGATTTTTTCCTTCATAGAAAATCAAACTATCCGCATCGTAAGATATCGTTCTGAAGAATCACTATCGCTATCAGCGGAGAAATATAGTATCGGTGCATCTCTAGTGTTTATCAGTGTTAAGTGTGAAATTGCTTTGATTGAGCTCCATCATCAGCGTTTCTGACTCTCACCGTCGACCTCTGATGGGTCGTCCCCCTGATCCGTGACCTGATCTTCCTCCTCACATCTCACTTCTTCTGTGGATCGAACCAAATCAGGATTCTCGATTCCTCTCTTCCTGTGGGGAAAATAACAGTGATAGTCAGAAAAATCACATTTTATCTCAAATGTTTCTCACGGAGAGCAACATACATCCTCTGGGAATGTGTCAGATTTAAACAAATATCTTCAGTAAGTCTGAAATATTATATTAATATTATACTAAAATACTTTTATTTCAAATATGTGACCCTGGCCCACAACACCAGGCACGGGTATATCTGTGGCGATAGCCAACTATACATTATATGGGTCAAAATTATCGATTTTTCTTTTATGCCAAAAATCATTAGGATATTAAGTACAGATCATGTTCCATGAAGATATTTTGTAAATGTCCTACCGTAAATATATAAAACATGTATTTCTGTGAGTGAATGCAGCACAGTCGCCAACATAAATGAACAACTTTAAAGGAGATTTTCTCAATGTTTCGATTTTTTTGCTCCCTCAGATTCCAGATTTACAATAGTCATATCTCAGCCAAATATTGTCCTATCCTAACAAACCATACATTAATAAAACGCTATTTATTCAGCTTTCAGATGATGTATAGATCTCAATTTTAAAAAATGTACCCATGTGACTGGTTTTGTGGTCCAGGGTCACATATATATTTAAAAATAATATTATAACAGTGTCCTTTTTTACACCTCACATGTGCACTTACTATAGCAACACACCCGTTTATAAGAGGGTGTGCACACTTATGCAGTCAATACATATGTCTTACTCTGATTCACTATGTAAGCCTATTATAAGTGTTTATATTTTAGACCTGTCAGGATGGTTTTAGCGGGAAATTGCATACATTGGTCACTAGCCCGTGTGTGTCTTGTCATATACGTAAATAAAGATAACCAACGCCGAACAGAGGAGAGTCTGCTGGCGAAAAGAGACAGAGCTCTTAATAAAACAAAAATCAGCATAAGCTTGGCTTTGGGAGATGACGAGAGCTGATGTGAAATGCTGTAAAAGCCACGCAGAGATGATGGTGTTTTTATTACTCAACAGACGAGTGAGGAGCTTTATTGAACACATAAACTGTAAAACATTATCTGTTGTGAAGATCATTTCATTATAGACCTGTGCTGTTATTTATTTCTATATCTCTGTAGGGCTGGTTATATCTATTCGGGCTAGCAGTGAATGATTTACACGCAGTAGGATAATCATATTCACTCACGCAGAGCCGAAGCACAGCTAAAAGGTTACATTTTAAGTTTTTATTCTTATTTTATTCTCTGAAATGTATCAATTTATGGTTTTCAGTGGCATTGGATAGGTTGTAATTTTACATTAAAGATACAAAATCTTTGTTAATTTTTTTTTTTAGATCACAAAAAACAGTTGTTTGGCAGGGGTGTGTGGGCTTTTTAAATTCACTGCATATTATGCATAATTTACCTAAACCGAGCCCTAGTCGGGATATTGTGATTACCTGATTTCACATTTTGTATTATTATTATGTAAGGATTTGGAAGCTACAGTTTAAATTTAAATTAAAAATTAGAACAATTTTTTAAAATGTACCTAAAGTGAAAAAATGGCACAACAAATTTTCTGTGCCTTTTGGTTTCTGATTTTCAATCTCACAAAACATAATGAAAGAGTTATTGTGAAAATTTGAACAAATGCATACAAATATCATTCAAAATGAATGGTGTTAAAAACACATTTAATTAAACCACATGTATGCTCACTCTGACAGCTCTAAATAATTAAAGCCTTTTCTATTTGGTCAAATAAACGAGTGTCGTATATGTGTGTGCATTTGTTCAGAGGTGATGCTCATGCCTGTGGATGGGAGTGACGTGCTCCAGATCTGTGATCCTCATGAAGGGCTTGTGGAAGTAGTGCAGCTGCAGAATACAGGCCAAGAGGAAGAAGCCCGGGATCAGGATACTGCTGAAGAGCTCCGACAGCTTGAACGTCTCCAGTCCCATATCAGCCAGCCTAAAGATGGACAAGCACACGCAATCATCACATGCATGCAATCCGCATTAAAGGGGTTATTTGGAAGAATTTTCAGGTGTTTTCACTTTTTTTATTGCCTATTTATGAACAGATTGTAACAAAATCACTTGCAAAGAAAAGGAATAATAAGTTGCTGGCTGCAGTTCACTTTACGGCCAGCGGTGTCGCTAAAAACAAGGGTTTCTGAATTCTACATTTAGCCCTAATACAGTATTTCACAATTGCTAAAACACTAAACCCCATTCTCTGAACCCAATGCTCAGTGGCCTAAACCCATTTGTCGAATCAGTCACTCTGTAGGCAAAACCTTAAACAAGTTCAGGTAGTTAAGACACTGTTTGCAAATCTCATCCGCAAAACTCTAAACACATTCTCACTCACTAAAACACAATTTGCACTGTGTTGCAAAATGGTAAATACATGTGGCAAAAGTTAAACACAACTACAACACCGCTGTCATCGTTTACACACAACAACTCAAAATTGTGCACACTTGTTTCTAATGATGTGATCAAATCAGTTGTCCAGAATATAAGCCAGTCCAGAGTACACAGGGGCCAGGTGCGTTGAATGTTGA
>NC_138222.1:2934752-2997252 GCF_964197995.2 Scardinius erythrophthalmus
TTTCGGCCTGTGCTCTCTGAAAGAGACAAACAGAGACTCTCAAACCTCCCTGTCTGTGGGAAAATACTCAATCACGTCAAGAATGAACAAAGTAAGAAGAGAAAAACCTGCGTGACGAACACTAAACTGAGCTCTCTGTCATCTCCGTGACAAATTCACACACAATGATGTCAAAATATAGCGAGTAAACATAGCCGGTTATGTCTTAAGTGAACGTAAACAGTTGCGTGTGTTTCATGTGTGTCAGGATCCGTGCATTCGCTCTTAAAGTGACAGCAGCCTAATATTCCTCCCGCTGTTTCTAATGTTAATCAAACTACAAAAGACAAAGATAAAATCACTCACTGCTCTTGGCTGAATAACTTTTGCAACTTTAATAAGGATGTTTAATGTATAGAGTGAAGACTATGCAGTGTTATTTTACATTTGCTTACTTTATTACATTTTTTGTACCTGAAATCTACTGTCAGACCTGGAGAGCACTAGTTGTTTAAATTAGAATAGAGAATTGTGAATATTCACTGGCATATGAAGGTTTGGGGTCATCACTTCCTTTTTTTTTTGCTAAAGCAGTAAAAAAAAAATGTTTTTTGATTTTCATAAGTCACCGGCCATTGGCAGGAGGGGAGAAAGGTTAGTTTTAGGCCCTGGATGGTTTCATTAGGAGCCTTAAACCTCAATAGACCCTTTCAATTGCACAAAAGGATCTTCACAATGACAAAAGTTCTCTAGATTATTAAAACGTTTTTCACACTAAGAAAAAAAATGGTTCTTTTTCTGAAAATGTTCACTGAAAATTAATTTGGGGAAGCAAAAATTGTTATTATAAAATTAAAATAAAATAAAATAAAATAAAATAAAAGTCCTTTTGAAACCTTTATTTTTAAGAGTGTACTAAGTTTTCATAGTTCTCCAGATGACTTGTATATATAATAGATAACTAATGAATATAATGTATGGCCTACTTTTATAGTACTTGTGTGGTGCTTTATTGTCTTTGCTTATTTTGTAGAAAGAGCAGCTTTATTGATCTACAAAATGTCTCCTTTTGATTTCTACAGAAGACATATGATTCATACAGGTTTGGATTAACATGAGGACATTACATAAATGAGGACAGAATTTCTAGTTTTGTTTAAACTACTCTTTTAAGCAAATGTCTTTGACATGATTTGAGTGTGAGAAAGAAATGGGACGAATAGGTGAGGTGGAGCAGGCTGAGAATTATGAATGCTTTCATTATAATGACTAATAGAAAGATGAATCTTGTGCTCTTGAACGCCATGGCTCTGTGGTTAGCACACTTGTTGACTTCGTGTCGTGTCTAGGTATGAATCAGCTTCACAAACAGTCTTTTCAATCACACAGTGTCATTATTTCTCTTACAATCATAGAAATACTGGGCTAAAAGTTTACAGTTCGGATATAAACACTGATGTCTACGGTGGCGATCAAATAAGAGCAAATCACCTTTTGAAAGTAACATGCCTTGAATAAAGATCGTATCAATTACGTCGTTACACCAGTAGGTGGCGACAAGTGACTGTTAAAAAATGTGTTTGTCATTGAATCGTTCATCGAAGAGATTCGTTCAAAAATACTGATTCATCCAGTAATGAGAGTCTATATAAGTGAGTCATTGAATCATTTACTCAACCCGATTGTTTTTAAATAAGTAATTTAAATGATTATTTTTGTAAATAGATGCACATTCTGGCAGAACCTCTAGTAAACTACATGTTATTTTGTTTAGTCGTCTACTTGTGGGAGAATCGTGATCTCTGTTTGAAACAAAAACATGATGATTCCCAGTTTCTCAAACGCAGATAATGACATCGTTCCTCGAGATCCTGGCGTTCCCGCTCACCTCCAGTCGTGACCTCCTGCAACGGGACGCTCGTTCTCTTCTTTCTGCTGAACGTGTCTTTCACCGACTGTCTCAGCAGAAGCCAAAATGTTAATGTGAACAGCAGCTGAGAATAAAGAGAGAGAGAGAGTGAAGAAATATTTACACTTTCCTCACAGTGTATTGAGCAACTTCAAGAGTATTATGACTGATCATGTGGTTGGATTGTGTAAAAATATAGCAAGTGACTTCAAGTTTTCCTGTTTCATTTCTCAGAATCTTCAAGCTTATTGCAGCCATCTGTATCCCAATACATAAAGCCATTTATCATACAGACACTTAACTGGAAGCAGTTACATGCAATCCTGTTACCATTTAAATTACAGTCAATCATCTTAAAGAGTTAAAATCATCCACATTCAATATCATTTATTTTCCAACTGTATCAGAGGTAAATTTAGCAGCACGTTGATCTGCCAGTGATGGGCCGCTCATGCAGAGACTCTCCTCGTGTGATGCATTTAAAAGGTAATGGACAAATGTACCTTTACAAAAGCTGGCAATGTTATTGCAGATGAAATATAACATGGATAACATTGAATAAATATATTTCCATCAGGTTAGATACTGATTATGAATCACTCAAACCCCTTTTACTTAACCGTCGGCCTCGCACATCTGCCATGTTTGTAGTTTAACACTTTTTTATTCATGATTGTAGTTCTAATCGAATCCTCGTCCAAGGCGCAATGCGTTGTGGGTAATGTTAGCCGTTATAAGTGTGCACGGATGATCACAGATTTTCCGGGTATCTTTGGAATACGCATTTCAGCATGCTATGATTTGGGAAAATGTTTAATTTCAAATACTATTTAGAACGGATAGTATGTGAATTGGGATCTTAAAGGACCGTTCCAGGTTCAATACATGTTAACCTCGACAGCATTTATGGCATATCGTTGAATATCCACAAAAAACAACTTCGACTGATCGCTTGTATTCTAAAATGAAAAATTACAATGGAAGTGAATGGGGCAAATTTTTTGGAGGGATTAAAATGCAGAAATTCGAAGCTTATGATTTTATTTAAATCTCTTACAATAATACTTCCATTAAAAGTTGCTTAATATTTGAGCTGCAAAGTTATTTTTCAATTGTAGTCTTTTAAAAAGTCTAAATGCTTCCAATACTCATTTCCCACAGAATACACACACGATACCAGCGTCTCTCTCTCTCTCTCTCTCTCTCTCTCTTTCCCTCTCTCTCTCTCTCTCTCTCTCTGACAGCGAGTGACACACAAACCCGCCTCTCCTCACTCACTCCTTTCATTTGCTCCGGATGAATATTGTTGGTGTTACAGGGCTTGAATTTCGGTGAGGGATTGCACATAATTTTACTCATTCCTGCAGATTTTGTGCTCAAACCCAAAAGTGCGGCACATAAAGCCGCCTCTCAGAACCACATTGAGCTCTTTATCGCTGTTTATTGCGCTTAAACAGACAAATACACACAAAATAATGTCAAAATGCCGGTCCTGACGAGTATTCACATAACCACAGTCAGTCCTGTTTTAAGTGAACATGAACAGTTGAGAAATAAAACGCATGTGTAACAGTGTAATGGATCCGTGCGTCCGCTCTTAAAGAGACAGCAGCCTAATAAACCTGCTGACAAATTATGAAGTAATATTAGGAATATCTATATAGCAGTTTTTCCCCATTGTATCGATGTCAAAATTATGGCCAGTGAAAATGCTGAGTGGATAGTAACGTTGGAAAACCACAAGAGACAGTGGCTGGTGAGGAAAAAAGTTAATGTCAAGCCTATTGATTTTTTTTTTTTTTTATATCAACTTTATATGCCAGTATTATATGATAATGGCAGTCGTACTAAAGCACATTTGCCAGCGCTTCACTGTCCTCACCATGGCTCCCAGGCGCAGACAGGGGTAATGCGCTCGGTCCAGGCCCAGCTGGCGCAGGCTCATGGTGCCGATGTGCTGGGGAAGCTCGCTCTCCAGGTCCATGGCCCACACATACTGAAGCCCACAGAGAGCCACGCCATACAGGAGGATAAAGGGCGAGCAGAGAGCGGCGAAGCGCTGACGAGCCCGGAGCATCCAGATCAGACACGACCACAGCAGAAGCACAAACGTCAGCCAGCTGTGGTACGTTATACTCCACACCTGCAAGAGGACAACACACTTACACTTATGCATTTGGCACACGCTTTTATCCAAAGCAACTTACATTGCATTTCAAGATACACATTTACATTCTTATCAGGTCTTGCTTTCCCGGGGAATCAAACCCATGACCTTGACGTTGCAAGCGCCAATACTCTACTGTTTGAGCTACAGGAAAACTCAAGAACGGTGAACACAGGGACAAACTAGAAGGTCATCTTTAGATCGAATAGAATGGAAATGGGAGAAACTGAACGTGTGTGTGTGTGTGTGTGGCTTGGCAGTTTGGTCAAAATGGGTCCAAATAAAGGCCCCGATAAACTCACAGCGAAGTTCTCTTTCGTTCTTCGCTTAGGAGTAAACAGAAGTTTGAAATATACACTGCAAAAAAACGCTTTTCTTTAATTAGTATTTTTGTCTTGTATCCAGTCCAAATATCAAACAATTCTTAAATCAAGATGCATTTGCTAGATGAGTAAAATGCCATAAGATATTATGTCTTGTTTTCCGGGGGAATTAATCAAAATTAAGTGAGTTTATGCTTAAAAAAAGCAAAATTATCTGCCAATAGGGTGAGAGAAATTATGTTCATTCAAACAGAAACAAGATTATTTTTCTTACCCCATTTGCAGGTCATTTTGCTTGTTTTAAGCAAAAACTCGCTTCAATTTCCTCAGAAAACAAGACTTAGGGGCCCTATTTTAACGATCTGAAGCGCAAGTATCAAGCGTGAAACGCAAGTAACTTTGTGGGCGGATCTCGCAAATCTAAAATGGGTTGGTCTGAAGTCGCTACATTACTCATAGGTGTGGTTTGGGCGTAACGTGAAATAAACCAATCAGAGCGTCATCTCACATTCCCTTTAAGAGCAGGCGCGCTTGTTCCATGGCAGATTGCTATTATATTGGCGGATTTGCCAGGAGCGGTTCACAGCCGAGGAGACCGACGCTCTCGTCACGGCCGTAAAAGAGATAAGTTACATTGAAATGGAGAAACCCACCCAAATTAGCTTCAGTTAAACAGGTGTATGATAATTTGGGTAAATGTGTAAGCTAGATGTATACTTTTATAATAAATTGTCTATCTATCTATTGTAATAATGTATGATTTGCAAAAATGAAAACTGCTGCTTCTGTGTAGATGAGAGAATCAAAGTGTATGCGCGTTGTGCACACGCTACATTGATTATGGCCAAGCATGCGCCCTTAAAATAGCATATGAATAACATGCGCAACGCGCCACTGACTTTAAACAATTTTTTTCCTGGTTAGTGGCGCAATTGTTTTCTAAACCTGCAAAATAGCATGAAGGAACGTTTGCGCTGGAACACGCCTCCTCTTTACGCTGAACCGCCCCCGGGAGCGCAAGTGTATTTCCCAACTTACCGACGTGCGTCTGTGGAGGGAAAAGTCCGCTGTGCGTCGGGTGCAAAATAGGAATGATACATGCGTCGCTGTACAGAGTCAATTGCGCTGGGTGCAAGATAGGGCCCTTAATGTCTAATGTCATTTTACTACTTTAGTAAATTCATCTTGATTTAAGAAATGTTGGATATTTGGACTGGAAACAAGACAAAAACACTAAGAAAAGCATGTTTTGCAGTGTAAATAAGCAGCGGATTACTTTTAGCGAACATCCCGACACCGTCCACACTGATGAGAGCGATGTTTAGATGAATATGTAAATATGTTCTGCACGCTTTCCTCTCAGTAACACGATAAACACAACAGAAAAGTCAGCGGTGAGAAAACAGCGGTTCAGAAAGCATCTGACCATAGAGATGTGGAGATGTTTGAGCCAGCTCTGAGACTCAGCACTACAGTGAAGCCACGCTGATTTATACAGCACTTTATACAATAGATTGCTTTAAATCAAGCATTAAAAAGCATTTAGATGAAATGTTAGAAAACAGTGTCAGTGTCTCTTTCAACTAGAATTACAGCTTCAGTTAATTAATCCTCAAAGGCGGAGCCTCAGAGCCACACCCACTTATTACATCATCACCACACTGACCAATGGGAGTTCAGAGGCGTTTACCAGCCAGAACAAAAAAATTTCCGAAAGTTTACTCTGGCAAGCTGTTTCAAATTTCCAAAACGAGCTTAGTTTTGGCCTGATTTAGTTTGAAACGATGTCACACCAGTGCGTTCTTCAATTCAGCTTTAAGTATATCGGGTCTTTATAATAATCCTACAGCAGGGATGATGTTTTTTGTAGCCCAAAACCCAGTTACGTGTTCGCATTTGGATGGATGGATGGATGGATGGATGGATGGATATAGATTTGTGAATGTTTGTTTTACCATCATGGCGATTAGGGCACAAATATAACTCTGTTGTAAGATCATCCGTCCCACCAGACGAAGAGGATTATCAGCCGAAGACTCTCCAGCAGTTCCTGCACACACACATCACAAACACACACACACACCACAGGGTCAGGCTCATAAACACACACTTCAGTGTGAACTGTTGTCTTCTGTACGTGTAAATACAAAAATAATGAACATTTCTTCCCCTACCCGTGTCATGTTGGCTTGAGCCGTTGGTCGCGGGCTCTTTAGAGAAATGTGTTTCCGACAGAGGAGAGTCTCCCGCGGTGAGAAGCGTTTGCTAAACCAGACAAACAGCAAACATGATTCATTCACAGAAGGTCTGACACACAGGGGTGGTATAACGCCCTTTACACAAGATGTAAAATAAGTCTCTGATGTCCCCAGAGTGTGTATGTGAAGTTTTAGCTAAAATACCCCACAGATATTTTTATATAGCATGTTAAAATTGTCACTTTTTGAGGGTGAGCAAAAACACACCGTTTTTGTGTGTATCCCTTTAAATGCAAATGAGCTGCTGCTCCCGGCACAGGGGGCGGAGCTTCAAAAGTAATGAGTGACATAATTTAAATGATTGCATATTTTCAATTCAAAATGATGAAATCACAATAAAAAAGTTGAGTATATTGCATCACTGCACGTTCCTGTGGGTCGTTAAACATGTCGTCAAATATTAAACGTTTAGCTTATATATTACCACACACGCACTTTCACAGTAAAAACTAGAAGCGTCACGATGGAATTCACACTCATCTGTGAACATTAAGCCCCGCCTTCTTTGATCTGATTGGCCATCCTTTTGACATTGACAAGTGCTGTTAGACCACTAAATGTACATTTTTAATGGTCTGCCATCTTACATCCTACAACAAACTGAGTGGCAGCATTAACAAATATTATTAACAAATATTAAGGGGGACAATATGGCCAATTTTAATCATTACACACGTAATTGCCTCAGTGGCCCTCAAAACAGAGCAGTGAAGCTCCTGCTATAGTTTGATATTGGTGTGTGTGTGTGTGTGTGTGTGTGTGCGTTGGTGCGACCTGATTATGAGGACAAAAACCATGGATACATACCGACTCTATGAGGACATGCCGTAACTACGAGGACAGCACTAATGTCCTCATAAGTCGAGCAGTGTAGAAAGGCTTATCAGGCTGCGCCTAACCACCTCCCGCTTTTTCTCAATATGTCCTTATAAATCCGTTGTACCCGTTTTTCAGTGTGTGCCAGTGTATGCTCAGAGTGTTTAATCTCCCTCTATGTGAAATTCGACGTTACTGCAGTATCATACACATTTCATACACCCACAACCACGCCCAAGCGCGATTCATTGGTGGAACGCTGGAATCCTCGTCAGTGATTGGCTGCTGGAATCCTCGTCAGTGATTGGCTGCATTTCACATCCGTCAAAGTCAGCGCGCCTGCGCCTCTGATCTTCTATCGCAGACGTGTGGTGTGACGGTGTGATTAATCAGAAGATTAATCATCATAATGAAAGATTAATTAGCAGAATTCGAGCGAAGTTGACGAGCTATAGTGGGAGATTTTCACTTTATCACGAGGAAGGTAAGTGCGTTTATTTATATATTCTACCTTTATGGAGTTAAGTGTCATGAGTCAGACAGTTTTAAATAACGTTAGTTACATTACTTTAAACGTGGCCACTAATCGGGCTAATATAAGTCCATAAGCAGTTAAAATGGCGTCTCCAAACAACTTGCACATGCTATTCACGTTTTTTGTTTTGTTTGGTACTTAAACGAAATTCTCTTGTTGTTCATATAGACGCATACAAGTATTAGTATTAGTTGATGAAAGATACATCTCCATGGATGCTTGAGAGAATTAATTAACATTTTGAAATGAATCAAATGTTGTCATCATGATGACTGGTAAAGTTGAGTGGATGAATTTACAGTATAATACAGTAAGATACAGAAATATATGAAATAAACAGAAACGAAACTAATGTAAAAGTATACTTTCATTAATGTAACGTTACTGTCATTAGAATGACTTGGAAAAAATATTTAGTTGATTCATTTTAGGGCTGGATATTAGCAGACATTTTATGATTCCATTCAATTTTAATTCACATGCTGTCGATTCTATTTCCAATTCGATTTTACATTTATTATTTTAATGTAAATCAGGTGTAATACATGTAACATTTTCTAAAACTTTCTCTCTTTAGTTATTTTTTCTAAGTAACGAGTTTAGCTTCGTTTGATCTAAGGCGCCACATTAAAGAGTGATAAAATGGTATTAAAATGGACTGAATTTGAAATCGGAGACTGTTTCTTATCAAAAGTAACAAGCCTCAAAACCTCACTTATCAACTTTATGTGTAAAATGTTGTATTTATTGATATAGACTACAGTCTGACAATAATGTACTGTATATAAAGCATCTATCTATCTATCTATCTATCTATCTATCTATCTATCTTTATAAATACATACTAATTATGTTGTCTGGAATGTTTTCAGTCAACATGTTTAGAAAGAAGAGAATAAAACCTGAGCAGGATGCAAAAGAACACATATTGTCGGGCAAAGACAAAGCCTTCATTGAGGGACGACAAATCAACACATTCAAAGGTAAATTGTGCACCACAAGGCAATTTGACTATGTTCAGACTGCAGGCAAATCAAATCATAAAGTAGGCATGCACTTGTAAGAATGAAAAGTAGGCCTATTGCTGGCAGTCTGGACATGATCTTTCACATTCACACATTTTACCCTTGGGTAAGTCGCTCATTTTCATTAAGGTTAAGAGATGAAAAAAAAAAAACTTTAAACAATTTTTTTATTATTATTATTTTAAAATAAATACTTAAAACTATGTATACAGAGAATAGTGTAACCAAATTCAACTAGTAGGCTATATCACAGTGAAAACCAATGCTTGATTTTTTTATTTTTATTTCCTGCACCTCATATTACATTACACAGTTTTACAGGATTTAACTCTTTAAAAGGATAGGTTGGTTAGCTGTGTAACATATAGGTGCACTTGGATTCATGTTTTATTTGTATTATTATATATTATTTTGCCCTTTTAGGGAGAGGTGTGTTTGCACTTTAGCACATTGAACCATCCACCTTTGTTGTTGAATACCGTGGGATTCTCTCTCAAAGTAAACATGTTAAAGATGTACAAGGCAACTACTTGTTTGACTTCACATGGAATGGAACACGTTATTGGTAAGCTGGCTGTTTCTTTTTTGGTTTATTTATTTTTAGTTCATATTCAGAGCAAACTAGTTGCATGTAATTCTAATAAAAACAGTTATGATTATGATTATTATTATTACAATATAGGGCTGCACGATTTGGGGAAAATGTCATATTGCGATTGAGGTCAATATTGCAATTGGAATATGCGATTGCGATATAATAAACAAATGGTTTCATGAGTCAACTTGCTTGGATCTAAAGCAAAATGCACACACAGAATAGTGATAATTCTGAAATGTGTATTTCTCAACTCAAACTAGCAACAACAACTAAATGATTGATAACATCTAAGCCATTGATGTCTGGATATAAATAAATCCATGATGACAATATGATGCAGATTATTTAAAACAATTCTGCATGTCTGCTTTGTGCACGACGGATCCATGAAAGGGACACTAGATATTTAGACTTTGGTTGATACTAGAATTAGTTGCGGTGACCAATTGGCAAACATCCTTGCCTCAGTGTTGTACCTGTCTTTCTCATAATTACAGGAATTGTGTGACGAGACATCAGTGGCTGTGACTGAATGCAGTGTGAATCCTTCCTCATCAGTGAAACAGAAAGTAAGTGAGCGCATGTTCCTTCATTGTTTTCTTCTCTTTGACACAGGCAATGTTAAGTGTAGGATGGTTGGGCATCATACTAGACTGGCTGACGTGGACTGTCGTTTTAAAGACGCTGTTGTGACATCTCAAATTCGAGTAAAATGTACCTTGCTCGGTTCATTCATTTTCATAACTCGTGCGTTGGGGGATGGGCATGACACTGACCTGAAATGTAAGGACAGTTCTTCACTACGAGGACCGTCATGTCAGGGATAGGGTTTGAGGAAAAGATGTTGCTTTGGGTATGTGCCGGCTGCTTCTTTATGTGGATAAGCTGTAGACCCAATATGCACACTTTTCAATCTGGATATGCTTTGTGACTTTCAGTCACAGAGACGTAAACAGTTAAGGCCCATTCACACCAACCATAACTGTGTTAGGGTCCAACCAGCAGACGGTAATGTTCTGTTTATTGTGATCGCATCTTTGACTGCTGCTTATATACTGAAGCATGTTATAGCAGAATTGATTCCGATTGGCTGTCAATTAAGCAATGTATCGCAATACAAAAATGCAACAATATATATTGTGGAAAGTGACAATATGTATTGTGTATAGTACACCCAAAATAAAAATTACTGTGTGAGGGGAAACAATCAAGTTTACAGAGTTCGTGTCAATACTACATTAAACTACTATATATATATATATATATATATATATATATATATATATATATATATATATATATATATATATATATATATATATATATATATATATATATATATATATATATATATTAATATAATATATTAATATAATAATATAATGCAGTGGGGGAATATTTGTGGGTCCTGATAATGCCAAATGTCTTTTGTTACCAGTGAAAAGTGGCCTACATTAATTTAAATATATCTAGTTGGTGACAGAGTGCAAGCATATTTGTCTAAAACAGGGTTCACCAATCTCGGTCCTGGAGGGCCGCTGTCCTGCAGAGTTTAGCTCCAACCCCAATTAAACGCACCTGAACCAGCTAATCAAGGTCTAACTAGGCATACTAGAAACTTTCAGCAGGTGTGTTGGAGCTGGTTGGAGCTAAACTCTGCAGGGACAGGGGCCCTCCAGGACCGAGATTGGTGAACCCTGGTCTAAAACAAATCTGTTAGCCTATTCATTTCCTCCCCCAATGTTTTGCAAATTAGGCATTTTAATCAACAGTTTAAAAAAAAAAGTTACCCTTTTACCACGTCTTGGAGTATCTCTATAATATCGTATCGTGATATGTATCGAATCGTGACATGAGGGTATCGTTACACCCCTACTGCCAATGTTTCTAGCGTTTCTCAGCTGGTAAAATCGTTCTGAAAGTGATTTTTTTTGTTTTTGTTTCTCTGTGGTGTTATCGTGTAAGCTGTGGTGTAGACTCTGCTATTCTTTAATACTGAGAGGATTTTTTAGGCCTATAATTTAGTAGATATATAGTTTTTAGTTTGAACAGTCCTTTTTTAGTTGGTAAAATTCATCCTGTCCTCAGCTAGCGGTGAGGGGTTTGCGTTTAGGGAGATTTTCTTGTCTAATATCTGCATTTTAGGGGGGAAAGCATAAACAACATCTGCGTTCATACTAGGGATGTCAATTTTCACAAATTCCCATGATCGATCGTCGTTTAAATTAACGATCAATTAATCGATTAATCGTTAGCCTTAATACTGCGATATGCGTCACCTGCAGTGGCTATGAGAGCATGACAGGGTCTGCAAATGCTGCTCAAAACGCTATGTTCCTCACCAAATCAATTAGAATAGTTTTCAATATAAATAAAGGGCTAGTAGGATTGTAAAATGTTTCGATGTGATTGATAATTAAATTAATTATTTAATAATCAAATATAACTACTAATACAACGTGTCACCAACGCCGCCTCATATGCGCTTAGAATGTGTGACCGTTGTGGACGCGCTCTTCCTGGAACAACTGCACGCGCTGAATGAATCTGCTACCATTAAACTGGAGCACTTTGCTAGCACGTTATTTATCTAAAAAAAACGCATCCTATATGAGATTAATCCGATATATTCAGGGCTTGAATTTCGGCACGGGATTGCGGGTATTGCGCATATTTTGTATCATTCCCGCAGGTCTCCCATTTATAATGCGGGAAATTCCCGCAAACATTGATTCACTTTAGCATGTAGGTTGTATTAGTAAATTAATCCACACAGATTGTAAAATCAAATCAGTCATTTTAAAACTGTCTGCGAGACGCAATTTCACAAACGTGTGAAACGAGTGATTCAGCGGCGCTGCGTCTTCTATCTCTCGTCTCTCATATGGGTTGCACAAGGTAATTGTTAAGCGCGCAGCAGGCGGCGATAATACACTCTCGCATTTCGGGAGTCGGGATAGACGGAATTGTCACTTGCATAATCGGGCCAGCATTGCATCACGAGTAACTAAAGTTTACCATTTGCACGTCTTTTTAAGTCTCACCAGTTTAAACCTCCTCACAAACAGCTCGCGGGTAACAAAAGTTATTTTTCGTGGATTATATCGCTTAAACAGTCAAAAACATAAGAAAATTATGTCAATTTCGGTCTTTCGGTCAGTGATATCCTCTAAACACAGTCGGTTGTTATGTCTTAAGCATAAATCGCACGTGACCGTATAATCAATGAAAACAGGATCCGTGCATTAGCTCTTAAAGCAGCACTCAGTAGCTTCGGGATTTCTTCGCTGTATTCTCGCTTTTTGCTCGCAGGTTTCTCTCTAGAGCTCCCCCCACAGCTTCGGAATAGATATTTGACAACACTGTTGTAAAAACTCTTTGGCGATTCTCAGACACCAGAGGCTAGTAGATCAACGACATCAAAGCAGATGGGACATTCTTTAAAACGTCTTCTTCATTCGGGTTCGAACAGCGTGAGGGAGCGCAGACAGCATTTTAGCAGATTTCTTTTGGCCGTAAATAGAGGTCGACCGATATGGTTTTTTTCAGGCCGATGCCGATGCCGATCTTTTGAAATCCGGGTCGGCCGATGGCCGATTAATGCTGCCGATTTATTTTGGCCGATATTTGGCCGATTATGTGCTTGTTTTTAACCTCTATTTGAAAGATAAAATGTAACACAAATAATTACTTAAGATAGACAAAATTTCTCAACAAAAACATTTATTGAACACTTTACCAATCTGCACTTGTACAAAAGACAAAAAGAACTTGAGATATGTGTGGTAATTGTACCTGAATGAATTGAAAATTAATTTGCTACTAATTTCAGATTAATATATTTGTTTTCCTTAACATTTTAATTAACAGTAACTTAAACACTTTGCAGTTTGAATGATGTCCTGATAAACAAAATGACAGAGTATGTTTTTATGTTTCCACTGTTCGATCGCGCCCGCGCCTCACACACACACACACAGCGTTTGCACACAAATATAAGTAAACACTTTGCGACTTTAAACACACGCGACTTTTCGATCTCGATCGCGCCTCTCTCTCTCTCTCTCTCTCTCTCTCTCTCTCTCTCTCTCTCTCTCTCTCTCTCTCTCTCTCACACACACACACAACATATTCCAGGCTTCCAGCATTGCAATCTTTACATTGCAGCCGGAGCTAAAGCGGAGCTACAGATTAGGCGTCCCTAAAGAACTCGCGTATCTAACAGTAGTTCCGCATTACTTTGCACGCGACTTTTATTTATTTTTATAGCGTATTCTCCGTGGAAATGTATACACCGAACCGTGACGCCTGTACCGTTTCGGTTCAATACGAATACATGTACCGTTCCACCCCTAGTCTACAGTGAAATACAGTCACACATTACACTACTGTTTGGCCAGCATTTTAACCGTGTTTAATCCAGCTAGCTAACGGAATGCTAAAGTTAACTGCTGACTAGTGTCAAGTGCAGCGAAGCGATGTTTCTGTTATTCTAACGTCCGTTTTCAGAGTATCCAAGAGAAGCACAGGCATAACAGTAGCACTGATATGAAGCACAGAAATGCGCGTTGATATTCGGTCCGGTAAATAACGGTCGTTAAGGCACCAGTGCCGTATTAGCTCCGGGTCTGTCTGTAGCTACCCAACCCTAGCGACAACGACGCTAGTAAAGCAAAGCCAGTCCTTCACTATATAGTTGGTCTCTTTTTTTTATTACTTATTTCTCTGCATTGAGTGACAACCCTTTCAAATATAAGACACACAAACAGAACAAATAAAAGTCTCAGATTCACTGTCTGTAAATATTTGCTTACTTATTGTGACATGATAACAACCCTTCTGCTGTGCTAATGCAACCTCAACTACGCTATCAATTTCAAAGTAGCCGAACGTCATGTCGCCTATTCATGTTTTTTCTCTAAGTTGGCAGTAACATATCAAAAGTTTTTAATTAAATATAAAAGAGTGTTCTCCAAGGAACTTAGCTCCTTCCTTAAGCACTGGATGAGGTCTGCTCACTCTGCTGGAGAATGACTCTAGGCGCGGCGTGCGTCGAACGCGTGTTCCACAACAACAACAACACTAGGCTGCCCACAGATGCGCCTGCCTAATAATCGGCTTGATACACTTGGACATTGGCCGATGCCGATTATGTTAAAAATGCAAAAAATCGGCCGATCAATCGGCCGGCCGATGAATCGGTCGACCTCTAGCCGTAAAGCAATTGTTTACATCGCGAGACCTGATATCACGCGAGACTTCCTGACGCGGCGGCCGCGGCCCGCCGGCTTAAAGTTGCAAGTGCGGATTTTCCGCTCACGGGCACCAGGGGGGTGCGAGACGACCACCATTCAACCCGAAATAAGTAATATAACCATTCCAATGACTCCGAAGCTGTTCAGTTAAGGTAAAAAAGTTACTTAGTTCACCTTTAAAGGGACAGCAGCCATTTGTCTGTCATTAATTTGTTTGTCAAAACAACAAAACATAGCTTTAATTTTAAGGAATCAGGATTGATAGCCTATGTATTTAATTTAATCAGGACTAAAATACTACCTAGTGTTATTTTACATTTGATTACTTTTTTCAGTCTCTGCGCAGTATTTCTGAATACTAGTTTTAGACCTAAGCAAAAACTTCTTTTTTTCTCTTTATTGGTATCTTTATTCTATTGTATTTATTTGTGCTACTTTTTTCAATTTAATTCAAAGATTGAAATCAAGCTTCCTTGAGCTGTGTAAATTCTTAAGAACAAAATTACCCCATTGTAAAAATGCAATGAGTAAGCCTACATTTAGGCGAGATAAATGTAAAAAAGAAAAAGTCTAAACTCCCCCCTCAAATTAAAAATCCCCCCCATAAGAATCACCTAAGGGGGGATTTCCCCCCCATTTTCCAAAATGAAATTCAGGCACTGTTATTCAAAATAAACATAATATTACAAATTATATCTGCACAAAATGACGCAAATTCATTCACAAGTGAACTTGAACTAAGTTACGTGCCATTCATTCAGAACTACTCATGTTGTGGATGTGGACGCGGTCTTCCTGGAGCAACGCGACATGGCAACTAAACCCAAATAATTCACAATGTTTTATTACAATATTGTTCTCTTTTAGGGATGTCAATTTTCTCAAATTCCCATGATCGATCGTCATTTAAATTAATGATCAATTAATCGATTAATCGTTAGCCGTAATACTGCCATATGCGTCTACTGCAGTGGCTATGGCCAACAGCATGACAGGGTCTGCAAATGCTGCTAAAAACGCTATGTTCCTCACCAAATCAATAATGGTTATAAATATAAATAAAGGGCTAGTAGGATTGTAAAAATGTTTTATGTGATTGCTAATTAAATTAATTATTCAAACTACTAATACAACGTGTCACCAACGCCTCGTATGCGCTTAGAATGTGTGACAGTTGTGGACGCGCTCTTCCTGGAACAACTGCACGCGCTGAATGAATCTGCTACCGTTAAACTGGAGCACCTTGCTAGCACATTATTTATCTAAAAGAAATGCATCCTATATGAGATAAATCAGATATATTCAAAATAAACATAATATTACAAATTATATCTGCACAAAATGACGCAAATTCATGCACAAGTGAACTTGAACTATTACGTGCCATTCATTCAGAACTACTCATGTTGTGGACGCACTTTTCCTGGAGCAACGCGGCGACACGGCAACTAAACCCAAATAATTCACAATGTTTTATTACAATATTGTTCTCTTTATAATGTTATGTAATATTACAGTCCCAATAGTCGTTATTAGTCGTGCACTGCCGTTTGAGCTGCGCGCGCTGAAGCTGACGCTTTACTACAGAGTTAATTCTTAACCAAATGCATCCAATATGAGATAAATCAGATATAGATAGGCCTACAGAAAAGAAACAGTATTACAACTTACATTTGCACAAAACAAAAGGCTGCGAATGCAGACGCAAACTTCTAGTCATGATGAAGGTGTAAAATGGTCCCAAACATAACTCCGGCGCGCTCGCTTTACATGTTTCGCGGTTGAGCAGCGCGCACGCGCATGAAGACCTGCTTAATCGATGATCGATAAGTTGTATCGATTAAATGTATTATCGACAATTATTCGATCGTCGATTAATCGTTGACATCCCTAGTTCATACTAATTTGTTAAAGGGACACTCCATATCACGTGATGCTTTGCGTGAGGTTGTTGACAAATGACAGGCTGATCCGTCGTCCACGTTGGTGTGCGTCATTACGCATGAACCAAGGCTGATATTGTGGAGAGAGAGAGACGCACGGCACAGTGGTTTCGAGGGGAGAGAGAGAGACGCACAGAGAGACGCGAGTTTTGAAGAATACACAGAGAATAATGGATCATCAGAGATTGAGAAACATGGATCTAAATCAAGCGCTGGCCTTTTTTGATGCCATGGAGGATGATGGATTTTCTGGAGAAGAGAGCTTTTTGACTGATGAGGAACTAGATTACCAGGATGGTCTAGACCCTGCTGAAGAGTAAGTTCCATTTATTTATTTACTGTAAAAGTATATATAAAAAAAAAACTAATATGATAAAATATAAATTTTCTAAATATGTAAAAATAAGTTCTGTAAAAGTAGTATTTCGTTTTTCTATGTTTGTTAAAGAGTAGTAAGAGTTGTGGATTACACTTTGTCTCTCAGCCATTGTTTGTCTGCGTTTACCTAGAGATACAAACAAAGGATAGTGGGGGGTTGGTCACACCTTTTAGCTGTGGAGAGAATGTCTCAAGGATGTTGTAGTGGGGGGTTGGTCACACCTTTTGGCTGTGGAGAGAATGTCTCAAGGATGTTGTAGTGGGGGGTTGGTCACACCTTTTGGCTGTGGAGAGAATGTCTCAAGGATGTTGTAGTGGGGGGTTGGTCACACCTTTTGGCTGTGGAGAGAATGTCTCAAGGATGTTGTAGTGGGGGGTTGGTCACACCTTTTGGCTGGGGAGAGAATGTCTCAAGGATGTTGTAGTGGGGGGTTGGTCACACCTTTTGGCTGTGGAGAGAATGTCTCAAGGATGTTGTAGTGGGGGGTTGGTCACACCTTTTGGCTGTGGAGAGAATGTCTCAAGGATGTTGTAGTGGGGGGTTGGTCACACCTTTTGGCTGGGGAGAGAATGTCTCAAGGATGTTGTAGTGGGGGGTTGGTCACACCTTTTGGCTGGGGAGAGAATGTCTCAAGGATGTTGTAGTGGGGGGTTGGTCACACCTTTTGGCTGGGGAGAGAATGCTCATATTATAGCTGTGGTGGGTTGGGGGTACAGTAGCAATCTCAGCCATTGTTATCTTATGTGAGAAATCAAATACAAAAACACTAATTGATCTGATATGTATGATCTAATATTTTGCTTTATTTGTTTTACAGTCATGATAATGAAGAAGACACCAGCCCACCCACCCGAGCCAGACAGGAAAGCTCCCATTCTTCCGCTGAGGAGGGCCCTTCCACTTCTGCTGCAGCATCCCAGCAGCTGCCAGGAATAGGTCATGGACGGCTGCAGTCACGGTCTAGAGGGAGAGCGCGGTCAAGGTCAAGATCCAGATCCGGCAGCTTGAGGGGTCGACAGAGTCCTGAATCCACAAGGTCAAGATCTAGATCACCACAGCCAGCAGCCCCAACTCCATCATGGAACAGTGAGAGTCAGCCAGACATCCCTCCAGTGCCCAAAAGGTTCGTCCCAACAAGAAAGCCAGGACATCAGCTCAGCCCCACATCCATATACACACCATTGGACCTTTTCAAACTTTTTGTCAGTGACAGTGCAGCAACCACTTTGTGTAATAACATAAACACAAACGCTGCAAAAAACATTGCCAATGGCAAAAAATATTCCTGGAAAAACTTCACTGTTGAAGAATTTTTCAAATATTTAGGACTGACTTTCTTTTTTGCACTGGTGAGACTGACAAATATCCGGCACTACTGGAGGACAAACACCATTTTCAGCCAACAGTTTCCCCACTCAGTGATGGCACGTGCAGGTATCAGGTCATTTCCTGGAACATCCACATGAGCAACCCTGATGAAGATGTCCACAATGACCGGAAGAGAGGGACACCAGCTTATGACCGGCTGTTTCGTCTGAAGCCCCTTTTAGATGACATCAAACATGCATGCAGAGCATTTTATCACCCACGGCAGAACCTTTCAGTGGACGAGAGGATGGTGGCAACAAAGGTTCACACTGGCATGACCCAGTATAAGTGGGGCTTCAAACTTTTTGTGCTGGCAGACAGCAGCATTGGGTACACTTTAGACTTTGCTGTATACACGGGGAAGTCTGTGTTTGCTTCTGGTGAGGGACTGGCAAACGACTCGGTTATGTCCTTCATGAACAAATCATCCCTAGGGAGTGGCTACAATGTGTATGTAGACAACTTCTACACAAGTCCAAAGCTATTCATGGATCTCTACAGCATGAACTTTGGAGCATGTGGCACCTACAGGGGCAACAGACGAGGATGCCCCCGCACAACCACAAATGCCATGAACAAAAAGGATCCTAGGGGCACCATCAGGTGGATCCGTGACGGCCCTCTGGTTTTTGTAAAGTGGATGGACACTCTGGAAGTCTCTGTCTGCTCCACAATTCACCCGGCCTTCTCTGGCACACCTAAGATGGCCGACACAGCAGCAGTGCTCGAGTGAAGCTCCTTAAATCTCAGTCTGCTAAATGCGCTAATCAATTAACTTTCCTGCATATCTATCCCACGTTAAGTTCTGAGTGTTACCTCCTTTTTGTGACTTTTTGGATGGTCACTAATACAAATTGTTTACTTGATCATTTCACCTGTGCTTCGCTATGGAACAAAACGCAACTAACGCATTCATTTTGAACGCTCTTCAACAACTTAAGCGAGAGATGTTCACGTATTTTGACCCGAAACTTGACAACCTGCAAACAGCTGCCGATGCGTTGCAGTCTTCCCTTAAATCACTCGGGGATCAAGTAGGCGAGCTCGAATTTAGAGTCAGTTCAAATCAGGATAACATAACTGATCTAGAGCAACGCGTTGAGACGCTGGAGAAGCAAAATGCTTTCTTGCTACAGAAAGCCGAGGACGCCGAAAATCGGAGCAGAGCCCTAAATCTTCGCTTCATTCACGTTCCTGAGCGAGCTGAAGGCACTGATACAATCGGCTTTATTGGACGTCTACTCACTCTTCTATTTGGCGAAGCCAGCTTTCCCATTCCACCTGTGATCGAGCGCGCTCATCGCACTCCTGGAGCCTCCTCCAAAGGGAATTCCAAAGCTGGTTCAAGACCAATTTTGGCAAAGTTTGGCACCAGTGAATATCATGAGGCCCAAAACGCCTGGACTTCTTTTGGAAAAATGTAAATAGTTTTGGTTCTGATCAAGTTATTATGTTTATTCCTGTGCTCCAGGACTCCAAAGACATGAACAAACTGTTTTCCAGAGGAAATTTGCTTAGCTTTTATTTATTTGTGTGTGATTTCAATAAATGTTTGAGTGATTCAAAAGTTTTATTTTTTCATTTGTCTTTGTGGTCCCATAACTTATTTTACAGTCAGGTGACATCAATGCAACACAAATATGCTGAAAGTTCAATTTGTCATGAAAAAAAAAAGAGGTGTGTCAATTGTCTGTGCACAAAAGGGTTGATGTTTTACAAGCTTTTTTTTGTAAATAACACCAGACGGAAAATTAATTAAAAAAAACCCCTTAGGTCTTTGAGGGTTAAAGGGTTATGTAAGATTGTGGCCAAAACTGGTACTGCAATCACTTTCAAATTACTGTACCCCCTTCCCCCTCCTCCCTGACTCGAGGTTGCCAGATAGGCTGCAGGATCCAGCAGGAACGTAGGCTGCTACAAGAAGTGGTGACTAGAGCAGAGCTGGCAACCCGGATGCCGCAACACTACTGACTCCGGGATTGGTAGATAGGTGGAGGGTGTTTGTCCCGCCATAGTCTTATCTGATCGGTGAGTAGCCGAATGTAGACGAACTGCTGCGCGTGTGACAGGGCGCATGTTTAACTGAGAGAGAGAGAGAGAGAGAGAGAGAGAGAGAGAGAGAGAGAGAGGTAGTATGCAAGCAAGTGCACACCATTTCGAAACAAAAACGAGGAGTAATTCAATAATTGTGATGCGATCTGGGAAAACCCACCACATGGTGAAATTTTACCTATTACAGGTTTTGATATCATATGGATGCTGGTATCAAGCCCTTTCCAAATCTGTTTTTATTTTTATCATAGCTTGTTGCTAGCAGAAGTTATGTTTATCTGAAGTCGGCCGATCTCTATGATTTTCTGGAACGGAATTTTGAGAAAAACAGGTTTAAATAACTGTCACCGTTGAGACGCGTCCATCTCGCGATTGTTATGAAACTGCGTGACGTTATAGTTTAAACAGGATTGGCGCGAAATGCGCACTATACACATTCACTGTACATGTATGCGGTTTATTTTAAAGGTAAACTATCTTTGTAGTCTTACGAGACGGACAGGTGTATGGGATATACGGCGATTGTTTTTTTTTTTTTTTTTTTTTCACCTCTGCCGGGCGCTAATGGTCGCATAGAATGCATTAGAGAAAGAGAGTATTTTCAGCTTGACACTATAAATCGCTGTTTTTCTGCACTAAACAAGGGAATTTTGCCAAGATATTTTCAGAGATAAGAGAAAAGATGTTATAGAATAATAATTTAATGGAAAAAAAAATTTGACAAAAAAACTGACATTCAAACTATTTTGGAATTTACTGAAAACGGCCCAGCGCGACATCCGACGGGTTTTCCCAGATCGCATCACAATTAGTTCGCAAAGTAACTCTTCACTAGAAATTGTGTGAAATGATTTCCAGGCGGTAGCGTAGAGTGGAGCTCAATTCTAGTCTATATTGATGGGCGGAGTAGTGGGAGTGGCCTGCGGAGCTGAGCATTGCAATGCACTATGGGTATTGTCTACAATCCACAAGCACTAAAGTCATTTTCTGCCTTTTATCGGCCAAGAAGGACCCAAATTAGAAATGTATGCTACTATTCTACTACATATATGACCCACTTTCAATACACATCCAGTGCATCCTCAAACTGACGACAAAACCTCATACAGTTACGCGCACACTTTGGAGACTGTCTTGTTTTCAATGCAAGGGTAGTAAGGAACTGGGGTCCGTTCTTCGTACGCCACTCAGTTAGTGGGATTTGATTGTGGATGATTTGGCATGATCTTGGATTGTTTGGTTCTTCAGTGCTCATCCTGGACTTGCTGTCATAGTGTTCCTATAGTGGTCCGTAACTTAAACCTGCTCGGAAGCTTATTTCATGTAAACCGGATTAGATTGCATCTTTTTAAGTGGGGTTGATTCTTAAAATATGTCCCAACCACTGCTAATTTATTACAAGAGTTCCTTACTGAAACTAATTTAAAACTGACAAAAGTAATTTAAAATAATAATAATGATATAAAAATTAATTTGAAAAAATGTGTTGAACGCCTGTGTACGAGTCAAAAGAAGTATACTTTGCAAGGCTGTGCATTCGACTGTGGTAAAAATTCGACTGTGGTATACTTCTGGCTTTAGTCTGGTGTTGGTTGTCTAGTCATAGCCAATGCAGACTGTGCATAGCACTTTAATAACACAAGATTTTGGCCAAATGTTTTAAACCAAAAACAAACTAAGCTCCCAAAACACAAATCTAACATTCGCTGGTCCAAAACATCGTAAATCTATTTGAGCTTGATTGACACATGAAGTGTCTGGCCATACATCATTTTATTTATTTATTATTTTTGAACTAATTTCTTGAATGGCAGCAGTTAACCTGCAATTTTAGCTGGTTTCAAAACACCTGGATATTACCTGCCATTGTGACATTTCCTCAGATAAACTTCTGAGATCCAAAAGCTAATGCCAGCATATTGACATGGTGACTAATAAATTGTGTGCGCATATATTTTAGATATTTATTTGAGAAAAAGGATACATGTTGATTTTGGGTTCATGTTTTATTTTTTATCTTCCACAGTAATTCAGTGTAAAGTGGTCCTTTTCGTGTTACACAGGACCAGAGACTAGTTTTCCCTGTGTGCTTATCTGCTGATATTTCACATGTTCCGAAACTGTTTGGATTGTAGGGCTGGAATACATTTTAATTGTTGTTTTTTACCCCTCAGGAAAAAGCCAAATGAATCAGGATGAAACTGAGAACTACAGAGGTATTTAAACATTTGGGTATATTAAAGTTATTCCATGTACATACATATAGGTGTATAGGTATACATATGTGTATGTATATGTTTGTTTGTTTGTTTTACAGAGACCAAATTGAGGAGAATTGTGAAAAGGCCATGGAGCCCAAATGAAGTGAATGCTGTCATGAAACATTTCAGAGTCCATATTTCAAAGGGACACCTTGCAACAAAGGCAGAGTGTGAGCAGTGCAAGACTGCAGAGGACCCTGTTCTGAGAGAAAGAACGGCCCAAAATATAAGGGATTTCGTGAGGAACCGAGGTTTGATGTTGAAAAAGAAATCTTCTTAGAGTTCTTCGAGAGATCAGTGTTGCCTTCCATTAAAGGTTGTATCAGCGATTTCAGGCCCAATAAAGGCCCAAATATAAATGATCACATTCATCTCATTTTTCCTAACGATCCGCTAGCTGGCCGCCCCATAAGCATGCCATCCAAAAACCGCGTCTCTGTAGGCAGCCTAGGCTCTGAGATCTGCACACAAAAGGTGGGGGTGTTGTGGTGTGAGATTTTGCGGTGATTGGTTGGAACTGTTGGTGATTGGTTGGAACACTGTTTATTTTGGTTTTGGTGGTTGGTGAAACCCATCGTTTTTGTGTGCAGATCTCGGCGCCTAGGCTGCCTACAGAGACGCGTTTTTTGGATGGCATGCTTATGGGGCGGCCAGCTAGCGGATCGTTAGGAAAGATTAGATGAATGTGATCATTTATGTTTGGGCCTTTTTTGGGCGTGAAATCGCTGATACAACCTTTAATGTCTGTGGGTTTTGTTCTCAAAAGTGTTGTTGGGCCAGAAGAGTGTTCAAGACATCCTTTTATTTACTTTTATTAAAACACTGTTTTGAAAGAAATGTACAAAAACATGCATTTACTGGAAGGCAATTTAATTTGGTTTTATTTTCAGTGTGTTGTTGAGGTCATTTTGAGGCACACTCCCTCATGCACTTTAGTCCCATAATGGTTAGAGATGCACCGATTACAATTTTCTAGGCCGATTCCGATTTTTCCGAGTTTGACCTGCCGATTCCGATTTTTTATTTATTTATTTATTTATTTTTTTATAAAACACCATATACTTCTACCCAAACTGAATAATAAAAACAAGTTTAAATGGGTGAATTTTCTATAAATATTTTTGAGTCTTCTTCATTTTCTTTTCTGACATAGCCTACTCCAGTTCTTGTTAAAACACACTAGACATGCAAATTCTGTGCATTTTGGGCACTTTTTGTGTGAAATCATTTATTTTGCCCATCAAAAAAAGTGTGCTTTCACTTTAATTGAGTGTGAGCAGCGCAGCAAAAATAGACTCTGCGCCGAAACCGCTTCATTGCTGCTCACTCTAACATGCACGCCGAAAAAAATACGCGCCTCTCACGCTTGCGGTGTGAAACTGACGTAATTCACAAGGTTTTCTACATGTGTGTTCCGTGTGCACGTGTGATGCTGATGTTGCGCGATGTTAATCATGCGGCACCCGAGTGTGTTTGACCGGTATAAAATCGGCAAGTGTCAGACTGACCGGCCGATCGGCGGTCATGACCGATCACGTGAAAATCGGCCAATTCCGGTCCCAAGCCGATCAATCGGTGCATCTCTAATAATGGCCTTATTAGATCTCAGTTGTTGAGCCTTTTTTTTACAATTTGCAAAATAAAAATTGCCCTTTCAGTTTAATTTTGTTAGTTTTTATTGGCTGTCTAGTTGCATTTCTTCATCTAATTGCCCTTTAACTAGTCTTCTATGAAGTGTAAAACTTGCTGATCTTTGTTCACTGAATTTTCTCCAACCAGGTTCATTTTGCACCACATGTGTATATGTTGGTTGATATAGCAACAGCACATTGTAGCACTATTTCCTTAGGTGTGCGTATTACTTTTACAGGTTTAGTGGCAGCAAAAAGATGCACAATCATTTGTGAATTCACTCTTTAATAGTTGATTTGGTTTAGTATGGTTAACTCTAATACAGGTACTCCTGCTATGTGTGGAGTTAATAGTGATGTCCATTTAAACCCAGTTTGTCCTCATAATCAAGGGTTAGTTAGGGTTGTGTGTGTGTGTGTGTGTGTGTGTGTGTGAGAGGTCCAGTTAAACCCAAAATGTCCTCATAATCAAGGGTTAGTTAGGGTTGTGTGTGTTTGAGAGGTCCAGTTAAACCCAAAATGTCCTCATAATCAAGGGTTAGTCAGGTGTTTGTGTGTGTTTGAGAGTGTGTGTGTGTGTGAGAGGTCCAGTTAAACCCAAAATGTCCTCATAATCAAGGGTTAGTAAGGGTTGTGTGTGTTTGAGAGTGTGTGTTTGAGAGGTCCAGTTAAACCCAAAATGTCCTCATAATCAAGGGTTAGTTAGGGTTGTGTGTGTGTGTGTGTGAGAGGTCCAGTTAAACCAAAAATGTCCTCATAATCAAGGGTTAGTCAGGTGTTTGTGTGTGTTTGAGAGTGTGTGTGTGTGAGAGGTCCAGTTAAACCCAAAATGTCCTCATAATCAAGGGTTAGTTAGGGTTGTGTGTGTTTGAGAGGTCCAGTTAAACCCAAAATGTCCTCATAATCAAGGGTTAGTAAGGGTTGTGTGTGTTTGAGAGTGTGTGTGTGTGAGGTCCAGTTAAACCCAAAATGTCCTCATAATCAAGGGTTAGTAAGGGTTGTGTGTGTTTGAGAGTGTGTGTTTGAGAGGTCCAGTTAAACCCAAAATGTCCTCATAATCAAGGGTTAGTCAGGTGTTTGTGTGTGTTTGAGAGTGTGTGTTTGAGAGGTCCAGTTAAACCCAAAATGTCCTCATAATCAAGGGTTAGTCAGGTGTTTGTGTGTGTTTGAGAGTGTGTGTTTGAGAGGTCCAGTTAAACCCAAAATGTCCTCATAATCAAGGGTTAGTTAGGGTTGTGTGTGTGTGAGAGGTCCAGTTAAACCAAAAATGTCCTCATAATCAAGGGTTAGTTAGGGTTGTGTGTGTGTGAGAGGTCCAGTTAAACCAAAAATGTCCTCATAATCAAGGGTTAGTAAGGGTTGTGTGTGTTTGAGAGTGTGTGTGTGTGAGAGGTCCAGTTAAACCCAAAATGTCCTCATAATCAAGGGTTAGTCAGGTGTTTGTGTGTGTTTGAGAGTGTGTGTGTGTGAGAGGTCCAGTTAAACCCAAAATGTCCTCATAATCAAGGGTTAGTTAGGGTTGTGTGTGTTTGAGAGGTCCAGTTAAACCCAAAATGTCCTCATAATCAAGGGTTAGTAAGGGTTGTGTGTGTTCGAGAGTGTGTGTGTGAGAGGTCCAGTTAAACCCAAAATGTCCTCATAATCAAGGGTTAGTCAGGTGTTTGTGTGTGTTTGAGAGTGTGTGTGTGAGAGGTCCAGTTAAACCCAAAATGTCCTCATAATCAAGGGTTAGTCAGGTGTTTGTGTGTGTTTGAGAGTGTGTGTGTGAGAGGTCCAGTTAAACCCAAAATTTCCTCATAATCAAGGGTTAGTTAGGGTTGTGTGTGTTTGAGAGTGTGTGTGTGAGAGGTCCAGTTAAACCCAAAATGTCCTCATAATCAAGGGTTAGTTAGGGTTGTGTGTGTGTGTGAGAGGTCCAGTTAAAGGGTCATGAAACCCCCCTCTTTCAGCTCAAGTCTAGCTCACAATCTTTTTGAAAACTGCAACTTAATTGGGGGCGTGGTGGCTGTGAGAAGAAGGGAGGGGAGTGGGTGTGGTCAAAGCCCAAAGTGGCCAATGCATATCGACTGTCACTAAAAATCAATGGTAAAACGTGAGGAAATGCTAGATTTTTTATAGCTGGCCAAGTTAAAGTCTAATATATACATAATAACCTACTACAGTAATCATAATTCTATTTAAAACAAATAAATGAACATGCATATGTATAATTATGCCTTTATAAAATATATATTTGTTTACACACTATAAATGCGTATATTTGAAATAATTAATTTTCCGCTTAAAAAAAAAAAAACGTTCCATACAGATCTACGCGCCCCCTAAACCCACATAATAAAGATGGACAGTGTCATAGAAATTTGCACAAACTAAGCATACTTTCCATACAATTGAGGTATTATCGAAATATCAAAATTTTAATAACGAGTGATTATTTAACAAAAGGCAAGTAAAACGGTCAGGGTTACATTTTAGACACACACACACACCTCTGAAGCGATAGGAAAAGTCCTCGGAACCGCATCACTCGCAAGACCGAAACCTGCATTGGTGTACAAGGTCGAAGTCCACCTTTCTCCAGTTGAATGGTTGCACACACACATAGTTTAGATGTGTCCGTGGTTGATGGCCGGAGTCTAGCCCGGGCAGCATCGCGGGGAAAGATGCACTGGAACTTTTGGTCCACGAAAACAAACGCGTGTCCCATTATTGCCTCTCTCATCTACTACGCGATATCACAGTTTGACATGTCTGTCTTTGGAAAGTTCCGTGTCATGAATAATTAAGAGCAGTGTCTTCTCATTGGATAAGAAAACTCAGTACATGAATAATTATGAGACACCGATACGTGGACATGATGAAGATTTTAAACCCGGAAGACGAAAATAGCGTAAAAAAACTAAAATTTAACAATTTTCCCCCTACTATTAAATCTAACAGATGCTAACATTGTCTTCAATAGTGTTCAACACACATACCTCTGTTCAAATCTCATAAAATTTGGTTTAGGGTTTCATGACCCTTTAAACCCAAAATGTCCTCATAATCAAGGGTTAGTTAGGGTTGTGTGTGTTTGAGAGTGTGTGTGTGAGAGGTCCAGTTAAACCCAAAATGTCCTCATAATCAAGGGTTAGTTAGGGTTGTGTGTGTGTATGCATGATTCATATGGTTACTGATGCCCAGTTAAACCCAAATGGTCAGCAATGTTCATTTAGATACTAATACGTCTTAAGTAATAAGTCTTGAACAATCTTCTCTTTTCACATTAACAAAACCCAAACCCAATCAACTGGAAATATTTAGCTTTATTCAAAACTATCTTTAGACAAAACTTCTTCAAATCTAATGAATAAATTAAGACTGACATTCAAGGATCAATTATGAAAAATACTTGTGGGTGAATGCATTTGTCAGTGATGGTTAAATAGTAAACTCTCCTTTTGGTTTTTTAATTTCTTAATTTTTAAAGCTAAATTATTTCCGTATTTCACTTTCCCTCTTCTCTCTTTGCTCTTCACTCACTTCACACCTGCTAAATCTCACATTACAAACTCAGGTTAGTTTTCTGAAATCTCTCTTAAAGTTTAAGCCAGGTTGAACAATTGCTGATAATTTCCTGTTTTGTTTTTCTATATGCTGGTATTGAAACAAACGTAAGTGATGTGGCACTCTCATGGGTAAAGTTAGTCCAGGTTATACCAGGTTAGTCCTCATAATTAAGGGTTAGGTGTGGGTGTGTGTGTGTATGTGTGAGTGATGTCCAGATAAACCAGGGTAGTCCTCATAAATCATAATTAAATCAGGAAACGCCCACTCCTGCCCTGTCCTTACAGTGCTTCAGTTTGTCAGGTCTTCATATTACCAGACTGTTTTATTAGAATTAAATTCTGAGCAGTCAGCTTTTTACCCCATGCCATAAGGAGCAGTTTGATATTTCTTATTAATCTCTATGACAAAGGGAAAGGTGGGTCCCCATAAACCAGGATGGATCTTTTTAGGGGGAAAAGTCCTTATAAACCACCCGTACCAGTATGTGTGTGTGTGTGTGTGTGTGTAAGATCTTACTTTAGTGTCATCTTCACTGCGTTCCTCCCACGGCCTGAGCTCCACTTCATCAGCTTGAGCGGTCTTCACTTCCTCATGGGTCTGCACAAACACACACAAACAACGAGACACACGTTAATCAGTGGATTACAGAGGGACGAATGTAAGATGTTTGGGTTTACTGTATCTAATGCGTTCGGGTGCTTTTTGACCCAAAAGAGATGGATTGTTTTATTTATTTATTTATTCTTTCTCCATAGTTTTTAGTAAGAAAATAAAATTTTGGAAATGTGTTAAGACTGTCAAAATAAACTTTGTTATTAAAAAATGTAAAAGATACAACCATTTAAACTAATTAGTTACTTTTTGTGACGCGGGTCTGTTTTGACCCGAAACTAAACTGTGGCTTTACACACGAAATTATGTTTTATTGTTTTCATCAGTTTTCTCAAATTACTTGTAAAATACATTTAGCCTCTTTCCTACACACTCACACACACATTTTTCACGCATTTTGTTTATAAACATGCTTGCGTATCCACACACACACACAATAATTCTGAAATTCAGATTAAAGTAATGACTGTTTGTAGATCAAAAGTTCGAAAAATAAGTGTTATTGATGAAGCATTACTGCATTAAAATGCTGCATTTATCACCTCATTTTTCATCTGAAAATAACATTTTGTGCAAGTAAAATAAATATATTTTGTTGTTTTGCAAGAAAAAAATGTCTAGTTTTCATAAATTTAGACTGATTTGAACACTCGTGAGTTATAAATTCAAGGAGTTATGAAGTCAATGGAGTTCATTCTGGTAATTCCCATATTATGTTCTTATAAATTTCATATAATGGTATATTCAAATAAAATTTCTAAAATATTAATAAAAATATTCTTGCAACACATTAGTTTTTGCTGTTGTTGCTGTATAAACATTTTAAATGTCAAAGAATTAAAAAGGTGGTAAATGCAGTAATAGCCTGGTAAAAACATTGTAACATTCAAACCTTTTTAAACGTTACGGATCAGATGCAAAATATTAAGTTAGTTTCACAGGGTCCAAACAGACTGAGCATGCAACAGTTTTGTTAAGCCACATAAATTCAGATGTCTTTGAATGATATGCACTATTTCATGGATCTTTTATTCTCCTTTTTAAAGTTTGACATCCACAGCACGGCTGAATCACACATTTGTGTGAATGATCTCTTAGATTGAATAAATCAGTGTGTGAAAGCACCTTGAGACTGTGAGTGTTGATTTTCAGCACAACCGTCACAGAGATGTACAGGAGCAGGAGAATCCCGGGATTGACGTACACGGGCCAGTCGTGATCAGTGTTGAGGACCAGGTCGAAAGAAGAGCAGTTTCCAGGCTTTATTACATCCTTCAGGCCAAACAATCTGGAGAAAAACACAGAAAACACATTGAAAACACAAGAAAACACACATAATTGCTCCATATTCTCCAAATGCACACATGCAGTCCCAAACAACACCAGTTTGCGGTTGGCTTTACGTTTAGATATATATTCTGTCATATTGCACTTTCTCCCATTCAGAGTAATATGAATCAACCGTCTATACAGGTCAAAAGTTTTTAAATAATTGTTTTTTTGAAAGTCTCTTCTGCTCACCAAAGCTGCATTTACTTGATCAAAAATACAGTAAAAAATTTTTTGAAATATTATTACAATTTTAAAAAGCTGTTTTTTATGGGAATATATAGTAAAGTGTAATTTATTCAGCATCATTACTCCAGTCTTCAGTGTCACATGATCTTTCAGAAATCATTCTGAAATTATGATTTGATGCTCAAGAAATATTTATGATTATTATCAGCGTGATGCAGTGAAAACGTGATGCAGTGCCATTCAAAAGTTTGATCAAAAGATCAAAAGTGACAGTAAAGACATTGAGAATGACACAAAAGTGTCAGTATTAAGCAGTAAAAACTGTTTTCAACATTGATAATGATAAGAACCATTATTAATAATTGAGCACCAATAATAACTGATCATCAAATCATCATATTAGAGTGATTTCTGAAGGATCATGTGACACTGAAGACTGGAGTAATGATGCTGAACATTCAGCTTTGATCACAGGAATAAATTACACTTTAATATATATTCACATAGAAAACAGCTGTCTTAAATTATAATAATATTTAAAAATATTACTGTATTTTTGATCAAATAAATGCAGCCTTAGTGAGCAATACCCCAAAAACAATAAAATTCCTACAATTTTTGACCGGTAGTGTACAGTCTTTCATTCGGCTCTGGTTCCTCTTTCACTGAGTCGTACAATATGACAAGTGAGTTAAGCTTGGGATTTTGTTCAAATTCATGTACTATAATCATAGTGATGCTTGCCTTAAAGGTGCATTGTGTAATATTCAGGAGGATCTGTAGACAGAAATGTAATATCATATACATAACTGTGTTTTCAGTGGTGTAGAAAGACCTTATTTAATGAAGCGTTATGTGTTTATTAGCTTAGAATGAGCATTTCTCTCTACACACACCGCGGATCCGCTTACATCCACGTTTCTACGGTGGCCCTGAGCGGACAAACGCGTTTCGTCACTATGTTCACTTCCTGTCGCCACCGTAACTTCTGTTGGGTGCAATTCACAACCTCACCACGAGATGCTGCTAAAACTTACACACTGCACCTTTAATGAACACTAATAATCTTGATCTGACAGCAATGTGCATGAGACGTACGATGTACAGACAAATTGTGTTTTAAGTTACTCGGACAGCTGTGACAGTCTCTGCAACAGCGCAAAGGTCAGCAGGGATTTATGGGTCAGGAGAAATGCACAGCGCTGGAAACCTCATCAAGCCCAGTTTCAGCGAGCCTCCGGATACATATCGAGGGCTCGAGTCTCAGTGCGTTACGCAAGGAAACAGCACCTTCACCTCCCCAGCCTGAGGCTCTCGCGTTTACATCACACACACACACACACACACACACACACACACACACACACACACACACACACACACACCCTGCTGTAACACAAGCCCTGAGTGATTAACACACACCAGGATGCTCGTTTAAAGCAGTACGGTGAGGTGAGAAGCTGGAAAAACTAAAAAGTGAGAAACTCTTTATTCTTCAGGTTTGGTCCTCCATAAACTTGATGTACTCAAATAACTAAAACTAAAAATGACAAAATAACACAACAAAATTAATAAAACTTTAACAAAAATGTATATGAAAAAATTCAAATGTAAAAATATACAAATTATAAAAATATTACTATCTCAATTATACTAAAATTACACTTCACAGATGTCCATGAGAGGCATGCTGTAACTCGTGTTATGATGTTCATCATCCTGAACATGCTAAATATGTTACAGTTAAAGCATAAATGTTCTTAAAGGTGCAGTAAGTGATTTCTGGGAAACTCTATTGTTATTTGAAATCACCAAAACAAACACGCCCATGCCAACCCCACCCACCCAATAGGATCACACCCCTATTTTGAAAGCTCCGCCCCCAAATCCACAAACACGCTGTGCAGCACAGGCCCCTCCCCCCTCATGAGCGGACACGCCCCCTACAGCTGATTGGCTACAAGTGTTTTGGTGCTCAGACGATCCACTTTCAACAGTGTTTCTCAGAAATCACTGACTGCACCTTTAAGGGGGGGAGTAAGATCTTCTCCCATCTTTCCCTATTCTTTAAAGCACCTTAGAGAACAATGTAAATGCCACAGTGTATGAATATGGTAAATTTACAGTACCACAGTGCAAATCAAAGTACCGTGCCAAGTAGAACATGTTTCCGGATCAACATTCTTTTGTTGATCCTGGAACAAGATTCCTGTCAAGAAAAAACCCAGTCCTAACCCCAAACCTAACCATCCCTATAACCATATCGTTTAATAGCACTACTGTCCCAGGACCAACAAACGACGTCGATCCAGGAAATGCTGTCAGTGTTTTCCTACTTTTTAAAAATCTCGGTAACCAGTCTCATCAGCTGACGGGAATGTTGTCCCAGGACAAACAAGGATGTTGAACTACAGGTGAAACTCAAAAATTAGAATATCGTGTTAAAGTTAATTTATTTCAGTAATTCAACTTAAAAGGTAAAACTAATATATTATATAAACTCATTACATGCAAAGAGAGATATTTCAAGCCTTTATTTGTTATAATTTTGATGATTATGGCTTATGAAAACCCCAAATTCAAAATCTCAGAAATTTTGAAAATGTTCATAAGCTGTAAGACATAATCATCAAATATATAACAAATAAAGGCTTGAAATATCTCACTTTGCATGTCATTTTCTATAAAATATATTAGTTTCACCTTTTAAGTTGAATTACTGAAATAAATTAACTTTTGCACGATATTCAAATTTTTCGAGTTTCACCTGTACATTTAAATTTAGTCATTTAGCAGACGCCTTTGTCCAAAGCGACTTACAAATGAGGACTTAAGCAAGCGAGTCATCATGAAGAGGCAAAAACAGTTCAGCCATTGCTTAGAGTAGCAAAAGCCAGACAAGGGAGAGTCCACATGGTACACTAACTGGCCAAAACGGGATTGATCTACCAATAACAGGGCATTGACAGTGATTATGAAGGCACAGGGGATGTGGAGAGAGTAATGAAGAGCAGTACCTGGCCCACAGGCCCGCTGGGGAGAACATCTCCTGTGCGAACGAGCTCTGATACAGGTAAAGACACACCAGGTGTCCCCCGGTGAAGAAGGCCACCATCACACACAGTGTGTTAAACCCCAGATGGCTGATGGGAAAGTGGCAAGCCCACCATGTGCACACGCCAATGAACAGGAGGAAGTAGAAGGCAGAGAATGCAGAGGGTAAAGTGATTCCTGGAAAGAGAAAGACATTAAGTACACACACTTTAAGATGCATGGATTCAAACACTTCTAGTGTAAAAACTTGATCTTATCTATGGGCAATATTAGCCAAAAAGTATGTGCACTTAAAATTGGTCCACCATTTGGTATACTATTTTTATAAGATTAGTGGTCACACTTACTATTTAGAACAAGACCAGAATTTTAATATCAAATGGACTCAATTTGTTCCTTGTATTTTGTTGCTTCCATTTAATCTGTAAGATCTTGTTTATATATACACCTGTCCCCAGCTCAGTAGCCTATTATCAGGCGGTATGCGCTGCGTCATATCATTACGCCTGCTTCACCCATGATACGGCAGCAAAGTTTCTTGATTATTACACAGGAATGAGAGTATAGTTCCTAGCCATATCAGCCTAGAAAATCGCAACTTTTCATTTTCCGTCGGTCTTAGTACACAATGTAACTACAGAGAGTCAAGTTTAAATAGGAAAAATATCTAAACTCTTTGTTAATTTTTTTGAGAGAGATGCTAATGGTCTTGTCCGGTTCAATTCATTATGCTAAGCTATGCTAAAAGTGGGACCCCCAGACCCGGAGTTCGGCTGAATGGGTTCGAAAATGGTAAAACTCAACTGTTTAACTCTGGGGGAGTTGTAAAATGAGCCTATTTCCAAAAAAAAGTGGAGTATCCCTTTAACGTTGTTCCCTGAACAAACTGTTTCGTTTTTAACAATTGCCATGCAATGTGCTAAAAATGATAATAAAGTTGACTTTGACTTTGAAATACGACCATGTTTGGCGTGTGTTAATGTCAAGCCCTGTTTATATCGTACTGCTAATGTAAAGTGTGTTTTCTGATGCTCGTACCAGCCAGTGCCAGAAGAGTGACGGCCAGGATTCGGCCCATGTTCCTGAGGAAGCGCTGAGCCGTGGCACGCAGACGGGCCGCTAACTGTGCCGCCGCGCTGCTCGCGTGAGGACCCTCCTCATCCTCAGTCTCACTGCAGGACATTCCCTCGTCTTCTCGCTCCACGTCCTCATCCTCGTCTTCCGTTTCGTCCTCCTGAAAAGAAGAGGACAGAGACTTTATCACAGGAATTAGGAGGGAAAATCAGGTGCGCACTGCAGATCCAAATGAGGTCCAGTTCCAGTTCCCTCTCTCTAATGTAAAACAAGGTGGGGATAATGGGTGGAGTTCTGTTTAGTGATAAGGTTTTATGGGTTAGGGTGTGGTAGGACTGTCTAGCTCCACCCATGTACTTAAGAGAAATCAAAGAACGAACTGGAGTGACGCCAAACGAAGAAAAAGTCGCTCCGGCGGCGAAACACCTCTGAACTCCTATTGGCTTGTGGTAATGATGTAATTGGTGGGTGTGGCTCTGAGGCTCCGCCTTCTTTGACGTGTAAATCATCTTTGGTTAATTTCTTCTGTTCAGTCCGTCGAGGTCAGACGCGAGTAAAAGCATGAAAACACTGGAGAGATGCTTTATATAGTAGAAACTGAAGTTGTAACTGAAGTTTGTAACTAATTTTGTTACTTTCCTGTTTATTATTGTGAAGCTGCTTTGAAACTATTTCTATTGTATAAAGCTCTGTAAAAATAAAGGTTTTGATGTGAAAGGCAGCAGATGATAAAAATAAAGGGAAAGATGCATTAAATTTACATTTAGTCAAGAGTTTTACGAGCGTTACATAAAGTCAGCCGATCAGATTTGAGCTTGCCATATTATTTCGGCTTTCCGTGATTGTGCCGTATGAGTCCATGCTTAAACATTGGGGACAGTTGCATAAATATAACCGATAAGCTAAGAACTAGTCTGACCAACATGCAATACGTTAGGGCTAATCAGTTTTACTTTTTGGATTCAAATGAGACCTCGCTTTTTACATGACTGACTTCAAAAAGTGATGACCAGTCTTAAATAATTAGATTAGACTAGTCAAAGCAGTTTATGCGACTGGCCACAGATGTTAAAGGCACAGAATATGTAAAAAGTCTAATTTTATCGTAGTTCATCTGCTCATTTTGCTGATCTCTTGACCCTGAATATGAAACCTGTGTTAGACTCTTTCAAGGGCACATGAAGGTTGGATTCCAGTGTTTTCGAGGCTTTTCAGCCCCATGTCCTATCAGTGTTTGGAGTCGTCCCTCATTCCACAGCGTCACGTGACTCTATTAACACCATCCCCAACACTAAACACTGAGCCTCAATAAGGCTTCAGCTGCCCTCTGGAAGGACCCATGTAATGAATCTTCAGGCCAATCTAAACCTAATTAGTGAGTTGAATATACACTCTCAGGGAAGAAGAAAAAAATTCTGAAATGTTGACCTTTAGTAGTAGACCAAAAAACTTTCCGGAAAGTTTTGGCGTAATTTTGTTTAAACACACCTCTCTTTTAATGCATTGATAAGGTACAAAGTTCCCAGTTCTGATCCCAGTGACAACTTACAAATGTTTTGTCTAATTGACAAAATTTTTGCTTTGGATAAAAGCATCTGCTAAATGCATAAATGTACATTTTCTAAGTTTTATTAATTTTGAATAAAATATATTGTATAATTCTTATGGAAAACAATAATTTACACATGTTGTTAGTCATTGTTTGTCTGAAAGTCCATTTAATTTGTGTAATTTTATTGTGTGATTGTACAGCACATTGGTCAACATTATGATATAAATGAAATGAAATTGAAATCAGCCAAAGCTGCTCTGTTTTGCTGGGTTTAGAGGGGTTTGGGTGCTTGTCAGGTCAGACTGGGAAACCACTGATCCACCAACTAAACCAGATTAAACTAGAAAACCACATTAGATTGGTTTAAACAGTTTCTTCCATTTGCTATCCAATCAAAATATGAAAAAGATTAGATGCCATGTGAACTTTCCATACTTCCATCTCATTCTCTGGAGCACTTTTCGTAGCAGCATGGGAAGCTGTAAACAAAACACGGTTTCCTGATGGAAATATGCCGGAAGCTGTGTGCCATTTGGTGTTATGAAAATGCCTGTTGTGTGTTGAGTAGTTTTTTCCTTCTCTTTATTTTCCCATTGCATTTCAAAGTGTTGAAAGTGCATTCCAGACCCAGTTTCATAGCTATCTTCATAAACCCCTACTAATCAGGACTAACCCTTCAGGTTATGTAGTTTAAATCAAACAGTAATACATGCTATTAACAAACTATTTACATTTACATGTCACTGCCAATTCTATATCTGCATCAAAAGTTACATAAAAGCAACAGTATTCGTTTCTTTTCTCTTCAGTAAAGCAGCGAGTGCAGACACATGTATGAACGCATCGCACCAGGCTATAACTGTGTTTCCCAATCGTTCAGTCTCATACTGCCACAGAATACTTAGGAATGTGTTGCTTAGATATCATGTTGTTCCTACACCAATTTACAAGGCAGGTGGTTGCAAGTTGGCTAAAAGGCTACAATGCATTAAATGTCGGCATAAAGCAGAAGTCACACTGTTGTAGAAGTCGTGTGGAAATGAATATTGCTACTCTTAATAACCTGACACACCCAGTTTTCTGCGAATAAGACGATGATTTGATGTGGGTGTAATAAAAAGTCCCCAGGACTTAAGACCTTTAAGCTCAGCTCTGATTCATTTAGCAGATTCATTCACTATGATAGCTCATTTCAATAAACCGATTGGTCTTTTTAAACCATAATCTGTAGTAAATCCATTCTATAATAGTTTTAGATAAATTATAAATCTATACATGGTGCTTGCTAAGGCCGGTGGGTCATTTTTGCAAAAACTACTGAAACTTTGTTGTTGTTTTTTAATTGTGGTAAAACTTTCATTTAGTGTCCAATTCTAACTATTAACTTGTTTCTTATTATCATGCATATTACTAGGATATTGGCTGTTTATTAGTATTTTTAAAGCACATTAATGCCTTATTTAGCATGGCCATATTCTACGTCCCTTAATCCTACCTTATTAATATTAATAAGCAGTAAAAGGAGTGTATTGAGGCAAAAGTCGTAGTTAATAGTGAGAATTGGACCCTAATCTAAAGTGTGACCAATCTGGTATAAAATATTAATAAAAATGCATTGTGGTCTTACATATTTTGCTGCTTTGGTTTATAAATTGTGGAGTTCCCCCACTACTTTTTCAGATGGCCAGCTTGTCTATAGTTCAAGCATGTTAAATCATAAGTTAGTTAGTTAGTTACAGTTGTTTGTAACTTGATAAGAAAGGAGTAGAAACGAGTCAGACGGGTGAACAGAGGTCAGCTTTGGATCTGGGAATAATATTTATGCATAAGCAATGTTGAAACGGTGTCTATTGTTAGATTCCAGTAAAGCAGACACGCACGCCTGGTCAAGCACTCGGGCCTCTATTGCTAATTGATCTTATAAAAGTCATATTTTTCTATGCTGACACATATAGCGAGCCAGCCAGTGTTTGTTGATGTTGTTGGCTTGGAAACGGCAACAGGAAGTTGTCAGCTTTGGGCCGCTGTTCAGTTCAGTGTACAATGGAGTCGAATGGGGAAAGAAAAGAAAAGAAATGCCATAAAATATCACAGGGTGGAGATTTAGGAGTCAAAACTTACACTATGAACAATATTTAAAGAGAATCAAAGAATAGGATGATTTAAACATGTTTTTTTATTTTTTATTATGACTTTTCATGTTCATCAAAAAAGCAAAGTACTGAAACAATACAAAGACTAAAGAAATAAAGCAAAAAATGAGCTTCTGTAAAGTCTGATGCCTTTTGTTTAGATTCCAATAGCATTAATGAGGTGCATCATGGGCAATTTGCTCCATCTCATCCATTTAAATAACTTAATAACTTTATGAAGTAGGCTACAATTTCTCTGGCAAACATAAGCCTTCGGTCAAACATTTCTGAAAACTGAACTGAACTAAAGACTAATTTAGTCTCGTCAGTTTCTTCATGCTGTTTTGTACTGTATCCGCAAAAAGTTTTTCTCTCTGAAACCAGCAACTATATATATATATATATATATATATATATATATATATTTTTTTTTTACAATATTTTGAAGCACCTTATACATCAGGGGTTCTCAAAGTGGGATTCGCAAAATAAATTTTGGGCCCTATGATCTGCAAAAAAGCGGATGGGATCGCGGGATTCAGTCATAAAAATGGAATTGGTAACGCTTGGTTCAGAAAGCTCTGATCATAGAGATGTGGAGATGTTTGAGCCAGCTCTGAGACTCAGCACTACAGTGAAGCCACGCTGATTTATACAGCACTTTATACAATAGATTGCTTTAACGCTGCAACTTTAGGGGATTTAAAATGAAAAGCTCAAAAATAAAGCGTCTCTCTCCAGCGTGCTCATGTTTTTACTGGCGTCTGGCGTGAAGAAATGAACCGGAGATGATCAATGTCTCAAAGAAGGCGGAGCCTCAGAACCACACCCACTTATTACATCATCACCACTGACCAATGGGAGTTCAGAGGTGTTTACCAACTTTTCCAGAAAGTTCACTTTGGCAAGCGGTTTCGAACTTCGCTTTTGGCCTGATTTTGTATGTTCTTTGAGGTATATCAAACCGTGTGTGTTCCGGGATCTCTGTGTGAAAGGGAATATAAAGACTCAGACGGGAAGCTTCCACCGGACCAACTCAAACACTGATCAACCACAACTCGTTTTTGTACATGATATAAAGAGGCAGGTAATAATTCTCGAATCGATGATCCCACAAGAACAGAGAGCTGCGTGTCAAAGTGGAAGCGCGGCGCATATGCATTTTGTGGTCATAATTTCCCTGCATCTAAAAAGTACAGAATATTTTATGGATATATAACTCAGCAGTAAAGCAGAACATGCAGTTGTTCCTGATGATCTCACATTTGCATGGCAAAACTTCAGTAAGAAAAACAAAAGGAGTAATGTTTCACTAATGTAGTTTTGATTCTAGGAAGAGACACCAGGGATGTTTTTCCATCTGCTAAATGCAACACAAGACATTAAGATATTCTAAAAATTAACATTGATTTTCTGTAAAGCTGATTTGAAATCAATTTATTTATCTGATTTAAAGCACTATTAAAAAAAAGAAGTCATAAAAAATATTAAATAAAAATTCTTGGGTATCACAAGTTCATGATAAGGGTACAAACAAATAAATAATAATAAAAATAATAATAATAATAATAATAAAAAGAAAAGAAAAAAATTCTTGGGTATCACAAGCTAGAAAATGGTAAAAAATAAAATAAAAATCCTTTCATACGGAAAAAAACAAACATTAAACCCACCCATTCCTCCAAACCTTCCCTGTCTCCTCCTCAACCGCAGCTCAAGCGTTTAGCGATACAACATCAGCACACATTGCTCCTAACTTTATTTTTAACCAAATGGAAGAAAGAAAGAGACGTTTGCTGAGAGTCTTCCGGGCCTTAAGGCAGCATTACTCAAGAGAACAGAAGCTCACCTCATGAAGAAGTGCAGACACGTGTGTTACGAGCCCCTCGTCCCTCTTCTTCATCAGCCGGTTGCAGAGGACCAGTGTGATCAAAGAGACGATGAAGATGCCCAGATCTGGGGTCAGGAGCCACACGACGGCCCAGGGCTCTTCCAGCGGGAGTCTGCAGGAGACAGAGCAAGCACCAGAGTCAAACACCAGAGTCAAACACCAGAGTCAAACACCAGAGTCAAACACCAGAGTCAAACACCAGAGTCAAACACCAGAGTCAAACACCAGAGTCAAACACCAGTGTTAAACACCAGAGTCAAACACCAGAGTCAAACACCAGAGTCAAACACCAGAGTCAAACACCAGAGTCAAACACCAGAGTCAAACACCAGAGTCAAACACCAGTGTTAAACACCAGAGTCAAACACCAGAGTCAAACACCAGAGTCAAACACCAGAGTCAAACACCAGAGTCAAACACCAGAGTCAAACACCAGAGTCAAACACCAGTGTTAAACACCAGAGTCAAACACCAGAGTCAAACACCAGAGTCAAACACCAGAGTCAAACACCAGAGTCAAACACCAGTGTCAAACACCAGTGTCAAACACCAGAGTCAAACACCAGAGTCAAACACCAGAGTCAAACACCAGAGTCAAACACCAGAGTTAAACACCAGATCAAACACCAGAGTCAAACACCAGAGTCAAACACCAGAGTCAAACACCAGAGTCAAACACCAGATCAAACACCAGAGTCAAACACCAGAGTCAAACACCAGTGTTAAACACCAGAGTCAAACACCAGAGTCAAACACCAGAGTCAAACACCAGAGTCAAACACCAGAGTCAAACACCAGTGTTAAACACCAGAGTCAAACACCAGAGTCAAACACCAGAGTCAAACACCAGAGTCAAACACCAGTGTCAAACACCAGAGTCAAACACCAGAGTCAAACACCAGAGTCAAACACCAGATCAAACACCAGAGTCAAACACCAGAGTCAAACACCAGAGTCAAACACCAGAGTCAAACACCAGAGTCAAACACCAGTGTTAAACACCAGAGTCAAACACCAGAGTCAAACACCAGAGTCAAACACCAGAGTCAAACACCAGAGTCAAACACCAGTGTCAAACACCAGAGTCAAACACCAGAGTCAAACACCAGAGTCAAACACCAGAGTCAAACACCAGAGTCAAACACCAGAGTTAAACACCAGATCAAACACCAGAGTCAAACACCAGAGTCAAACACCAGAGTCAAACACCAGTGTTAAACACCAGAGTCAAACACCAGAGTCAAACACCAGTGTTAAACACCAGAGTCAAACACCAGTGTTAAACACCAGAGTCAAACACCAGAGTCAAACACCAGTGTTAAACACCAGAGTCAAACACCAGAGTCAAACACCAGTGTTAAACACCAGAGTCAAACACCAGAGTCAAACACCAGAGTCAAACACCAGTGTTAAACACCAGAGTCAAACACCAGAGTCAAACACCAGAGTCAAACACCAGAGTCAAACACCAGTGTTAAACACCAGAGTCAAACACCAGAGTCAAACACCAGTGTTAAACACCAGAGTCAAACACCAGAGTCAAACACCAGAGTCAAACACCAGAGTCAAACACCAGAGTCAAACACCAGAGTCAAACACCAGAGTCAAACACCAGAGTCAAACACCAGAGTCAATCACCAGAGTCAAACACCAGAGTCAAACACCAGTGTTAAACACCAGAGTCAAACACCAGAGTCAAACACCAGAGTCAAACACCAGAGTCAAACACCAGAGTCAAGCACCAGAGTCAAACACCAGTGTTAAACACCAGAGTCAAACACCAGAGTCAAACACCAGTGTTAAACACCAGAGTCAAACACCAGAGTCAAACACCAGTGTTAAACACCAGAGTCAAACACCAGAGTCAAACACCAGTGTTAAACACCAGAGTCAAACACCAGAGTCAAACACCAGTGTTAAACACCAGAGTCAAACACCAGAGTCAAACACCAGAGTCAAACACCAGAGTCAAACACCAGAGTTAAACACCAGAGTCAAACACCAGTGTTAAACACCAGAGTCAAACACCAGAGTCAAACACCAGAGTCAAACACCAGAGTCAAACACCAGAGTCAAACACCAGAGTTAAACACCAGAGTCAAACACCAGTGTTAAACACCAGAGTCAAACACCAGAGTCAAACACCAGTGTTAAACACCAGAGTCAAACACCAGTGTTAAACACCAGAGTCAAACACCAGAGTCAAACACCAGAGTCAAACACCAGAGTCAAACACCAGTGTTAAACACCAGAGTCAAACACCAGAGTCAAACACCAGTGTTAAACACCAGAGTCAAACACCAGAGTCAAACACCAGAGTCAAACACCAGAGTCAAACACCAGTGTTAAACACCAGAGTCAAACACCAGTGTTAAACACCAGAGTCAAACACCAGAGTCAAACACCAGTGTTAAACACCAGAGTCAAACACCAGAGTCAAACACCAGTGTTAAACACCAGAGTCAAACACCAGAGTCAAACACCAGAGTCAAACACCAGAGTCAAACACCAGTGTTAAACACCAGAGTCAAACACCAGAGTCAAACACCAGAGTCAAACACCAGAGTCAAACACCAGAGTCAAACACCAGAGTCAAACACCAGAGTCAAACACCAGTGTTAAACACCAGAGTCAAACACCAGAGTCAAACACCAGAGTCAAACACCACAGCTGAGGACACAGACAACACCTCTACAGGGAAAGGGGAAAATAATAAAATAAAATAAAATAAAATAAAATAAAATAAAATAAAATAAAATAAAATAAAGTTGATTTTCAAATAAGTTGATTTGAAACAATGTGCTATTAAAAAAATTATTCATAAAAAATAAAATAATTATTGGGTATCACAATTCACAAGTTCATGAAAATGGTAATAAATAAATAAATAAATAAATAAAAAATTCTTTGGTATTACAAGTTCATGATTATGGCACAAAACAGGGCTTGAAAATGGTCAAATATCCTTTCACAAAAAAAAAAAAAAAAAAAAAATAAAAATAATAATAATAATAATAATAATATATATATAAATATATATATATATTTGCTGTATATATTATCGTCCAGGTCTAATCTGCTAAATTCAACACTAATACATTAAGATATTCTAAAAATGAACGTAATGATTTTTAAGTTGATTTGAAATCAATTTATTTATTTGATTTAGAGCACTATTAAAAAAATAAGTCATAAAAAAATAAAATAAAAGTTATTTGGTATTACAAATTTATGATAAGGGTACAACAAAATAAAAAATAAAATAATAATAATAAATAAAAAATAAAATAAAATTTAATTAAATTAAATAAAAGCTACATGCTATACAGTATATTATCACCCAGCTCTAATCTGTTAAATGCGACTATAAGGCATTAAGATATCAAGATATTAAAACATTAACATTATGATTTTCTGTAAAGTTGATTTGAATCAATGCAATAAATAAATAAAATTTCTTCAATTCCACAATCCATATAAATAATCAGCCAGCTCTAATCTGTTAAATGCAATTATAAGACATTAAGATATTATAAACATACACGTAATGATTCTCTGTGAAGTAGATTTTGAAAAGGGCTATTCAAATGAAAAATTAAATAAATGTATTCTTATTGATGTAAACTTTATTTGCATGAGGTGTAGAGTACATGGCCTTGACCTGAACATGATCTAACACTGATCACTTTCGAACGGCTCAACATGACGCCTCGCGTTTACATGCTCTCATTCTCCGGATTCTCCACATACCTGGACACTCCGACGTGTCTCGATAGAGTCTCCCATGAGCTGCCTGAGGAGAGAGCCAGAGAGAGAGAGGGTTACAAGTGCTTATCAGTGTTTATACGTGAGAAAGACAAGCAAACCGAACACATTTCCACGAGCCACTGAACTGAGACAGGCGAAGTCTACAAGATAACAATAAACAATATTCCAACAATAAACCTACACACACCACCAAACCTGTCCTAACCTTACCTGTATCCTCCTCAATAATAAAATAAATAAATAAATAAATAAATAAAATAATCTCTATGCTAAATAAGCTATATATATATATATATATATATATATATATCCAGGTCTAATCTGCTTAATGCAACACTAAGACATTAAGATATTCATTAACATAATGACTGTCTGCAAAGTTGATTGAAAATAAAAATGTATTTATTTGATTTAAAGCGCTATAAAAAAAAAAGTCATAAAAAAATCTTGGGTATCACAAGTTCATGATAAGGGTACAAAATAATAAAATGAAATAAAATAAAATTAAATTAAATAAAAATTCTGGATAACAAATCTGCGCGTTACAAGGCACTTCCTCATCCTTCCCTCGCGGGTCAAAATAACCCGAAGCCCTAAAATTGTACTTAATTACACTTTTTTCCAGAAAGCTTATTTTATTTAATTTATATAATTTTTTTTTTTTTTTGCAATTTTTTTTTGTTATTTTTTATTTTATTTATTTAAATTACAAGATTTAATCAATAAATAATCAATAAATAGTAATTTAGCTATTTAAGTACATTGCTCACATTCTTTTAACTTAAATTCAAAATAACTCACAATCTCATGCATAACCCTTTTAATTTAGCTCTAAATATCTTACACAGGGTGTCTTTGCCGACCTCTTGTGGAAAGAATTATAATATAACATGATGTTTCATAACTCTTGCCACTAGATGGCCTGATGCCAGCAAATGAGCTGTTCCTCTGGGTCCTGAAGTCAGTTCGCTTGAGTATGCATTCAGATACACATGTAGACATTAAACAATAATTTTTTGGTAAAGTTTTAGAGTTTTTAGTTAGAATTTTGAGCATTTTTAGGGTTTTCTATGTGTACTGAAGCATTCCTCGCACTCCATTCATTCCTAAAGGGGTCAAATTGACCCGCGAGGGAAGGATTTGTTACTTTTTTAAATTTTAACCACAAAATTCTTCGAAACCATATTTATATATTTTTTTGGTGTATTGATGGTTCAAGTGCGACAAAAGTCACAGGGTCTCGGACCCCTCTGATGAACACTCAATTTTTTCAAAAAATATTTCCGGGTCAAAATGACCGAAAGAGAAAACGCTCCATGATTGAACATGCACCTGAAAGAAGTTGTACTCACAGTTGTGTCCCAGTGCATCATCCAGGCTGGGGATGGTGTATAAGCAGATCTGGAAGCACACGTGTGCCAAGAGGAAAACCAGACTGGTGCTGAAAAGAGCCTTGATGAAACGTCCAGTGTGTCCTGCGGGATGGAGAGGAAAAATACAGTAATGAGAACTGCACAGAAGTTGAAGCTGGTACAGATCAGTAAAAAAGTCCAAATTCACATACTTTTCATCCTAAATAGTATTCGAAATTAGAATTAATGTTTCCCAAATTGTAGTATGTTTAAATGATAGTGGTTCAACGGATCACAAAACTCACGATTTGGGTCATATTATGGTTTTTGAGTAAATTTTTGGACCAGCAAGAATTATTTTGGGGGTCACCCTGACTTTGCTTTCCATTTTTTACTTAAAGCACACTTTAAGTACTCTGGTACCACATCAAAAACTACTAGCCTAACTAATAAAGTTCAGACATTATTTAAAGGCAAGTGAACAGTCAGTAGGAAAATAAAAACAAATACCCAAATCACAAGCATAGATAACAAGCACATTCTAAATATCTGATTAGAACTACAAACACGAATACACAATGTTAATAAACTACAAACATGGCGGATCTACGAGTCCAACAGTTAAATTTAGATAAGGTTTAGGTTTAGATAAGGAGAGATTAATAATCAGTATCTAACTTGACGAAAATATATTTATTCAATGCTATCCACGTTATATTTAATCAGCAACAGCATCATGATCTTTTATAAAGATACATTTTAAACATTACATTAAAGACTATGATGGTGTAGTTTGTCACACTCAAAATCATGTAACTTTTCTTCACAAAAGTCCAATAACTGGTTTGATGGTCAATATTACAAATCTGTACAGTTTCCATTCACAAATGAGCCAACTTCAGCTTAAAAATAAACCTCATATTAAAGGTTCATTGGTTTAAACCTGCCATTTTTAAAACATAATGGTTAAACACGTCCATGAACACAGTATTTGTCAACTACCCATCCATCGGTTGTCATAACAATAGCTTTACAGGCTTTGCAGAAACTCTAGTAATATTTAATTGCAAAATTTACATTGTTGCCACCCAAAGACGGGCTTTCTAACAGTATTTTTCCAACAGCGCAGAGGTATAGGAGCAAATAAGCACATGTGTGAGTGTTTAACTTTTGCGAGAGTTAGGAAAATGCAAAGGCAGGCCCAGCTATTCTGATCATGGCAGGACTGTCAAAATACAAATAAATAAAAATAAAATAGGTAAAGAGCACTGGGACTGTCTGTAAAGACCTCTAAACTTCAGCTACAACTGGGCACTGTTCAGGCCAAACTTTTACATTTGAAACATCAGTTAAAGTGCCCTATTATGCTATTTTAGGCTCCTAATGTTGTTTTGGCGTCTCCTACAACAGGTTCACACGCATCCAAGGTCAAAAACACTTTAATTTCCTCATAATATACAGCATCAGCTCTTTCCTCTCAGTGTCTGAAACTGATTGATAAAGGATTCAGTCTCTCTAAATCCCGCCTCTCTGAGAGCTTCTTCTACTGTGATTGGTCAGAAAGCAAACGCTCATTATCATATCTGAATCTCAGCTCTTGATCACAGTGATTCAAACAGTAACGATGGCGTGGGTTTTACCGAATCAATCTCAGAAAACAGCGTCTTCTCCACATGAACAACACGAACCAAACTCCTCCAGTCTCAGATAAACTACAGTGTTTGAGGGCGGAGCTAAGAGACGCTGCTCAGCCAATCAAGACCACAGGCTGGCATTATGCAAATTAGTTACATTGGTTTGTAACAGGAAGTGAGAATGAAATAACTGACGACTCGTTTCAGCAGTTCAGAATTCATTCTTTCTTTTTGGAGACAATAATTTGTCTTTGCTCTTTGATCTTTGAAACTTTGTAGACCTTTTACATAACACCCATCATCCAAAAATAGCATAATAAGGCCAATTTAAATGCATTATTTTTTTTTTTTTTTGCCTTTTCAGTCCACCAGGTGAAAACCATCTGATTGTTTAGAAAAGTAAAAGCACAACTCTCCTCAACTTCAATCATGTCCGTACCACAAACGACCACAGTAAAAGTTTAAGACGTCACATTAAGGGGTTTTTAATAACCGCATAAAAGTATGAATAGTAACAGTGCTTTAGTAAGCAGGAAAGTTGCCCAGTCGACAATTACAGCCTGAATGTGGTTATACTTTACCTAAACACTGATGGAAATGCACTGCTGAATAATGCAACCTGTAAAATAAAGGTTTTAATAGACAGACATCAGACGAGCCATTCCCTTACATGAAACTATACTGGAAACTGAAGTACATACTCTGTATGTGCACTCTAAACAATTTTGGGTTATTTGTCTATGTTAAAATATGTCCTCAGAACTGTACACTGATTGTTTATGGACAGGTTATGGAGTCACAGCATAAGGTTGATTACACTTGAATTACTTATTTTTTTATTTTTACTTCTAATATTTGTTAAACGTGCTTAAATGTTGGGAATATGTATTAAAAATGATAAAAAATATACTATTCTGTAAAATATGATAAAAAAAATATACTATGCAAGCCAGTGATTGTATCAAGTATTTTTTTAAAGTTTAGAGGATTTAAGTTAAACCATAGACATTAATTCATGTATAAAAAAAACTAGTATTATAGTAAATATGAATCAACTATACTGGGTTAAATCAACCCATTATGCTGGGTTAAATAACCCAATTTGCTGGGTAAAATGAACCCAACATGTGTTCTGTCCTATATTTACCCAGCCCAACCCAGATTGGGTTGTTTTTAACCCAGTGTTTTAAACTGATGTGTGAGAACGGATGGCATCGCAGCAGAGATATTCGGGCTTGACGAGGTGAGTGAGGACACCTGGGAAATACAGAGCTGTATTTGTCTTTCCAGTTTGTCTTGGCGTTTTTCTTTCCAGTGAGATTCAATGAAAGGCCACTTCAGCGTTCGTTCACATCTAACCTGTTCCTCTCTACAGTGGGAGTGTGAAATCTGCAGGCCATTTTCCACACAACTAGAGGACTGTGATGTCTTGTGTTTTGACACGTGTAGCTGTGATTGTTTTAACAAGAATCGGGGCTCCAGAGCACTTGACGCTGCTCCATAGATGGTGTAGAGTTACTGAGTTTCTATGGAAAGAATAACAGTCTGCCTTAGCAAGCCAAGCCAGAGGTTTTACACATCAGCGCTGGGATATTTTCAGCCAATTTTGAAGGTTATCCTGTTGTTATACGAACAGTTTATTTTGGCGAATCATTACAGAGTAATTTAACCAAAGACAATTATGATTTTCAGTGCTTTTCAAACACTTTTGTTTCATCTTGGTGACCAAGAGCGTTCTAAGGGAGTTTTCACACACACTAAAAAATCTTGGGTTATTTTTTCTACCCAAATCCTGGGTTGAGTATGTTGGGTTATTTTTCAGTGTTTGGGTAGTTTTTGTGTTACCCAGATCCTGAGTCAGACGTAACAACCCAGATCCTGGGTCAGACGTAACAACCCAGATCCTGGGTCAGACGTAACAACCCAGATCCTGGGTCAGACGTAACAACCCAGATCCTGGGTCAGACGTAACAACCCAGATCCTGGGTCAGACGTAACAACCCAGATCCTGGGTCAAACGTAACAACCCAGATCCTGGGTCAGACGTAACAACCCAGTGTTTGGGTAGTTTTTGTGTTATCCAGATCCTGGGTCAGACGTAACAACCCAGTGTTTGGGTAGTTTTTGTGTTATCCAGATCCTGGGTCAGACGTAACAACCCAGTGTTTGGGTAGTTTTTGTGTTATCCAGATCCTGGGTCAGATGTAACAACCCAGTGTTTGGGTAGTTTTTGTGTAACCCAGATCCTGGGTCAGACGTAACAACCCAGTGTTTGGGTAGTTTTTGTGTTATCCAGATCCTGGGTCAGACGTAACAACCCAGTGTTTGAGTAGTTTTTGTGTAACCCAGATCCTGGGTCAGACGTAACAACCCAGATCCTGGGTCAGACGTAACAACCCAGTGTTTGGGTAGTTTTTGTGTAACCCAGATCCTGGGTCAGACGTAACAACCCAGTGTTTGGGTAGTTTTTGTGTTATCCAGATCCTGGGTCAAACGTAACAACCCAGTGTTTGGGTAGTTTTTGTGTAACCCAGATCCTGGATCAGACGTAACAACCCAGATCCTGGGTCAGACGTAACAACCCAGATCCTGGGTCAGACGTAACAACCCAGTGTTTGGGTAGTTTTTGTGTTACCTGGATCCTGGGTCAGATGTAACAACCCAGTGTTTGGGTAGTTTTTGTGTTACCCAGATCCTGGGTCAGATGTAACAAACCAGTGTTTGGGTAGTTTTTGTGTTACCCAGATCCTGAGTCAGACGTAATAACCCAGTGTTTGAGTAGTTTTTGTGTAACCCAGATCCTGGGTCAGACGTAACAACCCAGATCCTGGGTCAGACGTAACAACCCAGATTTTGGGTAGTTTTTGTGTTACCCAGATCCTGGGTCAGACGTAACAACCCAGTGTTTGGGTAGTTTTTGTGTTACCCAGATCCTGGGTCAGACGTAACAACCCAGTGTTTGGGTAGTTTTTGTGTTACCCAGATCCTGGGTCAGACGTAACAACCCAGATCCTGGGTCAGACGTAACAACCCAGATTTTGGGTAGTTTTTGTGTTACCCAGATCCTGGGTCAGACGTAATAACCCAGTGTTTGAGTAGTTTTTGTGTAACCCAGATCCTGGGTCAGACGTAACAACCCAGATCCTGGGTCAGACGTAACAAACCAGTGTTTGGGTAGTTTTTGTGTCACCCGGATCCTGGGTCAGACGTAACAAACCAGTGTTTGGGTAGTTTTTGTGTTACCCGGATCCTGGGTCAGACGTAACAACCCAGTGTGGGTAGTTTTTGTGTTACCCAGATCCTGGGTCAGACGTAACAACCCAGTGTTTGGGTAGTTTTTGTGTTACCCAGATCCTGGGTCAGACGTAACAAACCAGTGTTTGGGTAGTTTTTGTGTTACCCGGATCCTGGGTCAGACGTAACAACCCAGTGTGGGTAGTTTTTGTGTAACCCAGATCCTGGGTCAGACGTAACAACCCAGATCCTGGGTCAGACGTAACAAACCAGTGTTTGGGTAGTTTTTGTGTTACCCAGATCCTGGGTCAGATGTAACAAACCAGTGTTTGGGTAGTTTTTGTGTTACCCGGATCCTGGGTCAGACGTAACAACCCAGTGTGGGTAGTTTTTGTGTTACCCAGATCCTGGGTCAGACGTAACAACCCAGTGTTTGGGTAGTTTTTGTGTTACCCAGATCCTGGGTCAGACGTAACAAACCAGTGTTTGGGTAGTTTTTATGTTACCCAGATCCTGGGTCAGATGTAACAACCCAGTGTTTGGGTAGTTTTTATGTTACCCAGATCCTGGGTCAGACGTAACAACCCAGATCCTGGGTCAGACGTAACAACCCAGTGTTTGGGTAGTTTTTGTGTTACCCAGATCCTGGGTCAGACGTAACAACCCAGTGTTTGGGTAGTTTTTGTGTTACCCGGATCCTGGGTCAGACGTAACAACCCAGTGTGGGTAGTTTTTGTGTTACCCAGATCCTGGGTCAGACGTAACAACCCAGTGTTTGGGTAGTTTTTGTGTTACCCAGATCCTGGGTCAGACGTAACAAACCAGTGTTTGGGTAGTTTTTATGTTACCCAGATCCTGGGTCAGACGTAACAAACCAGTGTTTGGGTAGTTTTTATGTTACCCAGATCCTGGGTCAGACGTAACAACCCAGTGTTTGGGTAGTTTTTGTGTAACCCAGATCCTGGGTCAGACGTAAAAACCCAGTGTTTGGGTAGTTTTTGTGTTATCCAGATCCTGGGTCAGACGTAACAACCCAGTGTTTGGGTAGTTTTTGTGTAACCCAGATCCTGGGTCAGACGTAACAACCCAGTGTTTGGGTAGTTTTTGTGTTACCCAGATCCTGGGTCAGACGTAACAATCCAGCGTTTGGGTAGTTATTGTGTAACCCAGATCCTGGGTCAGACGTAACCACCCAGTGTTTGGGTAGTTTTTGTGTTACCCAGATCCTGGGTCAGACGTAACAACCCAGAGTTATTTATCACAGGCTTTTTGCAACCACTTTAAGAGAGAGCAGTGCAGCTCCATCAAATTGGTGCATGGTAAAATACAGGTTTGTGTACATTTTATTTGATCAATAAATTCGTTATTGTGCTGTATATTGTTTAATTTTATGCAAAGCAACATACAGGGTAGGATTTTATTAAAAAAGAGACAGAATATAAATACTTAGGATGTTAAATTATGTCCTCAGAGCTGTTCACTATTTGTTTATGAACAGATTATGGAGCCAGTCACCACATATTTCAGATGATAAAACACATTTTAAAGGCTCCAAGTAGTGTATAATGCACATCATGGCTAAAAATACAGGTTATTATTTCACGAAACCAAATTATCAAAACAAATAATGCTTTAAGATGACTCAAAAACGACTGTTCCCACGAGTATCACTGTGGTTGAAGACGTGAATGTTGGTGAGAGAGAGAGTAAGACTTACGCAAGTCTCTGAAGTAACTTGTGAGACAGTGGGCGACACGTACCACACACACACACGCAACACACAACTACCAAACCAAATATGTGACGCTGGACCACAAAACCAGTCACAAGGGTAAAAATTTTTTAAATTGAGATTTATGCATATTCCGAAAGGCGAATAAACAAGCTTTCCATTAATGTATGGTTTGTTAGGATAGGACAATATTTGGCCGAGATATGACTATTGAAAATCTGAGGGTGCAAAAAAATCTAAACATTGAGAAAATCTCCTTTAAATTTGTCCATTTATGTTGGCGATTGTGCTGCATTCACTCGCAAAAATATATATTTTAATATATTTACGGTTGGACATTTACAAAATGTCTTCATGGAACATGATCTTTACTTAATATCCTAATGAATTTGGCATAAAAGAAAAATCGATAATTTTGACCCATACAATGTATAGCTATTGCAACAAATATTTAATTTATTAATTATGGATTAATTTGATTTTGACTTCAAACCATTTTTGAACTTTCACCAAGAAAACCTCTTTAAGACGTTTGCATGACTTTAAACCTTGCCAATAGTGTAAAGTCAACCAAAATCATATTGGACCTTTTTGAGTTTTGAGAACGATCTTACATATTTTTGCTTGCAATATGCATCAGTTATTACAGTAAAAGGTCAAAGGTAACCAAGTCAGTGAGCAGAACAAGCTATTCTGAACTTAACAAGCCTTAAACCTACATAATTGAGGAAACAGTGAGTATGAATGTGAATTTGACCCAAATATACCCAGGCTAACATTCTGTAGCTGTGATCTACATTTTCCTACAGCTTTCTTCTCCTCCTAAACCTCTGATTGTTCACAACTGGCTTCCCCCGGATTCCCCGGCCACAGAATGTGAAGCTAATCCACAGTATGGAAAAAAGCAAGATGGTTTTCATTAAGACCATTAAGACTGTTCACTGCCAGGTTTCGTTTTACTATGGCTGGCTGTCGAGGGGATTTTCTCTCCAGATTATCCCAAAGACACGCAGATGACCGTCATCGGAGTCACAGAACAATAACATCCAGACAGAGGAAAGATAACTTTGTAGACGTAAGAAGAATTCTACACCTCTTTCATATAGTTAAAGCAAGATGAACTTCTCTGACAAAACAAACAAAACAATAAAGCTAATCCTTATGAGAACGCATCAGTCTGGTGCAAAACCTGAAGAGTTTAAAATGAAGAGATGCAACCCATGTTCACTTGTTCGGTGTGCAAACTGAACACAGATAAAGTCTGTGCATTAAACCTGAACTTTAAACCTATTTTTAATAATATATAATATTTCAGTCTACACACTGGTGTTAAGTCAAACAATTAGAATATAATACTAATATAACAATAGAAATAGCCATATATTGTAGTGTGTGTGTGTGTGTGTGTGTGTGTGTGTGTGTGTGTGTGTGTGTGTGTGTGTGTGTGTGTGTGTGTGTGTGTGTGTGTGTGACTTATGCTCCAGGAATCATATTGTTAGCTTCTTGGTATTAGACTAGGTTTTCGGAAATTAAAAACAAAAAAATATCAGATAAGCTGATAGATATTTTATTATCATATTATAATTGTAAAATAATATTGTTTTTTTGTAGTATTATTATATTTTTCTGATAAAGGGTGAATATTAAAAAATCCACATGGTTTGGTTTCAATCAATCAATCAATAAATAAATAAAACACTTAAGACTAAGATGAACTGTAAGGCATCACAACATTATAAAAGAACAGATATTCACTTATACAGTGTTATTCAATTATTAGCATTTTAAATATTAACCGTAAATGAGCGTTAGATGACGGAAAAGATAATCTAAATGTAAAAACGGTAAAAAAGCATAGACAATAAATATCCAATTCGTGTTGTTGTATAAAAAAGGCTCGAAATATTGATCCACAAAAACTGAAATTGTTCTGATATATCACTCATCCATATTTCTTTTTAAACAGCGCCACCAATTTCACAATTAAAATAAATACACAAACAACCAAACAAAAAATGACAGGTGGAAAACATTTTATATCAACTTCAGCAGTCTATCATGCAATCATGTTGGACTTTAAAATACCAATAATAAGAAATCAGACACAAGTAGTAGAACACAGATATCTCAGAAAGGATAAAGGATCTGCATATCTCTCCAGTGGATCTGGCTATTCTGCTGTCTTTGTTTTTAATGCAGCACAGAAGCAGTGTTTATATATTTACAGGATTGACAATAATGCAAATCAGACACTGGAATGTTTTTCCTTATGCCATCCAACAGAGAACCAGACACACACACACACACACACACACACACACACACACACTGTTATGGCAACAGAAAAAGTGTGAACGCCCAACATGAGGTCATCATGCCAGTTTATGTACACAGAAACACAAGTCATGACCGTTACTGCAGGCTGATGCATGAAAACAGCCTCACAAATCCGTCGCTCCGTAAAGTCCTCCTGTAGTCGATCATTTTATCCCTTATAACTCATCTTTAATCACCAAAATGACATATTTAAACATTTTTTATCCTTGAAAAAATGTCTTCATGCCTTTAAATATCTTGAATGTAACTCGACACCCTTGCCTCATTTAGTAAAGGCGGCTCTAGGGCTGCACGATTCGGGGGAAATGTCATATTGCGATTATTGAGGTCAATATTGCGATTGCGATATAATAAACAAATGGTTTCATGAGTCAACTTGCTTGGTTCTCAAGGAAAATGCACACACGGATTAGTAATAATGCTGAAATGTGTATTTCAAGACAAAAGACAAAAGACAGCCTCACAAACTCGTCGCTCCTTAAAGTCCTCCTGTAGTCGATCATTTATCCCTTAAAACTCAACAAAATTACATATTTAAACGTTTTTTTTCTTGAAAAAAAATGTCTTCATGCCTTAAAATATCTTGAATGTAACTCGACACCCTTGCCTCATTTAGTATGCGCGGTTCTATGAATATGCAAATGAGCCCCGCCTCCACTCACTCACTCAGCTCAGAGATCCACTGGTTGCAAGTACCGAGTAATAATCATTAGCATGTAATTATTACTAACTTATTTTGAGGTCAGGGTTTGGCTGAGGGTTAGTTGGATGTGATTATGCACAATCTACTGTTATTACTACGGTAACACTTGTAACAGGAACACTGTAAAATAAAGTGTTACCTTTCTTAGTTTTAGTTAATGATCATAACCCTGGCTTGAATGATGACGTGCACTTATATATAGCATGCATGCAGCTGCCATCAATGGGAATATTAATCTCTAGCATCTTACAAATACTGGTGTATATGGAAGAGTCGCAAAACTATTTTTTTTATTATTCAACTATTCATTTATTGACAGTGTTGACAGCCACAATTAGTCTGAGCGCTTTATTATCCCACATACTTCTGTTCTGACTGTTCTAACCATCATCCACTTTACAGCTCCTTCTTAAAGGAGAACTCGGCAACTCTAGCGAACTCTAGTCACTTCTTCGCTGATTTTCCCTTTTGTTGTCGCATGTTTTCCCCACGAGCTCCCCCTACAGCTGTGGGGGGGCGTATATTTCACAACACAGTCGTAAAAAACTCACTTGCGGCGGCCTCCTCCCCCTCTCTACCGCTGCTCATGTGCGTTTGTTTTGATTGGAGCAAGCCAACTGTATCGCGTGGAGCTATGTCTACCGAGGTGGGTAATCTGGTAAGACATCATACATGCGTGTGTGTTTATGTCGAATTGCCGTAAAGCAATTTGTGTTTCGCGCTCGTTCTCGTTCTCGCTTTCGCTTCTCACGAGACTTCCAATTTCTATCTTGCCGGGACGGTAGTGAACAAGTTGCAAGGTTGGTTTTCCGCCTGGGAATGCTGGGGGGAGCGGGGAAAGTCACCAATATCACCAGAACAGGTTGTTTAACCATCCAAATGATTTCTAGACAGTTTTATTAAGTTAAAAAAGCTACCAAGTTCTCCTTTAAAGGGTTAGTTCCCCGAAAAATCAAGATTCTGTCAGTAATCACTCACTCTCATGTTGTTCAACCCTGTAAGACTTTCGTTCATCTTCAGAACACAAATTAAGATATTTTTGATTAATCTGAGAGCTGTCTCACTCCTCCATAGTCTTCTCTGTAATCGCTTTTTAACCACAAATGCCCGTCTTGTACCATCTCTGAGATGCGCCATGTATTACGCCATCACGTTGCAAAGGTCATGAAAAAAAATTAAAATAATAATAATACATTTAATCAGAGCGTGTGATTGGCTGTGTAGAGGTGCCTTCAGAGTAGGGACACTCTCAGAAAAAAGGTACAAAAGCTGTCACTGGGACAGTACCCTTCAAAAGGGTTCTAATATGTACCATTTAGGTACTAATATGTACACCTTTGGTACCAATATGTACCTATGAGGGACTTATATGCACTCTTTAGGTACAAAGGTGTACCTTTTGAAAAGGTACCGCTACAGTGACAGCTTTTGTACCTTTTTTTCTGAGAGTGGATGGCCCGATACCAATACTGGCATCGGGGTTCGGGCCGATACTGTCCTCATATACTCGTACTCATAAAAATTCGCCGATACCACGCACCGATACCACGTACATTTTGCAAAACGAAACTGGCCAATTTTGAAATTGGAGGAGAAAATGAGATGACATTTTTCGCCCTTCCCGACCTTTTTGAACCGGAGTACACAGACAATTAACTTAGATAGATGACGTGACGCATGACCTTTCCATCGTGATGATGTAATACGTGGCGCATCTCAGAGATGGTACACGACGAGCATTTGTGGTTAAAACGTTTTTTTTTTGTTTTTTTTTAGAAAATGACGCTCGTTTCGCTGGATAAGACCCTTATTTCTCGACTAGGATCGTGTCGAGACTTTGAAGCTGCATTGAGACGGACATTTGGACCTTCATTGAACATTGGAATAGTTGGTTGCCATTGAAGTCCATTCTGTGTAGAAAAATCCTGGAATGTTTTCCTCAAAAACCTTCATTTCTTTTCGACTGAAGAAAGAAAGACATGGATATCTTGGATGACATCGGGGTGAGTAAATTATCAGCAAAAATGTTTTTGAAAGTGAACTAATCCTTTAAAACAGCATAAAAGGGGCACTTTAATAATGGATCTCTAGCATCTTAGGCGCTGGAAGAGTCGCAGAACTGGATTTAATGACAGTGCTGACAGGCACAAATAGTCTGAGCGCTTTATTATCCCACATACTTCTGTTCTGACTCAAACCCTCATCCGCTTTACAGCTCTTTGTTTAAACCCAGTTATCAAATACATAATGCCAGCAGTTCTGTGTCCAGCTCCGGTGAACACCTGCCATATGAGCTTGAGAGATATAAAGTTTATATAAAGATAAACGGATCTGACCCCTGACCCCTACACATTACACAGTCTGGAGCTCGGATGGGAAAAGCCGATGCAAAACCACATTTGAGAGCCAAAACTTTTGTTTATCCATCATGGTTGAGGCTTTGAGGATCTCTGAAGTCTAATCCTGCAGGAATCAATGTGTTGTGGTTTATAATGGATTCCTCTATTATCAACGTCGGCCAAAAGATGTGGTTTGGCAAACAGACTTCAAGTCTTGAGTTTCAACCCTTACTAGACAGAGAGGGATCGTTTGGGATCGATTTCTTTTCTATTGTATCATAACAAAATACACACAAACACACACACACAACAAGAAGACAAAAAAATCAAAGCTACTCCAGTCAGAGTTCATTTGCACCCATATCACACAATATCATTCGTCTTGCAATCATTTTGTTCAGCAATCAGCCGTCTTCTAGTCAGACAGTATTGTGCCACTGAAAACGAAAGCGTGAGAAACACTCTTACCTCGTAGTGTGTGTTTGTTGGGCCATTGAAACCAGGGTAGCAGCAGCAGGTACAGAAGGTAGACTAAAGAGAGAGCGTTGTAGCGAAAGATGCAGGCTGTGGAGAAGAAGAGACAAACCATCAGTTTTAGACACTCAGCGCTGCGTCATACAGCAGTCTAACACCCAGGGGCGTGCAGCAACAACTTTGGCGTATTTTTTCAGCAACACATGATTATTTCACAGATAAGAGTACAATTTAATTTTGATTCAATGGTTAAAGTTACCATATAACTGGTTATAGCTAGTCCAGTGTTAACATGAATATCTGCAAGCCTCCACAGACGTCACACTTTAAATCCTCCCTGTTGCCTTTCACCATCCACTTATTTCACTGCTGTCGCGTCTCTTGACAAGCCACCCCCCCCCCCCCCCCAAAAAAAATACACCAAAAATAATTTGTAAATTTTTTTTTTTTTTTTTTACCATCGCTTTGGCGCCCCCTGGTGTTACGCCCCTCTGCGACGCATATAGCGCATACCCACTTTTTGCGCCACTGCTAACACCGTGTCCTAACTACACACAAATGAAAAATGAATGAAAAAAATGTTTTGCAATAAGAGTACGAGTTTTTTACCTAATTGGAATTGAAATTAGGAATCGATAAGAATCGGAATCGACAAGCACAATCAAAATAGATTTTTTTTTTTCTTTTTTCCGAAGGTATTCGACTATTCCCAAAGTCAATACAAAAGCTGCTATATTTCTGCTTGATGTGTGCCGGTCCGCGAGTGTTTGATAGCGCTGATGAAGCACTCTTGAAGCTCTGTGATTGCTCTAATCAAGCTGAGAGGTCCGTGTGTAAAGCATTCTGGGACCAGTTCCAACACTTTGAGGCTTTGCCAGGGAATACAGGAGTTCCCTGACTCCCGCTGCGACTAGTAAAGGTTTTCCCTGACTCGCATTTTCCATGCCATCCAAACACCTCAGACCCTCCAAAACTCCTCAGCCGTTCCCGATCTCTGATTCACGCTCACAACCGAAGGCTTTGTTTGAGAAGTCTGGTGGCCTGAACGGGTCATGAAACCCCAAAACACATTTGTTGAGATGTGAACAGATATGCACATCACTGAAAACACTAACAGCTCTCATAAACGTTATCAGTAAGTGGAAATTGGTTATTTTTGTGTTTTTCTGAGCAATTTCGTTCTTCCGGGTTGAAAAGCAAAGTCGAGGCATCGTCACGAAATGTGAGGTAGAAGTGCCTTCGGAGCGTGTGATTGGCTGTGTAGAGGTGCCTTCGGAGCGTGTGATTGGCTGTGTTGAAGCGCCTTCGGAGCGTGTGATTGGCTGTGTAGAGGTGCCTTCGGAGCGTGTGATTGGCTGTGTAGAGGTGCCTTCGGAGCGTGTGATTGGCTGTGTAGAATCACCTTCGGAGCGTGTGATTGGCTGTGTAGAGGTGCCTTCGGAGCGTGTGATTGGCTGTGTAGAATCACCTTCGGAGCGTGTGATTGGCTGTGTAGAAGCGCCTTTGAAGCGCATGATTGGCTGTGTAGAAGCGCCTTCGGAGCGCGTGATTGGCTCCCGGCACGATTCTACGTCAGCTGACCCTCAAGATAATCTGTGCATTTATTCATGAGAAAGAGCTTGTTTAATCCAATCACTGCACTGTTTTACGCATGAGATCATCGCATTACAGTATAAATTATTATAATTTATAATATAGTATAAATATTATTATTATTATTATTATTATTATTATTAATTATTACGCTTGCAACGCGGATCATATCGTTCATATACGGACCGGAGCAAGTTTTTAGTTTTCAAGTTTTTTTCAAGTTTTTAAGGACATATTTAATATTCTCTAGTTCTCTCAACATGAACCAGCTCTAAATATACACACGTCTTCTTCAAATGAAATATGTGCAAATAAGGACACACACACACACACACACACAGCTGTACGTCTGATCACGAGCGCGATGACACAATGAATTATTCTGATACACAGAAGACAATGTGTAGACCGACAATTCAAAGAACAACGGATAACAAGTAACTATATCTTCTATTCTTTAAAGTATTCTTTCATTCTTTAAATTAAAATATTAGACCTTTTAAATGTTCTTCCGCATTTCTCCCTCATTTTGGCATCTTTAACCCCCAACTCCTTTACTCTCCGAGGTCATATTTTAATATTCATGTGTCTGTGTAATGAGTGTGTTGCCGGTCTGTGTTTTATTGGTTGTTGTCTCCCCTTTTCCCGCCCTCTCCCACTTGTCTTGAGCGGCATGATAACCCCCTCATAACTCTGCGCGCAGGAACACAGATCTGCAGTGTCAGAGCCTCATGACCTCAGCAGGAGCACGCCATCACTGCAGGCAAACTCTGAGGAGACCCCAGAGGAGGACGAGCGCCGGCTCCCCTGATCGCCCGAGCGCTGCGATAGTCACACACAATGATATCTCCATATTTTCTGGGATTTTCTCGATAACGATTATTAGACGATATTCTGCTGAGTCTGAGTGTGTGTATTGTGTTCGTACTACGGCAGGTTCAGGACAGCCGACTCCTGAAGTCTTTGATATTCCTCACACTTTGTGTAGTGGTCAGTGTGTGTGTGTGTGTGTGTGTGTGTGTGTGTGTGTGTGTGTGTGTGTGTGTGTGTGTGTGTGTGTGTGTGTGTGTGTGTGTGTGTCTGTACTGTGTGTGCGTGTCTGTACTGTGTGTGCGTGTCTGTACTGTGTGTGCGTGTCTGTACTGTGTGTGTGTGTCTGTACTGTATGTGTGTGTCTGTACTGTATGTAAGTGTGTGTGTGTGTGTGTGTGTGTGTGTGTGTGTGTGTGTGTGTGTCTGTACTGTATGTGTGTGTCTGTACTGTGTGTGTGTGTGTCTGTACTGTGTGTGTGTGTGTGTGTGTGTGTGTGTGTGTGTGTGTGTCTGTACTGTGTGTGTGTGTGTGTGTGTGTGTGTGTGTGTGTGTCTGTACTGTAAGTGTGTGTGTGTGTGTGTGTGTGTGTGTGTGTGTGTGTGTGTGTGTGTGTGTCTGTACTGTGTGTGTGTGTCTGTACTGTATGTGTGTGTCTGTACTGTATGTAAGTGTGTGTGTGTGTGTGTGTGTGTGTGTGTTTGTGTGTGTGTGTGTCTGTACTGTATGTGTGTGTCTGTACTGTATGTAAGTGTCTGTGTCTGTGTCTGTGTGTGTGTGTGTGTGTGTGTGTCTGTACTGTATGTAAGTGTGTGTGTGTGTGTGTGTGTGTGTGTGTGTGTGTGTGTGTGTGTGTGTGTGTCTGTACTGTATGTAAGTGTGTGTGTGTGTGTGTGTGTGTGTGTGTGTGTGTTTGTGTGTGTTCTGTACTGTCTGTAAGTATGTGTGTGTGTGTGTGTGTGTGTGTGTGTGTGTGTGTGTGTGTGTGTGTGTGTGTGTGTGTGTGTGTGTGTGTGTGTGTGTGTTTGTGTTCTGTACAGTATGGAGTTGTCTACACTACACACAGAATGGGATTAGATCAGTTTTTTCCATTCCTTCCTCTTAGTTTCCAGACACACATTCACACAGCTTTCGCTTCTTTAAAGGACTTGCTTTAATTATCCACCTCTTCAAATAGGCTTAATGAACGATGGCAAATACAGACTATTTTAAAAATAATAAACAAAAGCACAAACAGTCACTCATTTACACAGGTAGAGTTACAGCGTAAGAGTTTGCATCAACATGAGATCATCATACAGTGCTAAAAACACACTTGTGAATATACAATATAATACTTGTTTTCATTTGAAACATCTGTTAAAGTGCCCTATTATGCTATTTAAGGCTCCTAATGTTGTTTTGGCGTCTCCTACAACAGGTTCACACGCATCCAAGGTCAAAAACACTTTAATTTCCTCATAATATACAGCATCAGCTCTTTCCTCTCAGTGTCTGAAACTGATTGATAAAGGATTCAGTCTCTCTAAACTCCGCCTCTCTGAGAGCTTCCTCTGCTCTGGTTGGTCAGAAAGCAAACACTCATTATCATATCTATCTATCATATATTACCGTATCAATCTCATCAAAGTGGATTTGCTTTGTCAGCAGAAAACCAAACTCCTCCAGTCTCAGATACACTACAGTGTTTGAGGGCGGAGCTAAGAGACGCTGTTCAGCCAATCAAGACCACAGGCTGGCATTATGCAAATTAGTTACATTGGTCTGTAACAGGAAGTGAGGATGAAATAACTGACGACTCATTTTGGACAATAACTTTGTCATGCATTTTGCAGACATTTTACATTCATGAAAGGTAATATTTTACTTTTATTTTAATATTTTTAATATTAGAGCACTTTAATTAATACAACAACATGGGGAATTTGAATATGGTCTGACAATGTGAGTTAAAAAGGTTCCCCGCATCACTGAACTCCATTAGGTCTCCTGAGGTACGAAAGAGCAATCAAGCGTTCCTCTGTGATGTTAGACTCATCCGCGTGTGTTTCAGGTTCAGCTCTGAGTCTCGGCTTCACGACACTGGACGGCTTCAGGGAATTATGCTAATCTGGGCTCTGGAAAAACCAACAGCCACAGGACTGGGATCACGGCAAACCGGCCCTACAAAACATGCATCCCACAGTTACAGCCTGTGGACACCAGTGTGCACACACACACACACAGACACACACACTGGGCCACTCAACAACCGTCCTACCCAGAAGCCTTCACTTCATTATAAAGATTTAGCTCATAGTAGAGCTAATTACTGTGGTCGTTCTGCATAACTGCAGTTAAACGGTTCAATCTAATGTGGAAACCACTATAATTTACTATCCATCAGTGTAACAGATAAACATGTTATTAAATTTTAAATATTTACTTTGTTACATATTATTTAGAGCCACAGATCGCACAATGTGTTTAGGGCACCATTTCAGTTGCTCAAAAAAAAAAAAAAAAGTATATATATATATATATATAAAAAATAATAATAATAATAATAAAATGTGTTTAGGGCACCATTTCAGTTGCTCAAAAAAAAAAAATGTATATATATATATAAAAAAAAAAAAAATAATAATAATAAAATGCGTTAA
>NC_138222.1:3012252-3052252 GCF_964197995.2 Scardinius erythrophthalmus
CCTCTCAAACTTCCCCTAGACAGAAGCAGGGTTATGAAATTGTGAAAGTAAGACAAAGTGACATGACAAATCACTTTGTGTTTGGTTTCACATAGTGATTCATAAACCGAAACTTTGACATTGGCAACCGAATCAGATTCATAACGAACCCCTGGCACAGATCAGACGGGTCTACGGCACGTCATGACGGACAGGACAGGACAGGTCTGAGATCATCACTTGTCACTCAGGAAGCTTTGTGAATCAATGGCAGTTCGTTTGTTAGGATCATGAAGTACGTGTGCAATATGACACCAATGACACACAAGCGATAATAGCAAGAGATTCATTTAATATGCTTTTTCTAGCTAAAGACCCTCATAATTTAGTCATTGTCTCACAGCCTGAATTTTTTTAATAGTCCATGATGAAAAATAAATGCTCTGTTGATGCACAACACCAAGTTTGAAGGCAAAACCACTGTATACACTAAAGCTGTCGAGGGATTGACCATTTTTATCTAATTAATTACATGATGTGCCGATTAATTAATAATATTTGGCTGAGAAATTAGTGATATAAAGTCATTATTGTGTTAAAGCATCAAAAAGACATTACAAAAAGTAGTTTTAGAAAGATTTTTATTGTATTTAATTCAACAGAATTTATTATACGTCCACTTTCAAGGCTTCAACGGCCATGATTTTTTTGTTAGAAGCTGCATCTGAATTGGTATTTAGATATATTTACAGACAGAAACAGTGAGTTAACATTCTTCAAAATATCTTCTATGTTCCACAAAAAAACGAAAGAAAGTCATTCAGGTTTAAAACTACATGAGGATGAGTAAACGTAAACAAACATAATTTTCATTTTTCATATCCCCAAAATTAGATTTTTTTTTTTTTTTTTATGAAATGATACTAAAAAAAAAAACTAAAAGTGGAGGTGAAGGTCTAAATGAGAAAGTCATTGAATGATTCATTCGATTCGTTCAAGTGGTTGATTCATTCAAATGACTCTCTTTATGAGTCATTGAATCATCGGTTCACCCGATTGATGCGCTCAAAACGTGGAATTGTTCAGAAAAGAAGCAACGCTTGTGTTGTTCAGAGACGCACAATAGTTCTTCTCTGGCCTTATAATATTTTCGTTGGCAAAACAGACAATATAAATAAAAAAATATATAACACAATATTAACTTCTTATTTATTGAACAGTTGTATAAAATCAATATTACATTTGCACTCGTGCTATTGATGACAAAAACAGCACTAGTGATATTGTGCGCGTTACTTGTGTGATATTGTTTAACTATATCATATAATATGGTCCCTAAAAAATAAATAAAATAAATGAATAATAAATAAATACTAGGGCTGGGCAACGATTAATCGCGATTAATCACATCCAAAATAAAAGTTTGTGTTTACATATTATATGTGTGTGTACTGTGTATAATTATTTTGTGTGTGTGTGTATATTATATATATATATAAATGCACACACTCATGTATATATTTAAGAAAATTTTATTTATATATAAAATATTTATAATATAAATTATGTATAAATATATATACAGTATATACATGCAAATATTTCTTAAATATATACATATGCATATGTGTGTATTTAAATATACACAAAATAATTATGCACAGTACACACACATATAATATGTAAACAAACTTTTATCTTGGATGTGATTAATCGCAGCACTAATAAATACTTGAAATGCATTCTCCTCTTACTAGAGCAGCACTGGAGCAAATAATGACAACATTTTGCTAGAAAGATAACAAATCCTGTTCCCTTAATTTAAGAACACAAGGGCATGTTGTAAGTGAACACGAGTCCTGTTTGACGCCGCCCAGACACGGCAACATATCTAAACCAGTCCTGCCATGTGGAGTTTGGAGATAACACACTCGCACCGTTACAACAGAGGAAACATGTCCACTTCTGTCTCCTGAACCCATGCTGACCTGTCTCGCTCACTTTCTTTATAGTGTTCCTGTACGCCCGATCTGACACACTAGTGCAAACACTCAGGTCAAAGGTCAGCGTGGGGGGGGGGGGTGGTGGACGGTGTAACATCAGCACAAACTCTATGGCTCATGCTGCACAATGAAGACACTTTCCATTGGATTCTCTATAACAAAAGAAGAGTTTGATTCCCTGCTCTGATGAAGCGCCGCTGCACACCGGCTGCGCTAGCGAGAGTTAAAAGCACAGGGCTTGTTGATGCATGCGTGAGGAATTTTATAGAGAATTCTACACGCTTAAGAGGTGCGCTGTGTTTTACCCGTTTGTTTACACAGAACTGTCATATGATCTCGGTATATTGAAATCATTTTAAAGTCCCCATGTAGTCAATAACTGTATTCCTTAAAACTCATCTTTGTTCACCGAAATTACTTAAGCGTTTTTTCCTTAAAATAATAATAATGTAACTCGACACCCTTGCCTCATTTAGGGTGGTTCTATGAATATGCAAATGAGCCCGCCTCCACTCACTCACTCAGCTCAGAGATCCACTGGTTGACGATCACACGTTGATCTGATTGGTTACAAGGTAGTTTGTGACGTCAGAAACACCAGCGATTTCAAAGTGTGTTTTTGAGACTGTCTTTGGTTCACTGCAGTTTTAAAGGAGGAAATACTCAGCAATGGTGTCGACTTATGAACTTACACATGATTTGTCTTATAGCTTATTAAAAACACCATTTTTTCATATTTACCATATTTAAACAACACATTTTTTTCCACCACAGGGGGACTTTAAAGGCTAAATGTATATATTTTCTTCTTTATTGGATAAACACAGTAGAGAAGGGAATGTCACAAAAACAGTTTTCTGTTTGAGGATGATACAGCAAAATTGACTAAGTGGGTGATAGACCAAAATCTTATTTCACAATCCGAGTGAATTTTAATTCACCACACACACACACACACACACACACACACTATGGACTTAATTTGGTGTTTCAGTTAGACCCATTGTCTCAGGTATATAAAATCACAAACCTAGCCATGCATTTACAAAACATTTGAGAAATAAATGGGTTGTCCTGAAGAGCTCAGTGAATTCAAGCGTGGCACAGGTGATAGGATACCACTAAATCAGTTCGTGAAATTACATCCCTGCTAGATATTCCACGGCCAACTGCAAGTTGTATTATTGGAAAGTGGAGGCGTTTAGGAACAGCAGCAACTCATCCAGTCAGCGAGTGAGTGAAAGTCGCTGATTCCACACGGTTTCAAACAAACTTCCACGGGCATTAATATCAGCACAGAAACTGTGCGGCGGGAGCTCCATGGAGTGGGTTTCCTCACATTAACGAGTGCAATGCCAAGCATGGGAGTGTGTAAAGCACATCGCAGCTGGACTCTAGAGCAGTGGAAACCTGTTCTGATGAATCACACTTCTGTCTGGAGTCTGATGGGCAAGTCTGGGTTTGGCAGATGCCAGGAGAACGTGACCTGTCTGTAAAGTTAATCCGAGTGTTTGTCCTAACCAGCCGCGACGGCGACACGCGACGATTATATTTTAGAAACGGTTTCTATTTTTCTGCGACGTTGCGCTGGAACAACAAACACAAAGTGTGGCGATGATAATCTCAGGAACTGTTTATGTGCTTTATTTAACGTTTAAAGCGTGTCATGTGACTCTGAATATCATTTAGTGCTCCAGCTTTGTGGCTGTAAAAGCAACGGTGGATAATTCACCTCAGATCTTGAAATTAAACAAATGGAAACAAGAACGCTCAAACTGTGAACAAACAAGTGTATTCTTTGACAAAGATTGTTTTAGTAACTCAGCCTATGTATTTTAAATAATGTTTAAATGGTGTAATATTTGTGAATTTGATTATGTAGCACTTATCCATTTTCTTGTGAGTGCCGTCGAGATGACTCTCTGGTGCCGCGAGACTCCGCCCACACGCTGTTCTGATTGACTGACACCGCCCACACACTGTTCTGATTGGCTGACTCCGCCCACACGCTGTTCTGATTGACTGACTCCACCCACACGCTGTTCTGATTGGCTGACTCCGCCCACACACTGTTCTGATTGGCTGACTCTGCCCACATGCTGTTCTGATTGGCTGACTCCGCCCACATACTGTTCTGATTGGCTGACTCCGCCCACACTCTGTTCTGATTGGCTGTGGGTTTTGATTGATTTTGAGGCATCTCACAGTCGCGTCGCGTCTAGTGTGGACAGGCAAATTATTTGTCACTGGAATCTTATTGCATCCTGGTAGGGACACGGTGTAAGGGTGTGGGGCTGCTTTTTCAGGGGTTCGGCCCTTTACTTCCAGTGAAAGGGATAGTTCACCCAAAACTGAATGAGTTTATGTCTTCTGTTGAACACAAAAGAAAATATTTTAAAGAATGTTGGTAACCAAACAGTTGATGGTAGCCATTGACTTCCATAGTATTTTTGTATTCCTACTATGGAAGTCAATGGCTGTTTGATTATACAAACATTCTTCAAAATATCTTATTTTGTGCTCAACAGAAGAAAGAAACTCAAGGTTTGGTCCTAATACTTTTGTACACAGTGTGTGCACTTTTGGGAAAAGAAACAAGAGATTCCATGTCCAGGGGAATAACTAATGGAATATTGTTAGATTCGCTGATAATCGGGTGACCGGATCGCAAAACGGATCAAAAGCCGACAAAGCCTACATTTATGGACTCATGCACAACTCTCTCACTCGTCATGAATCCAAACGTTTCCATGGCTGCGATGTAACATTTAATTGCTAACCTATTATTTATTTTGTAAACAAAGCTTCACTCCTGTCATAATATTCATGTAAAACAGTGTTTTGGCGGACCAGTGCCGGTGATACTCAGCCTCCGCGGTGGTGCGGCTGTCAAGTTTACCGGCACAGCCCCAACTAAAGCATAAACATACCATAATATGTTTGCAAATATTGTGGAAACATGCTAAGTTTATATCCTCGTTTCTCTGAAAAACACTTCTACAGCCAGTTATTTTACTCTGAAATATGCGTTTCCAGGCTGGAATGTTGAGTCTGTTGAGACTGTCGAGTCTGAGGAGGCGGGAGAAACCACGATCTCCGATATTTTGAATTCGACTGCAGTTCCTATTTCGACCACTAGTCGAGTCATTCTTACAGACTGCACCTTTAACACTATTTTCTTTTTTAAAGTGATTCCAATCATATTTCAAGCAACTCAAACCCATCATGTTGAACATTGCACATCTAAAGTGTCTCAGCTTAAGGAAATAATACATTATTTATCGGCAAAATTTTCTTATCGGGTCCATAATGAAATCATTAAAAATGAACATATATTGGCCAATAACAATATGGTGGCGATATATCGTGCACCCCTTTATAAGGTTGTTACGATAAGGTTAACAATTCTTGATACCAATATCACAGATATCACCTAACATAATATAAGCAAAATGTTTCCAAGCAAACAGTTGGTTAATAAAATACTTAATCTAGTGTTAAACACTGTGTTAGCCTGTTTAGACCCTCGTCAAAAGGTAAATTGGTGAGACCGTGACAGGTGCCGACCGGCCTCAGTAAACCCCTCTCCTCTGGCACGGTCCACATTTATCCGTTTACCGCTCTGATGCTGCCCACAGCGGGAAGCTAAATTCCTCTTTAATGGCCACAACCCACAGACCGGATAATGTTTCAGTGCTACTTCAGCAGTAAGACAGGAAGGAGGATTTGTCCTTACTAACTAAATATATGTTTGATTTGGGACTTTACAGTATTAAAGTCCAAAGATGAAATCTCATTTACTTACCCTCAACTTGTTCCAGACCTGTATGAATTTTTTTCTTTTGCTGAAAACAATATTTTGAAAGATTTCAGTAACCAGACAGTTGATGGACCCCATTGACTTCCATGGTATTTTTTTTATTCCTACTATGGAAGTCATTTGGGTCCATCAAGTGTTTGGTTACCCATATTCTTCAAAAAGCTTATTGTTTTTTCCATACTATGGAAGTCAATTGGGTCCATCAACTATTTGGTTCCCATATTCTTCAAAAAGCTTATTGTTTTCCATACTATGGAAGTCAACAGGGTCCATCAACTGTTTGGTTCCCATATTCTGCAAAAAGCTTCTTTCGTGTTCAGCAGAAGAAAGAAATTCATACATGTTTGGAAACAACTTGATGACAGAATATTCATATTTGGGTGGAATATCCCTTTAACCTCTGGATTTTTTTTGCCTCTAGCAGCAAAATGATGGTGTCTCCATTCAGTACATTCATTGAAATACATATAATATTCATATTACATATCATTACATATCATATTACAGGATTCATGTGAATGAAACACCTCTAAGTTTCATGATGGAATAAGCAGCGATTATGTTTATCATGATGAAATCTGGAGTGAGAACACATTTTTAAATGAAACTTTGGCACGATCACATACACTATCCGGCCATTTTCAGACTCGTGTGGATGTTTGGTCTGTGCTGGTTTCTCGTCATCCTATATTAAACTTTTACAAAGCAGAGCAGACTGACTGTTTTCACTTCCAAAAACAGCGCAAGTACCTTTTAAAGTCTCCGTTAGACTGAGAAACGCCACCACAAGCTCTCAGACGTTAATTACAGGCAACGCACAAGCTTAGGCTATATTTTTGGCTGAGAGGGGAAAAAAGAGATATAAAAAATGTCATGACGTATAATTGAATTTATGAGAGTAAAATATTAAAAAAGAAGAAAGATTCGTATACTTGACTTGTGTGGGCCACAGAAATGATAGTTGGGAGTGACGATAAATTCAAACAAGTGCTCAAGTCAAAAACATATTGATTCATATAATAATTATTCACACATTTTCCAACCAATGCAAGTTGAAGAAAGTCTGCATCAATGTAATCTCATTTTATACAAGTCAAGTAACAAAATATGTTAGAGCAGGTTACTTATGATATAAAAAAAATCTCAGCTCTCAGATTCTGTCAATTTTATTACGAAATTCAAACAATAAATACTGTTTTGGCGCTTGTAATGTGACGCGACAGATCCCTAGCGGCACGTGACCCGATCATCTCTAGCTAATAGCAATAAACACGAACACTGTTGAAAGATACAGTACAACTTACCGAAATGTATATTCCTCATACATGATATCGATCAATCAGTGTTTTTCATCCACGGAAAGGGGTCAATAAAACAGCTGGAGAACAATTAGGCCTATGTCACATAACATTTACCTCAGGAAAGCCCTTTAATGACCATAATATGGGCTAGAAAAATAGCGCTATAGAGAGTATTTGGCTAAATATGTGTACTATATTACATATTTATTATATTTTTACTTGACATATTTTATTTTATTTTTACTAAAGTTGTTATTATAATAAAAAAACGCATTATATTGTAAGGGCTCTATGTTTACAGCAATAGGGGAGTCTTTTTTTTTTCTTGAGAAAAATTAACGCCTATCTTGTGTACCTAATATTTAACCAAATGAGTCCGTATTAAATCAAATCACAAGATATTAATTTAATTGAAATCGTGAAATTTGTGTCAAGCAATAATAATAAAAAACCTAGCTTAGTTGGCAGCTATGTGAAGGGTGATGGAAACACGGCTAGATTCATATAAAACTGAACATGACCTGTCTCTTTGAAACTGTCACGAAACATGCAAGACGCAACGTAATATCATTTTTCAAATGAACCTGGGTTGTGTATTTCATTCCCAGCACAATAAGACACACCCGACTCAGGTCAGTGAACTCTTACCCTTAGATAACCCTTAGATAAGTGCTGAGAAATACCATTCTAATGGAGAAATGAGAAATATTTAGGCCAAACACTGCATGAATACCTCAAGAGACATGTCTTCATAACACATTATTATGCAAGTTAAATACCACGATGTCTGGTTGGGATTTGTACTAGAATGATTTCTGAAGGATCATGTGACACTGAAGACTGGAGTAATGCGAGTGTGTTTCTGTGTGGCACGTCCTGTACACAGGTGAAGGAAACACAAGCAATCATGTGTATTCAGTCCAGCAGGTCAACACACACACTATTCATTTGCATCTCATGCAGAAATTATTTCACACACACACATAACAATGGGCCTTAAACAAAGTGACCTTTCAATTGTTAGTGGAATCCCTGAGCCGCGGCTCTCTCAGCGTGACACACTTCCTGTTATGATGGAAAACGGTCACTTTTCCAATCGTCGGGTGAAAACGCCAATGGCGTTCTGAGTCGCGTCCTCGTCTGGGATGATAAAACAAACAGCCCAGTCAGGGGCGATCTGTCCGTTCCTACGGGTACGAGGCGTTTCGTTGCTCTGATGGGTATGGCAAGCCGTTTTAACTTTGATTAATTTCCAGGATATGAATTCTTGATATCAACAATTCAGTTTTCACTAGTTCAAATTATAGTTACTGATATCAGGAATTAGATTTATACTAGTAACAATGGCAATTTTTGATATCAACAATTACATTTTTACTAGTTAAAATGCTCATTCTAGATATCAAGAATTTAATTTGAACTAGTAAAAACTATAATTCTTGATATCTGTGTATTTTCACTAGTGAAATGTCACCATAGGCTGCCATTCAAAATCCATTGTTGATATCAAGAAGTGATTTCTTACTATTCCAATTTCACATATCAGAAATACAATTATCACTAGTAAAAACCTTTATTTTTGATATCAAGAATTCAATTGTCACTAGTTGAAATGTCTATTCTTGATATCAACAATTGAATTGCTACTAGTAACAATGCTCATTTTTTATATCAATAATTCCATTTTCACTAGTGACAATGTTCATTTCTGATATCATGAATGTGGTTGTTACTAGTAAGAAAGCCATTTTAGATATCTGAAATAATATTGATATCAGAAATACATTTTCAGATATCAAAAATTATCATTTTTACTAGTAGCAATTCAATTGTTGATATCTAGAATAGACATTTTTAATAGTAACCACGTAATTCTTGATATCAGGAATTCACATTTTTACTAGTAACAATGTAATTATTGATATCAAAAATTATATTTCTACTATTAAGAAATACAAAGCTGATATGTGTATTCGGAATTTCAACTAAGAAATCAGTTCTTGAAATCAACAATGGATTTTGAATGGCAGCCTATGGTGACATTTCACTAGTGAAAATATAATTACAGATATCAAGAATTATAGTTTTTACTAGTTGAAATTCAATTCTTGATATCTAGAATGAGCATTTTAACTAGTGGAAATGTAATTTCTGATATCAAAAATTGCCATTGTTACTAGTATAAATCTAATTCCTGATATCAGTAACTTTGACCTAAAATGGAATTGTTGATATGAATTCTTTGATATCCTGGAAATGAATAAAAGTTAAAACGGCTTGCCATAGATGGGTCGTTCAGGAGGGGAAACAGCATCCCGGCTCTGGCAGATCATCTACGAATAATCAAGTAATTTCAGACTGATTTAAGATATGATCCCGGGACCCTTCAGCTTATTCAACCCCAAATGAGGTGTTGATCAGTGGCCATTTACAGAATATGCCCAAACAAAAGTGAAAAGCAATTCAATTATATTAATAGTGATTGTACTTGTGACTTTTCTGCCATTTTGACTAAAATAATAATTTAAAAAAAGTCTTTAATTACTTATTTTTGCAGTGCTCGGCCCCTTAATTTCTGCTTGCAGCTATATTTATTATTATAATTATAATTATTATTATTGCTCTCCAGAATGAGTTTAGCCAGACTAGAATAGCTAGACCAACCTGAAAAATATGTTTTATTTAATCCATTCTAGATTGCTGTGAATGGACTTTGACTTTGGTTTGACTAATCAAGGACAAACACTTAGATGCACAGAACATAGAAGAATGATCTTATCTTAGAAGTTATAAATGCAAAATACAAAAGTGGTCAATTAACTCTGGCTCTTTCAGGAATATATTAATGTGGCCAGAACAGACTACAATGCACTAATCAACAGAAAACAAAGCAAATCATTAGCATATTAAACTCCTGCTATTTATCTCCGCTAATTAGCAACAATAAACACATACTTAATCTTTGCCAGATGGAAACTTAATAAGGGACTAAGAATGAGTCAATAATGATTTAATCACTGTTTGAATTCTTGATAAACACTTCTGGATCACATAAACTTACTAACTCATTAATCAGCCAGTTGATTACATCAGCAATACGACATTAGTGGAATATAAAGTGCTGAATGAATCTCACAAACAGGATGATATTTCACTACAAAAACTGAAAAAAGGTTTAAATTAAATGTATATAAATTTATTAAAAATATATATCAATTAACTACATGAATATAATACTGTATTATTATTTAATAAAGTGCATAATGTACATAATGTGAAGTTCAATTCATGTCTTGTGTTTTCTTTTCTTTTTTAATGATAATAAGAATTTGGCAGAAAATGCAAACTATTCTTAAGGATCTGAAATATATAATTCATTTTCTTTATGCTTTTTTTGTTTGTTTATTTCATGTGATTTTCACACAAAGACTAAATCACACCCATCACAGTCAGATCAGATCATTATCAGATCAGTTCTTCTAGGCAACTGTACATGCAAAATACACAAACACAACATGTTATGACAAGAATATCTATTAAGCAAAGTCACATTGCACAATCACTTCTAGGTATTTCCCTGGGTATACAATGTAAGAGCATTGTCTCTGGTCTGGTCACAGGCAGCACTTTAATTGCAGAATAGGGAACTGTTTAATGCCTTTCCCTGAAGCTATATGAATATTCTATCAATTGTTAAAGAGGATAAACCACAAATCTGCAGAGCTCTGTAATTTAGAAAGTTTGCCAGCGTAGACACACTGAGAGGGATGAGCAGCACTTACATGTTTGATGCGTCTACGGTTTCAGTGTTGTTTTTTGGGGGGGGACGTGAGCTAAATTAGCGCTCTTATTAAGCGCTCTGGTTCCTATTGTGCCTCTTAAGGCCAGGGAATGAGGTTTACTCTCAAAGCTCTTACTAGCTGACCTCCATTAAGCGTATCTCAGAGAACAAGAAAACATTTCGGCAACCGTATCGGTATCGGGCGATATATGTTCAATTTTAATGTTATGGTTATCGGCTCCATAAGAAAATTTGGCCGATATATTAAAGCTGATAAATAGTGGATTATTTCCTTCAGCTGAGACACTTCACTGTTCAACAATATGGTTTTGAGTTGCTTCAAAAAGAAAAATACATTAAAGTGCAACATGTGCAGCGCAAATCATATCGGCTACATAAAGTTATCATGAGAAGATTATAATTGTGTGCTTGAGACATTGATTTTGATGGTGAGACTTTTGTTTATGTAATCAGACTCTCAAAAATTCTATAAAAATTTGGATTTACATTTGTCGGCCAATATATATCGGTTATCGGCTTTCAAATAAAGAATTATCGGTATCGGTGCATCCCTAGCCGCGTTTCCATTACCCTTCAAATTGCGCAAATTGAAATTGCGAATTGAAAATACGCCCAATGGAAACACGTCAATTTCGCAAAAACTCCCATGAGGGGGTTTTTCAGGCAATTTGAAAAAGAAATATTTCGCAAATCTGCAATGAAAACAGTTTTTGCGCATTGACAGTCACCTGACGTCGATGATGAGGTGTGTTTGGACCGAATACGAGACAGAGTTCTTTATTAAATTCATATGAGACAAAAGAATTACAGGAATACTGGATTCTAAACCTCAAATAAATGGCAAAATCAAGACCTCGCAGCAGAAATGAGGGAGAAACACCCAGAAACTCCTCATATGAGCGAGCCGCTCACAAGTATAATAAGGGTCGTTCCTCACCATTAATGCTTGGAAAACACACACACATCTCCTTCGATTAATAATAATGACCAGTGCAGTGGCTGGGATAACGTACAGAAACCTCAAGTTTTAAGGTCCTTTCACACTAGACGCGATTTTGACGCACAAATAATTTGCGCAATGGTTTTATGTTTTGATCAGCTGTAATGAGCGCTTCCACACCGAACGCGAATGTGCTGCGGCGACTTTTATTTTGTTCGCTTCGATGCCGTTTTATTTTTTTTTACTTTTGCGGTGACAGAAAAGGCTTCAGCCAATCAAAAACTACAAGGACAACGATTTGAAAGACAATGTGTGGCGTAGCATTGCCAACCAACTCGGTTATCTCAACTGTGAGAGTGTTGTGTGATAGTTTTAGTCATTGTATAGTCCTGTGCTGTGTAGGCTAGCAGGCTAAACTACATTTGGGATAGAAAGCTAACACTATTATCGTCAATGATCCATGTTTACTTTGAACATGTAACAAAATGTAGTGAGACTATTTAGGGCTGCTTTTAGTATACTATACATTCTTTGTGTGATATCTACAGTTTCTAGTGAATGATTTTAACTCGTGTGTTACATGTAATGTGTATCGACATTATAAAACGCACTGTGTTTAGTTGAAGACGCAAAAAACTGTGGAAAAACCTCAGGGACACCTATGTGGGAAAAAGGAGAGAGGAAAAGTAAACTAAGAGTGCACATTAGCATACTCCCCTTCAGACTCTCTGTTCTTTAAGATTGGGTGCAAAACCTTATTTTCTGTCTTTTAAAGAAAATGAAAAGCTCGTCTTCACTGGATGATGATGATGATGATGATGATGATGATGATGAAGTGTCCATGTTTTCTCAGCTGTCGGCGCAAAAGTTTTGGAATGTTGAAGCTCTGAACGTCACAGACGTCGCAACTGATGTGAATGGTTTTGACGCGAACTATTCGCACACAAACTATTCGCTTTTTCGTTTCGTTTTTTTGTTACGCATCCGGTGTGAAAGGGCCTTTAGTCGCTCGCATAACATCGGTTAATGGAAACACCGTCATTTCGCAATAGTTTTTTGTCGACATTTAGAAAGTTTTGCGCAAATCTGTAATGGAAACGCGCCTCCTATCTATATGTCAACTTTATTTATGGGCTGGGTATGTGTGGTCTACCATTTTAAAATTTACAAGTGAAAGCCACAATTGACACCTACTATTGCTCTGTACAACCAGAGTCCAGTCAGAATAACAAAAATTGCCAGTGGATTTTCTTTAAAGCCAAAGCTTTCAGAGTTCAGATCAATTAAAGGAAGAATCATGAAGGATGTTTATTAGCATTCTTGATTGACCTACCATTTAGACTGCAAGCATTCTGTGCACTGTTAATGAAGAAAAGTGATTAAGCTTGACAGAAAATATTACTCATTTAGCTGATTTATGAGTACTTTTCCCTTGAGTGGGTATTACCGTAAAATTCACAGTATCAATTACACCTAATGTGCATCTTTTGCTCATTCATTTGTTGCAGAAGCGCTAAAAAGCTTCCTGTGTTCCTGTCAACGCGTTCATCTCATTCAGACCAAAATAACTTCACAACATAATTCTGAGTAGGAACTTTCCCGGAGAACTTCGAAAGCATTTGTTGTAAACCGGAACAGAAGGAACACACTCGTTATGGCAGTGTGGTTGTCTATGGCCACTTTCTATACACAGTGATTAAAGTCATCATATGAAAGATTACAGTTCTTTATGTATCTAAAGCATAAGCTGAGTCCCAATTCAGGCTTCGTCCTTCGGCACAACAAAAGGGTTCGTACAGAGACTCTATCAAATGAAATTACGGGACTTTCAAGGACTTTTCAAGCACTATTTTCTTGGTTTTCAAGGACTACAATCAGAGATCTCACTCATCAAACAATATCTTTATTATCTTTCAAATTCAAAAAGTAAATAAACAAAATAAACCAATAAAACAAAATAAAGTGCGGCAGATGCAATGACTGGTAACTTTAACCATTGAAAGGAAACGATGACAAAGATATCGCTTTTCTTATTCAAACTGATTTTTTCTCCCATGGATATATGATTGAGCTGAAGAATAAAAGCTGTATCATATACTTGGATATTTATGAGCAATAGCACACTCGTAGCCATGTGAAATGGCTCTATATCAGACGGACTGCAGCGTTCATTTTGTGTAAAAAAGATTGTTTTTTTGGCCATGTCGCGCATTCCTAATCTCTAATAATTTCCCCTTTTCCTAAATCCACCTGGACTAAAACCACTCTATAAGAACAAGGATTTGCATTGTGGTTGTTATTTTCGCTTTCAGATCTGGCTGCACAACTGCAGCGATCCCTTGGGAATAGTGGGAACAAAAGGTCCAAAGTGAGCCATCTTTGGGTGATGCACAGTTTCCAGCCTCAGGCAAACTTTCAGTGAGGCTTACAGTGTTGTGACGGCATGCGGTGGTCTCTCGAGCTGCTAACACACCCGAGGTCCTGTGGTTGCCCTACTTTTTGCAGTCTAAGAAAATGCAAAGAAAATCCATCCCAGCATGCAATAGCTGTCATTTCACCGTCACCTGATATAGTCTGGCTATGAGTAACACACTTCTACACTGTAAAAACTTATTGTTGGTTTAACTTAAAAAAGTAAGTTACCTGATTGCCTTAAACATTTGAGTTCATTGAAATTAAACAATTGAGTTAATGCAGTGAAGGAGATTGGTTTAAGCAATAGAAACTCAAAATATTAAGTTCTCTGAACCACATTATTTAAGTTGATTTGACAAAAGATAAAAAGTTGTGATTACAAATAATGAAAATAATTTTTTACAGTGAAAAATGAACTTAAATTTGGTTACACGTCGTTTTTTGCCTAAATAACTTGCGAGATGTGTGATAGTGATATTCCATCATGTTAGCAAAGCCAACATAGATTACAAGGTGTTTGGTTTCATTTCTTTGACACTATGCTATTTGTAGCGCACTTACAGTCAAAACTGATTCATTGTAGTGTTGATATCCCATCACGTTACCAATGTCAATAATATCTACAAGACTGAAACAAAAGATGATTGTTTACATGCAGGTGAGAACAGTTTCCTCAACAAATCTGTCTGACCGCATGCGTGAGTCTGTGGTGAACCCGAGGCGTTTGCTACGTAAGAAAACACATGTTCAAACCATATATCCTGTCAGCAAACTAGATCTTTAACACGTTCAGTTTATGAAACACCAGGAATTCACCCTATAACATTCAACAGGTCTGTTGCTTTTACAGTCAAGGGAGAAATGTTAAATATAGAAACCAAATCTGGCGGAGGCTTTTCACACCATACGCTCAATCCTGTGCTGTTAATGTCAGGGTTTCACACGGTTAACTCTGGCTTACGAAGCCCTGCAGTGCTAACAACAACATATGCTGCTATTAAAGGTGAAACAATGTGGCAAATTATTTAGCAAGACATCCAAATCTAACATAAATAATGCTTGCCTAATTAAATATGCATGCACATGCCGTTTAGTAGAGATGCACTGATATGAACATTTCGGCCGATACCGATAACCGATAATTCTTTATATTTGAAAGCCGATAAATTGGCCGATAAATCTAAATCCAAATTTTTTTATCATTTTTGAGAGCCTGATTACAAAAGCAAAAGTCTCACCATTAAAATCCATGTTTCAAGCACACAATTATAATGTTCTCATGACAATTTATGTAGCTTTTATGACATGCACATGTTGCACTTTTACTGTATTTTCCTTTTTTGTAAGTGATTCCAATCATATTTCAAGCAATTAAAAAAATCATGTTGAACAGTGAAGTGTCTCAGCTAAAGGAAACAATCCACTATTTATCAGCTTTAATACATCGGTCAAATTTTCTTATCGGACCGATAACGATAACATTAAAAATGAACATATATCGCCCGATACCGATATTAAGGTGGCCGATATATCGTGCATTGCTACCGTTTAGTTTTAGCATCCCAGTAAAATAATCATTCACAACCCATTTTTCTTCCTTTAGTTGTTTTTCCAAAAGTAAAACTGAAGAGTGGGATTTGATTTATCCATTGGGAATTGATCCAGGTTTGCCAAAAACACTGTGAGCCTAAAAACTGGAATACACTACAAGACTTTCGTCCTGATTTAATGCAAGATGCTAAAAGTAAGAACCAGTTTGCAGATTTTTGGGCCGTTGGGCAAAAAAAAAAATGCACAAACACTGATTTTAGCTTCAGAACATGATTCATCCAGTCAGAGGAGATCAAACATGTATGATATTTTCAGCCGATTTCATAACCCAGATTCAGAGCGAATTCAGATATAGGGCCGACATGAAACCAGTGGACAAGACCCATAACTCAAGTCCACATTGTTCCCCACAATGAGTCAGTAAAACAGGTTGCATGCCATTTAATGTTATGAACGTTGTAAATCAGGAACTGAGAATGTTAACCAAGGTTTTACACATGCCCAGTGTGAAGCGACGGGATTAATTAGCAACCCAGTAAGAACTATGACCCTAGGTTAGCAATTTCAAGCGTGGAAAGCTCATAATTGAACTCTCGGTGGGAGCTGACGGTTAAAAACAACACAAGCATGAAAGTATTTGAGCTCTGTAAATGAAGCAGAGAAAGAACTGTGAGAGAAAACAGGTTTGAGGAGAGGGAAAACAGCTGTGAGCTGCAGGAATGCATGATCATCCTGAAATAAGCCTAGTTTAAGTGTAGGCCCGGAGGAAATGTGCCGTTCGGGCGTGTCTGTTAAACAAACACCTGAGGGAAGGTGAGGGAATCCTTCAAGCCATGAAGTGAAACTCCTGTGATTCCAGAGTTCATATTCACACAAAAACTGATGCACCACTTATTTCCATCAAAGATGTGCATCAATGCTTTGGTCAGGATCTCGTATTGTCAATGCATGAGTCCAGCACTCTCCTCCAGAACATCCCAAAGACTTTAAGGAGCCGATTCATGTGTGGAAATGACTCTTCATGCTCCTCCCAACCATTCTTTCACAGTTTGAGCCTGATGAGTCTTGACATTGTCATCCTGGAATATGGTCATGATGTTCTTCATACACGGTTGTTTAAGAAATTAAAAGCTATACACGCCATCAATTAGGGCTAGAAGAACTGCTGCCAAACTAATAATCACTGCAATAATGATCCAATCATAGACTCTTAAGCATTTGCCTATTTAAATCCAAACTGCGACTTTTTTTTAATGGACAGTATCCATGTTTACATGTGTATGACAATGTATGTTTTTACATTAACTCATCAAAATAAGTTAGGCAATTTTCAACTTTTTTATAAGTTATACAAGATTTAACTATTTTTAAGTCTGTTTAATGTAATTTAATTTAATTTAAAATGACTTACACATCCAAGTTGACTACTTAAAAATGTAAGGCAGCGACTTTTTACAGTGTACACACACACACACACACACACACACACACACACACACAGGCTATATAAACCTTCATGTTTGATTTGATTAATCGTGATTAATCGCGATTAATCAATTTGACAGCACTTGTATGTATACAGTATACACATTTTAGTTTGTTTTTTGTTTTACATAAAAATATGATTTAATATATGTTTAAGTGTTTTCAAAGTGTAAGGAATGGTTCAAAAGTTTCATGGATACACCACGTGATATTTCATGAGCCACTGAATCGTGTTGTTTGCTTGTTTACAGTTTTAAAAGTAAGAAACCAGCAAGGAAACGCATGTTTAAGGAACTTGGCATTGGAGTTTTAAAACAGATTCCTACTTTTCCCTCTTGTTTGTTGACGCTCAATACTTACAGCAATAGTTGGAAAGCAAATGTCATTAGGTGTTTAATAAAAACAAGACTTGTTTGACTGTGTATATCCATGTTTATGTCTTACCTGCCAGTAGAAAGATGGGCAGCAAACAGCAGTAGATCAATCCACACAACACCTGAAGCTCCATGACACTTCCACTCACATTCCTCCCAATGCACAAATCCACATCTCCCAGATCCGTGGAAAACAAAACTACATGGCGAAAATAAAGCCTCTCGATATTCTACACCAATTTAATAACATTAAAACGTCGCGTCTGATCGATTAAACGACTAGAACTGAAGACCATCGGACATATTAAAACATCACCAACTCCCACCGTTGACTGTAACACGTTCTTAAACACTCAAATGAACGAATAATGTGTAAACGCGACTGTTTTTCGATAGAAAACTTAAAAAAGGAGTCGATTATTCATTGTACATCTTCATGGAAAATGTGATTCACCGCCTCGGCGTTTGTTAAACTTTCTTCAGTCTTTCTTCCGTTCTGAAACGAACCAGCTCCGACTTCACCAGAATAAGTCCACAAACTTGTAATACAGTGTCATATAACTCATAAGGAGAGTTTAGTTTAGTCCGAGATGCGTCCCAACAGTTAGTTGAGAGAAACTCCCACTCTGACGATATAGATATAACTTGTGCCAGACGAGTCACGTCACTTTCAGCTGAGAAACCCGACGCGCGCACGCTCCCTGAGGGGCAAACTCGTGTGTCACTCGCAGAATTACGGCTTTTCAACTTACAAAAGCTGAGGAAAACCAGTTATACACACTTTTTGTGTTATTTCATACCTTTGGTTGTTTTTTACAAGGTCTGTCTTCAATGTTTGGGTCAAATGTGGACAAAACTAACCGTTGGTATAACATTTTCAACCGTTGATTAAAATTTTTAAATTAAACTTTTAAACCCAACGGTTGATTTTGTTCATATTTGAGCCAAACATGGATTGAAACATCCCAATATTTTTTTTAGTGTAGGCTACAGACAAGCCCAGCATTATGACAATTACATAAACTGTATATTATTTATGCTATAGTGTTCATACACGCCATACATACTTAGCCTACACGTGTTCATCATGTGTGATAGTGAATAAAACGATGTGGTGGAGGTAACGTTACTGAGGATGTGCAGAAGTGTAACGTGCGCGTGCCATAAATGTGACCGTTATTTATTTCGCGCGTGTCAGTTCAGTGTAGCAAAATTGATGTTATTCGTTGAAAATAAATATATTTTTTTATGTCTTGGCTTAGCCATGGTGGGTGTCATTATAACAGGCTTCTGTGTAACCCATAGACAAGTAAAAAAAAAAAAAAGATGTAACCCTTTATGTTGACTCCATCTAGTGGTGAATTGGGGTCACGAGCAGTCTTGTTTTGCATTAAACGAGAGTAAAGTGTTTTCATTGTATTGTTTAACGCATTTTTGTTAAATATTCTTAATTCAGTTATTTTGGTTTTGGCATTTCGATCATAATCTCACCAGGGTCTAATATCCCATGTAGAGGCGAGTACTAAAAGCGAACCCATTTAAAGGGATAGTTCACCAAAAATAAAAGTTTATTCCATTTACTCACCCTTTACTCAAGCAGAACAAATCCATTTTTCAGTATATCCCTTTAATCCACTTCTTTTTTTCTTGGATAATTTTCAGCTGAAAGTACATTTAAAAGCAATGAAGAATATGTCACATGCCATACTATTTTGCTTTTTTAACATGCATACTGCATAAGAGCAGCTGCAAGTCACACTTGCTGTTAAATGATTAACAGTGTTACTCATTCAAAATGATTGATTTATCTTAAGAAATGCAAATTTACAATAGAGAGAACATAATTCCATTCATTCCAAAACCCAACCACCAAAATGACTGCTAAACGTGGTAAAAAGTAGAATAAAATACATTTTAATATAAAAATAACACAAGGAGTCCAATCAAATTGGTAAACGTATAAGTGTTTATTATTAATTGTGGATATGACACCCAATATTGGCATGTTTACAGTCAGTCGGTCGGTTTTGTGAGTGTTTGATCAGCGGGTTAGGGGCGTGGTTATAAGCCAGGCTCTGCCTACATAAGTCACGTGACCCGATTTCGCGCGAAAGTTAGTCTACAGAGAAGACGCTGAGAGGAACTTCCGGTGGGATAATAACAATTGCCTCACGCCACGGATCTCATTCTTACAGAAGAATGGCTCAAGCGCGGGTTACCGATTATTTTGCACAGAATAAGAAGGGTGGTGTTAGTCGATCTGTCCGGTCGAAGGGACAAAAAGTGTCCGTGGACGTTTCGGATTCGGTGGTTATCGCTAAACCAAGAACATCGTCCAGAGCCACACGGTCTGCGCGCGTTCACGCGACATCAGAACCGCAGAAACACGTTCATCAGGAGTTCCTCAAAATCATCGATGAGGTTCTGTCAGCGGACACGGTAGAAACCGCGACAGAGGTGAGTCATGTGAGCCTAACGGCGAGTCCCCGAACCCCTAAACGGACCTCGGCGGAGTTCGACGTGTGTTCGGTGGTGTTCGCGTCCACGACCGAACAGCACAGCAGCGCCAAGAAGCGCCTGAGACTCGGCAGAACTTCCCCGGAGGACCGCACGGTTCCGAAGACCGCGAGGAAGAGGCTCGATCTGCTGAAACACGACGATAAAGAGCAGGTAACGTTATCTAGCGCTCAATGTTGCGTTCAAAACAGAATGTGTGTTTGAAACGCGACGCTCAGTACGTTATAACGCGACGTGGACGCATAACGTTACATCCATTTAAAAATGTCTCTAATACACTATTTTTGACATTACTTAAAAAAAAATTAATAAACTGCTTAACCTTAAACTGATAATTCTTAATTTAAAACTTTTCATCGAATTTTACCTATTTGACTTCATTCGTCTAAAAAACAAACAAAAAAAGCTAATGGGATTAAACGATGTTGCTGGGTAGATGACTTATAAATTGGAGTTCATTATTGAATACAAATGATCCATGATTAAAAATAAATTAAATAAATAAATAAATAAACGTGAAAGAGTTGATTTAATTGTTGTTAAAGTAAAAAAAAAAATTTAAACTGATAATACTTCATTTAACATTTTCCATAGAATATTATGTGTTTCGCTTAAATCGTCCAAAAATTTTCAATAATCCATTTAAACGATATATGTTGCTGGGTAGATTACTTATAAATTTGTATTGCATTACTAAATGCAAATTATACATGATTATAAATTGTAGTTAGTAACGTAACTTAATCTATTCCATTACACATTTTTTATTAATGTAATCCAACTACTTTTTAAAATTACTTTTATATTACTTTTGATGTAATTTGTTTTATAATAATAATAATAATAATAATAATAAAGTGAATACTATAATAATGTACCAATATTGATTAAAATAAACACGAGAGAAAATTATTAAAGTTATTTATTTTATTTATAAGTTTATTTGAACAGGGACAGTACCAAAAACATGATTAAACACTACCTCACGGTTTCATAAATGTGTGAAAAGTTAAATCAGTTAAACTAATAAGAAATAAGAAATTGTTTGATACGCGGCCTCTCCGTTTTTATAGTCACCGGTCTGTGCAATTCCACAAAAGTTTTGAGAATGGAAAATTTAAATGATGAAATGATTGCGGAGGATAAATGAATTCTGAATAATTTACCATTTTGTGATATATCAAGTTATCATGCAAGTTTTTCAGTATAATCTTAATAAATAGATTATTGTTTAATTTCATTAGCATGTTGTGCTAATGTGTATTTTTAGTTTGAGTATTTCAGGTGAAGTAGACTAGACTACATTCTGTGAATGCATTTGTGTATCTGTGTGTTTTAATGACTGCTAATCCACCCTGTCTTATCTTGATGTAGCGCACTGAGCCTTCGTCCAATGGCATCGCTCAGGCTCCTCAAACCGCCAGCAAAGACTCAAAAAATACTGTTAATCACAATGCTAATATCTCCCCTGGTGGAGCCGATAGGCCGACGCGGACGAGCCGGAGCAAGGTAACGGACACATGGGGGTCTTCAGGAGCCTCCCGCTGTCCTCGAGCCTCGCTAATCACACTGCTTATGTTCTTTCAGAAGACGTTTTCCCGAGAGGACGTGTCAGCGCTGAAGTCGAAGCTGCAGAAACTGAAAGGACAGTCTGAAGCCGTAGCGAATCCCTCGCCCGCTCCCGTTTCGACACTAGCGGAGCTGAAAGCGAGGCTCGACGCTGCCCGCGAGATCTCGGCAAAGGTTCAGCAGAGAAAGGCCGAGCGAGTTGCGGCGGATGCTAAAGCTACTGAGGCACAGGCTAGGCCTGAACCAGAGGAAAGGTGAGGTTCGCTGGCCGATGCAAATGTTTGTTTACTCAATGCAGGGCTCGTGATAGAGCTCGGAGCAAACTGAGTCCGAAATCCGCGGCCGAAATTTTCGCATAAAACTATTTCTCTACTATTGTGGATTAAGGCGAGACACTACATGTGAACAGGGTAACATTTTTAACTAGCAGATATCACCATAAAACTTTCTCAGTTGATTACCTACATTAAGATGAGGAAAAAATGTATTTCAAGTTTTCTGTAATTTAATGTTTAAATATGCAAATTGGGCAATATCTAATTAAATATGCACTAATTTGCATATATTTAAAAAAAAACTAAATGTGAGTATTGATAAAGCCAGGTTAAAAATTCTTGTTTCATTGTGTTCACATATTAGATGGGGAAAAAATTACAGAGGGATTTATGGATATCTACTTCTGTTATCCTGTAAATCAGAATATACTGTCAATAGCCTTAAAAAAATGATTTTCGCCATGTTTTTGGAATTAAATGTTATATAAATCAGGCTAGGAATAATATATTTACAAATCCCTCGGTAAATGTCTTCATGATATAACTAGGTACAAGACTGGAGAGTTTGGTGTATATCGGTACGACTGAAGTGGAGATTTCAGATAGAAAAGTCATTTTGTGAAAACGGGCTTTAAAAATTTATCATCAGCCAATGAGATTGCGCATTCAGCCCTTTTACTTTCACGATTGGTTGCTGATAAAAAGGAAATGGCCATATTTGGATGCGACAGCATTGTACAGGAGAGAGAGAGCTTTCTAACGGTGTGTGTGATGACAGGGTGCAGACAGCGATCGCAGAGAAGCGGGAGGATTAAGAACGCCAACATTTGTTGAATTTATGAGAAATCTACAGACGCAAACAGACAAAGTGTAGTAAAATAAAGACCTAAATGTGTATTTCAGACTTTTTTTCACCACAAGTCTGAAAGAAGACAAATATCCAAAAATCTCAAAATTGACCTGTAAAAAAAAAAAGGATGTTTTTGCCCGCCGTCTCGCCTTAAAGCGATAATTCATCCAAAAATGTAAATTGTCGTGTACTAACCCTCATGTTTTAATAAACTCTACACATACCTCAGAGATGCTTTGTGTGTTTTGTTGCTGAAGTTTTGTGTGTGTTTCAGAGAGAAGCTCCCAGCTTATCAGCGTTTCCACAATCTCTCTCGGGACGTCCCGCCCGGCCTCACCCTGCCCTACCAGTACAAGCTTCTGTCTGAGATGTTTCGCAGTACGGAGACCATCGTCGGGATGCTGTTCAACCGCTCCGAGACCGTCACCTTCGCCAAGGTCAAGCAGGGGGTCCAAGACATGATGCGCAAGTAAGAGTCAACCCTCCACACACACCTTGGCTATAGAATCACCTTTGGCTAGTCATTAGTTTATTCGCCAGTCTGATATATTGTTTGGTTATATTTTGTTTATTTAGTTTATATTTTGTGTATTTTTACTTTATATATATCTATATTATGCATGTGTGTGTGCTGGGCAATAATTAATCGCATCCAAAATATCAGTGTGTGTTTACATATGTGTGTGTACTCTGTATAATTATTTTGTATATATAAATACACACATGCATGTATTTAAGAAATATTTGCATGTATATACTGTATCTATTTATACATTTATATTATATAAATATTTTATGTATAAATAACACATTTTTCTTAAATATTTACATGCATGTGTATTTATATACACAAAATTATACACAGTACACACACATATTATGTAAACACTTATGCGATTAATCGTTGCCCAGCACTTATACTATTTATAAATACAAGGATTGATGAGCTGCTGCGCTCATGAATACAATATATATTGTTTTATTAATAATATTAATCACGTTTTCAGCGTTCACCCGAAATGATTTGCTGAAATCAAAACAGGAATGAGCTCCAGCCAATGAGATTGTTGTTTGTGCATTAGCTCCGCCCACTACTGGAGAAACCGCCATATCTTCTGCTTGCTAATAATAATTCCAAATTAACTGTTATTTTAACACAAAAATGCAACAATCGTTCTCTCTCTCTCTCTTGCTCTCTCTCTGTCTCGATGGATGCGCTGCGCATCCGTCCATTGAGCTACATCGAAATAGTCTATATTTATGCTAAACTTATATTTAGCCTCTAACACACACACATGCAAAAAAATTATTAGGCAAAGGCTAATGATAGACATTTAGTCGCCCAGAGTGCAGATTTGGTGGTTTACTCGTGTTGGAGAGGCTGGTTAACAGGGTAACCCTAGTTCTGCTTTCTCCTCAGGCGTTTCGAGGAGAGCCACCTGGGCCAGATCAAGGCGGTTTACCCCTCCGCCTATTCCTTTCGCCAGGAGAAGAACATTCCCTCGTTCAGTGCCGCTGTGAAGAGGTCCAGCTATCAGCTCACAGTGGAGCCGGTCATTGAAGAAGGTGAGGGACATTAACACTGACTGCGGCTCTGTAGTGATGCACAATCATGATTTTCAATTCCGATACCGCTTTTTTTAAGCAAACTGTCCGATACCAATTTCTGTTTTTTTTATTTTTATTTTTTGTTTTTTTTTAAGCAATAAACAAGAAAGAATAAAAGTATAGATAAACATTGTGTATTTGGTATTTAACAGGCTGAACTGGCTCTTGGCTGTTAAAAACAATAACTGAACATCTGAAACTAACGTCAGTAACTGCGCAGTAAAGCACATTCAACACAGACATCGATGGGACTGACACTTAGCATCAGCATTTAGCTTTTGTTTTAAATTGGGTTGACTTGAAACTACATAAAACTGGCCTTAAATAAAAACATTAACTGTAACCTTGAGAAATTAAAGGCAACGACTGCATAGTTCACAACATAATCAACACGCTTTCAACGATGTTTGGCTAATTAAGCAGCTTTTGTTTTTAAATTCGGTGAGAAGAAAAAAGGTCTTTACCAGTGAAACTAAATAAACCCTTAATAAATAAATTATTCCAAAATGTTAAATCAAATAATGTTTAGTGCAACAAGTAAAACAAAGACGCTACAGAAGGTGCTTTTTTTGTTTTTGTTTTTAAATCAAAATAAGTCTGTAATTGTAATTTAACTGTAATTTTAAGGCAAAATAAAAATGATAATCCTCTACAGAACTGATGTTTACTTCTAGCTTTTCAAAAGTGCATGAAACAAAGCTTTACACAAAGCAGCATTTCAGCTTCGTCACGTGTTCGTCTGTTTGGTTTCTCATCCAACACGTGAGAAGCTGAGCTGAACAAACGTTCACCGTCTACGCTAGTGCATCATTGTTATCGTATGATTCCAGTATAGTCTGTGCACGCGGGTGCTCTTCCGGTCCGAAAAAATACAAATTCGGCTTTACGGCCGGTCGATCGGTGCACCGACTCCATCTGTGCGTCTGCTTTGTGTTTAGGGTCGTTTGTAGCACGCAGTGCACCCGTGATCATTGCAATGAATTTAACACACATAGCCAACGTTTTGTTTTTAACCCAAATCATGCAGCCCTCACACGTATGTTTAAGTTCTAAAATCGTTATTTATTTTAAGAGTGTCTCTTCCCCCCAGAATTCAACGGTACTCGTCCAGTGTTGTCGGCCTCTCGTCTTTTGGAAAGAAGACGCATTTTTCACCAGAACCTTGTTGAGATCGTGAAGGGACACCACAAGGTGAGCAGGTTTACTTGCATGAGTTCTGGATATTATGTTTTGTGTAAATTCCAATCATGTCTTATCTTATGTTGGATCCAGACGTTCCTGGCTTCCCTAAACCCTCCCATCGTCGTCCCCGATGACAAACTGACCCGCTGGCATCCGAGGTTCAATGTGGACGAGGTTCCCAACGTCAAGCCCAGTGATTTGCCTCAACCCCCTCAAACTGAGAAGCTGAGCTCGGCTCAGGAGGTGTTGGACCGAGCTCGAGCGCTCATGACGCCCAAGGTGAGCGAGCACCTCGACCGGGACTAGATCCCGTTTACACATGGGGTTCAGTGACACGCATCAGGGTTTCTGCTGGTCTTAAAAAGGTCTTATTGGCTTTAAAAGGTTTTAAAATAATCTTAAAGGGTCTTGCATTTACATTTATGCATTTAGCAGATGCTTTTATCCAAAGCGACTTACATTGCATTTCAAGGTACACATTTACAAGTTGACAGTTCTGGAATTGATTTCTTAAAGTCTTAAAATAATCTTAAGATCTAAAAAGGGTCTTTAAAAGGTTTCTTAAAGATCTTAATTCACTCTTTCACAAATTAAGGGCTGAAAAGGTCTGTAGTCAATTTTATCCCTTAACCTGTTAACCGTTGCCAGAGCGCGGGCGCACTGAAGCGTTTTTTTTTTTATAAATAGTTCAAAGTTACTATCAGATTTAATGTTATACCTTGACAAACTATACATCATTACAAAGATATAAGACTCAAGTTTCAGAATTTGACCACTATTGTATTCTGAGAAACTTATAGCGACAGTTATTTCTTAATTTGTGTCAGGAGTTATGAAATGAAAAAATGAGTCGATACCTTTGATATGAATTATGCGCATCAGCCGCTTTCATTCATAAAAAAACTCCCGTGCCGTCGTCATGACAGCGATACACAAAACAACGTCCTTCTGGGCTTTTAGCTAAAAAATGTGCAGATTTGGAGAAATATTGATATATTCTCATAGGTTTACATCAGATTTCTATAGACAGGAATAATATTTATTGAATTTATACCCAAATGCGTCGATGTAATCATTATGAGCGTTTGCATACTCTGTTAATGTGTTTTCAATTCATACCAATAGCCTGAGGGCGCCCTCGCCGCCCTGTGCACAGTATTAGAACATGAAGAAGTGCCATAATCATGTGACAATCCAGGAAGCCTCGAACACACACACAGCTAACAAGAGATCGCGCTGTAACTATGGCTGTAACATGCCGATACAGACATTTTGAAGACAATAAACATGTTTGCTATGATATTTGAGTTACCTGTGTTTTTCAATCCATGCCAGGTATTTCCATAATAATAGATTATATTTATAATGTAATGCTAATCTATATAGACTATCATTGTGCAGAACAGTATACAATAGTATATTTTCTTTCTGATTTTTTTTATCTGAAGCCAAATTAGATCACAGAAAATTATTTAAAATACTCGATTTGCTTTATAAAGTAAGTTTATAAGCACAAACATGGTTTTAATCTCATAAATTGTCGTGTATTGATGGTGTGCTAAACTAACATGCTAGCTAGCCCTAGGTGCACCTGCCACCTAGAAGTTATATTTTTATTATTTTTTGAATGCTTACTGAAATGTTTCTTTATTCAAGAAATGCATTTAAAACAGTTTAGAATGTGAGGTGAACTTTGAGAAAAGAAATTAGTGACTGAAACCATATGAATAGCATGTGAATAGCCAGTCGTTAGTAACTAATGCAGACAAAAGAAATGCATATTTAGAGCCATAACCTGGCTGGAGAGGTGTGAATGTGTGCAGGGGGAGACTGAGACTGAATGGGGCTCGTTTGCACCACAAAACAATAAAGACAATATACTGCATAGATGGTAAGAAGATGACACTAAATATCAGTAGCATTTTAGCATCAAATCAAAATAAAGTCACATGACATGGTCTTGAAAAACATTTCACTAAATACAGAGTTTTGGACTTATTATCTTAAGATTTTAAACATAAAATGTTTAGACATGTGGCATTAGCTGTAGTGCATTTCTAGATTGCTCCAGGGCCAACTTCAATTTTATTTTCATGAGGATGTTTCATAAAAAATAATTTCTAATAACTTTACAAAACTTTGAAGCTATTTATAACAATTTTTGTCATTATGACAATAATTAATTCTACATTACAATAAACTGCCAGGTGTCAGCTTTCAAATGAGATCATACTTGTGCTTTTAGTACAAAGGGTTCATGAACTGTATCTGTTTCAGTTTGGGTATGTCATTTCTTGGGATTTTTCAAAAGTGGGGTTGCAGCTTAACAGGTTAAAATATCTTGAATGTAACTCGACACCCTTTTCTCATTTAGTATGCACGCTTCTATGAATATGCAAATGAGCCCCGCCTCCACTCACTCGCTCAGCTCAGAGATCCACTGGTTGACGATCACACGTTGATCTGATTGGTTACAAGGTAGTTTGTGACGTCAGAAACACCAGCGATTTCAAAGCGTGTTTTTGAGACTGTCTTTGGTTCACTGCAGTTTTAAGGAGGAAATACTCAGCAATGCTGTCGACTTATGAATTTACACATGATTTGTCTTAAAGCAGATTAAAAACACCACATAGACACATAAACTACATTGGATTTTCACCACAAGGACACATTTAAATATAAATGTAAAGTAATTATCATATTTAATCAGGTTAGATTAATAACTCTACGCCATTTTAAGGTTCTGTACTCTCACACACACACTCGCATGTATAACTAGCAAATGTTATTCAAAAACAAAAGTTGATCTGTAAATGAAACTATTTTTGTTTTTTAATTTGAAGGTAATAAAGATATTGTTTGATAAGTGAGATCTCTGATTGTATTCCTTGAAAACCAAAAAAGTAGTGCTTGGAATTTCATTTGACAGAATCTGTACGAACCCTGTTTTGTTCAAAAACAAGTTGATCTGTCAGTGAAACTGATCATCACGTCACTGACTTCCTTTTCTCGTTCCAGATGGAGAAAGCGTTGGCTAACCTGGCCTTGAAGACCGCCGAGAGCGCGTGTGCCGAAGAGCCGGAGCCCGCGGAGAAGCCGTCAGAAACACCCGGTGCGCTCCGAGGAGTTTCTCAGTCCCTGCTGGAGAGGGTCAGTCCACTGAACACACACCAACACGTCGAGATTTTCAAAGAAGCTCATTCACTTTTCTCCAATGGAAGAGTGAAGGAGTATCTTTTTTTACAGTCTATGTTTCAAGTGTTCTCACTAAAGCTAATCCGCATCTGTCCCTCTTCAGATTCGAGCTAAAGAGGCTCAGAAGTTGCGGGCCGTGATGACGAGGGACCCGGAGCAGGAGCGGCGCCTGGTGATGATGTCACGGCTCCCGGAGCTAGCCCGGATCCTGCGCAACGTGTTCGTAGCGGAGAAGAAGCCGGCCCTCCTCATGGAGCTCGCCTGCAACCGCGTGATCGCTAGCTACCGGTCTCCGCTCAGCTCCGGTCAGTGCAGCCGTTTCCCAGAGTCACGAGTGATTTAATCAAGACCCTTTTAAAGAGATTAAGACTATTTTAAGATCTTTTAAAGAAATTAGGGTCCTAATTTCTTAAAATAATATTAAAAGGGTCTTAATTTCTTTAAAAGATCTTTAAAAAAAAATCTTAAGACCTTTTAAATACCATTTTAAGATTATTTTAAGATCTTTTAAAGAAATTACAATATTTAAAGGGTCTTAATTTCTTAAAAAAAACTTAAAATAATATTAAAAGGGTCTTAAGATTTCGTTTTTTAAACATTGAGACCTTTTAAAGACCCCTTTAAGACTATTTTAAAGAAATGACAATATCTAAAGGGTCTTAATTTCTTTAAAAGATCTTAAATTAATAATAAAAGGGTCTTAAGATCTTGTAAAGATATTTTAAAGAAATTACAATATTTAAAGGGTCTTAATTTCTTTAAAAGATCTTAAAATAATATTAAAAGGGTCTTAAGATTTCGTTTTTTAAACATTGAGACCTTTTAAAGACCCCTTTAAGACTATTTTAAAGAAATTACAATATTTAAAGGGTCTTAATTTCTTTAAGATATTAAAATATTAAAAGGGTCTAAAGATTTTTTTTAAAGATCTTTTAAAGAAATTAAGACATTTTAAAGACTATTTTAAGATCTTTTAAAGAAATTACAATATTTAAAGGGTCTTAATTTCTTTAAGATATTAAAATATTAAAAGGGTCTTAAGATCTTGTAAAGATATTTTAAAGAAATTACAATATTTAAAGGGTCTTAATTTCTTTAAGATATTAAAATATTAAAAGGGTCTTAATATCTTGTAAAGATATTTGAAAGAAATTACAATATTTAAAGGGTCTTAATTTCTTTAAGATATTAAAATATTAAAAGGGTCTTAAGATCTTGTAAAGATATTTGAAAGAAATTACAATATTTAAAGGGTCTTCATTTCTTTAAGATATTAAAATATTAAAAGGGTCTTAAGATCTTGTAAAGATATTTGAAAGAAATTACAATATTTAAAGGGTCTTAATTTCTTTAAGATATTAAAATATTAAAAGGGTCTTAAGATCTTGTAAAGATATTTTAAAGAAATTACAATATTTAAAGGGTCTTAATTTCTTTAAGATATTAAAATATTAAAAGGGTCTTAAGATCTTGTAAAGATATTTTAAAGAAATTACAATATTTAAAGGGTCTTAATTTCTTAAAATAATCTTAAAAGGGTCTTAAGATTTTTTTTAAAGATATTTTAAAGACCCTTTTAAGATTATTTTAAGATATTTTAAAGAAATTAAGACCAGAATATTCTATTTTCCCAGCTGTTCTGAACCCTAGTGATCTGCCTCTTCTGAGCACTTCATGATTATAATTAAAGGAAGTTGCACTAGTCTTTTCTTCCCTATTGTGCCGTATATCCCAGTGAAACGCTTCTCAAACAAGAACATGTAGCAGGGACAGTTATTCTGATCCCAGAGGAACAGGGATTTAACCCTCAGGTTGTGTTCGGGTCACTTTGACCTGGAGAGGATTTTCTTTTTCCCTTAACATCATCGCATTGGACTAATTCATACTGATTTTACTAAGCCGGGGTATAACTACTTGTATTTTATTTACATTTTGTAATAAATTCCCTCTCTGCTACACTTGTGGTGTTACCAGTCAAAAATGACCAGCCTACAAAAAATATTTATAAATTATCACGAAATATTGGATTACATTTTTTTTTTTCAATTATGACATGTTTTTTCTATCTATCTATCTATCTATCTATCTATCTATCTATCTATCTATCTATCTCTATATATATATATATATATATATATATATATATATATATATATTTATAATTTTCCTTGCATGCACATTAAGGGAATTGTTTTATTTAAGAACAATTGTTTCAAAAGTAAATGCACTTAAACGTTTAATTTCAATGAAAGATGTGATGCTTGATCTGGTTTATATTGCGCTCGCTTGCGTCCTCTTGTGGGCGTAAGAGACGATACAGAACCGTTTTCCTTCAACATTCCTCCAGGATTGCCTTTAGAATTTGAAATATAATTAGACTTTTGCACGTTTAAAGGGTCATTTCACCCATTTGAACATTGTTTTTTATTTAAAGTGGGTCATATATGTAGTCGAAATGTAAAATAATTTTTGAATTCGGTGCCTTCGTGAACGAGAAAAGACAAAAAATAACTTCAGAACGCATTTGTATGAAAGACAACAACTCCCACAATGCACCACATTGCACAGCTCCGCAAGCCACTCCCACTAATCCAGAAAGCGCATATCTGCCTATAAGAGAAATCACTCTTCCGTCTACAAGGCTAGCTACCACCAGAGCTTGAAATTCATTTCACATTCACACAAAATGTCTAGTTAGTTGGCGAACTCATATAGTGCATTACTCCTCGTTTGTATTTCTTTCGAAAAGGTGAATTATTGCATGGTACCTGGATGTTCAGTCAGAACATATGCGGTGCGAAACTAGGATAGTTCTCAACACAAACGTCCGTGTCCTCGTCTGATCCAGAGATTTCGTCCAGGAGAAATTGTCATCGTTGAAATTCTTTGCCGCAGACGGACTCTATCTCTGTGTTCGTAGCGGTTCGTAGCTGCATTGTGAGATCACCGGCGCCACCAGTCCGCCCTAACTCGAGCCAGTCCGGGCTCCTCGTCCGCGGCAGGCAGGTCTTCTCTGCCTCGGCTGCTCTTCGCTATAATGCGGCTTGTAAAGGTAGCCACAAACACCTGATTCAAGCATCAGACTTCCGAAATCCTCTTCTTCTATATCATATTGAGCACTTTCCTCCGCTATTGTCATAACTGTACATCTGTCTCCACAGCGCCTGTTAGCTTAGCTACAAACAAGATGGAGGATATTGCTTTCAGTTTCAGAGAGTAAAGTCCCACCCACTGATCTGTAATAGGTCTGTAGCGTGAGCGCGCCCCACCCTGGGAAAGATGAGAAACTAGTGCTTGTAGTCTCAACAGAAATCCCCCCCTCTAACACTTCCTCCTACAATGACGCAAAATGACGATTTTTGCGTCATTGTAGGAGGAAGTGTAAGAGGTAAATAACAGATTTCTCCCATCTCAGGGGAAAATGAGAGAGTGTTGCACGACCATTCAATAGTATGACTGGGTTTCTAACAATGCAAAGCTTAATGCAAATGGGTGAAGTGTCCCTTTAAGAGAAATTTGATCTTCGCTTTTGATTTTGACAACCCTGCCACAATCAAGTTTGATTTCATGGCGTGTTGCTTTGCTAATCGTGATGATAAAAGGCCACAAATATTTAATTGTTTTTATGATTCAGTGGGTTTTCTCATTGCGAGGGCTCTTAATATGGGGCTTTTTTTGCTGGCGGATCATTCATTCATATAATGTTTATTTCTCTCTAGATGAGATGGAGAAGCATCTTCGCCTGCTGGCCGAGTCGGCCCCCGCGTGGCTCACGATACATCCAATCAGGAAAGACTTGTACCTGAAACTGAACAAGAGCGCGGATCTGAACATTGTGCTGAACGCCCTGACCCAGAAGATGAAGGAAGAGGAGCGCGTCTGAGCAGAAGCAGACCGGACTACAGACCATACCATGTGCAATATTTTTTTATTATGGATTTCAACTTTTAGAAGACTCTCATTTTTAGTTTCATTTGTTCATAGTTTGCGTTTTACGAGTCACTATGTTTTTAACAGATATTGTCTGAGGTCGTGACATTGTTCTTTGCATTTTGGCACAATAACTGTTCATAAATGTCAACAAGCAACAGGAGGAATCATTTACAAGATCAATGCATTGAATCATTTACAATAAACACGTTCATGCAAGCAATGGTGTTTCATACTCTCTCTGTACATCAGGTACTCTTGTAATCGACTGTCTCGACTCGCGGACTATGTTGTAGAAAAACAAAAGAAACCTGGTGAAAAGTACCTGATTGTACCAGAAATTGCACAATGAGACCATAAAACAGGAATTGTGACTTGTGTTGCTTCACTTCGGTCACATGACAATGACAACATGGTGAATGGATTGCATTCATACTGCACAAATCCAAACCACATCCGATACCGAACTTATAGAGGTGATTCTGAACCGTTTAGAGAAGCTTTGAATCATTAGTTCTGGACCAGCGAGTATCAAACTGCTGAAGTCACGTGATTTCAGTGAACGAAGCTTCGTTACGTTTTGAAATGTCAATGTTTTGCCACTAGGGGACGATGATCTCCATGAAACCAGTGTCTATATATGATTTTTACCTGATCTCAGATCAGTTTTTACTGGACCAATAAACCAAGCTCTCTATAAAACAAGCCCGACAAATTAATAACATATTTAACAGACACTTCATATTTACTGCTATTAGATGACTTGTTGATCGTATCTAATAGATGAACTGGTTTGTTATAGGTGTTTTTATGCATGTTTCCACTGCATTTACACTGTTCTGGCCAGCAGGGGTCACCAGTTTCAATAACACAATCATTTTGCCAAGCAAATGATTCAAAAAGCTTAATTTCTCCCATCATTACCACAAAGTTATTATTTAACAGTATGTGATTTTAGACGCAGGCCGTTTCTTTTCCTAATTCTCATGGTGGAATTAAGACCATCAAACCCACAAAGGATGAAGTGTTGATGTAAAATTGCTTGTAATTCTTCATATCTCTGAGACATAAACCATCGAGTGAATGACACACACTTCCTCTGAGACGTCAGTACTGTATCAGAGAGAAGACCGGCGTCGGCTTCAGCTTGTCGGATCCGTGGAGATCCTTGAGTTCGATGAGCACCAAACATCCCAGAACCTCGGCTTTCTGCTGTCGGATCAGCTTACACGCCGCACACAGCGTTCCTGACACACACACACACACACACACACACACGCACACACACACACGTTACATCGTTGCTGCTGGAAGATTTGTGTTCCTAATCGGCGCAAATTCGACTCCTATTCTATTGAATAATCTGCTATTAGTTCACTTCAGAATTAAAATCTCCTGATGTTTACTCTCCCACACGTCATCCAAGATGTTCATGTCTTTCTTTCTTCAGTGGAAAAGAAATGAAGGTTTTTGAGGAAAACACTCCAGGATGTTCCTCCATATAGTGTCTTCAATGGGGTCCATCGAGTCGAAGGTCCAGATGTGAGTTTCAGTGCAGCTTCAAAGTCTCGACGCGATCCAGCCGAGGAATAAGAGTCTCATCTAGACAAACCAGCGGACATTTATAACTTAATAAACATTTATATACTTTTAAACCACTAATGCTCGTCTTGCACTCGCTGTGATGCGACACACATTACGTAAATCACACTGAAAGATCACACGTGTTCCGGTTCAGAAATGTAGAGTAGGATGAAAAACTAATTTTCTCCTCCGACATCGTTGTTTTACCTTTTATTTATTTATTTATTATTATTCGATTGTAAATGCCGTTTGACTTAGTCTTTGCACGTTCGCTTATAAACACTGGGTCTGTTCTTACGCCTACGTCACGCTTGACCTTTCAACCTGATAGCGTAATGTGTGTCGCATCACAGCGAGTGGAAGACGAGCATTAGTGGTTAAAAAGTATATAAATGTTTATTTCTGTTCTAAAATGTCCTCTGGTTTGTCTAGATGAGACTCTTATTCCTCGGCTGGATCGCGTCGAGACTTTGAAGCTGCACTGAAACTCACATCTGGACCTTCGACCCGATGGACCCCATTGAAGTCACTATATGGAGAAACATCCTGGAGTGTTTTCCTCAAAAACCTTCATTTCTTTTCCACTGAAGAAAGAAAGACATGAACATCTTGGATGACGTGGGCTGTGAGTAAATTGTTATCCTGAAGTGAACTACTCCTTTAAGCTTCACTCATGTCTTTCAAAATAAGAGTCTCCCATCAGACAAACATTCAGAATGACTTTTTTTGTTGTTATTCTTTGACTAAAAAACCCTGGGATGTCATTAAAGTTAAGAGTAAATCATCAGGAAATGTTGATTGTGATGTGAAGCTGTGTTCTCGCTCACCTCCAGTAGCGAGTAAATCATCAATGATCAGGACCTTCTGTCCTTCAGAAACGGCGTCCTCCTGCATCTCGGCCTCGGCCTGAAACATCATCAGCAGAAGATCATCATTTTATGATGTGATGATAATAATATATGTATACTGAACATGCACTGCTGTTCAAAAGTTTGGGATCGGTACGATTTTTAATAGTGCTGTCAGTTAAATGCGTTATTAACGGCGTTAATGCAATCCCATTTCAACGGCATCAATTTTTTTATCGCGAGATTAACGTTCTTTTTGGCCTAGCAAACTTTGTAGTTTTTTTTCACATGCTTTTGCAACAACTAGTAACGTTAGAAAAACTACAACACCACACCGGATCTAGCTAGACCGGACACAAATCAACAGGCACGCCGCACACACTTGTTTGGGCTCGCGAGCCGGCCGAAGAGTAGTAGGCTAACGTTACGCTTTGAGTGGATGGCGAGCCGAAATGGATGCCAACAAGATTCTGAATGGAAAGTTTACTTTCCAAGTTCCATTGACAAGACCAAAGTGATCTGTGTGTTTTGTCGTTGTGAACTGAGCGATGATCGCAGCACGTCCAGTCTGAAACACCACTTGACGCGAATACGAATTCTCTGATGCGATTATTTGCTCCGAGTGAGAATGTTAGTGTGAAACTGAACACTACAGTATATGCCGATGTTGTTTTCAATAAAAAAAAACGCTTGCACAAAGCAAGCCGATCCACTTTTCCGAGTTGATAAGAGCATTAAAATGAGAAAAAAAAATAATGGGACAAAAAGAAATCAAGGGACATTTAGAATAGATAAAAATGTGCGAGTTCACTATGACATTAATGCGATTAATCGCGATTAAATAATTTAATCGTTTGACAGCACTAGTTTTTAAAAGAAGTCTCTTCTGCTCACCAAGGCTGCATTTATTTGAATAAAAATACCACAAAAAAGTCATATTGTTAAATATTATTATAATGTAAATCATCTGTTTTCTATGTGAATATATAGTAAAGTGTAATTTATTCCTGTGATCAAAGCTGAATGTTCAGCATCATTACTCCAGTCTTCAGTGTCACATGATCCTTCAGAAATCACTCTAATATGATGATTTGATGCTCAAGAAACATTTATGATTATTATCAATGTTGTAAACAGTTGTGTACTTTTTTATTTCAGGATTCTTTGATGAATTGAGGGTTCAAAAGAACAGCATTTCTCTGAAACTGAAAGCTTTTGTAACATTAAACACTTCCTTCCGTTCAAGAATTTAGGGTCAGTGAGAATTTATTTAATTTTTTGGGGGAAATAAATATAAGAAATCAATAATTTTATTCATGGATGAATTAAATGGATCAAAAGTGACAGTAAAGACATTTATAATGTTACACAAGTTTTCTATTAAATGCTGTTCTTTTGAACTTTCTATTCATCAAAGAATCCTGAAATTGTTTTCATCATTGATAATAATCATAAATGTTTCTTGATCATCAAATCCTCATATTAGAGTGATTTCTGAAGGATCATGTGACACTGAAGACTGGAGTAATGATCTTTATAAGTGATGCTGGATAACTCATAACTCATAAGCTCATGTACCTGCGCATACTCGAGACTGTACACCACTGATAGTGTCGGGCCGGGGAGCTTCCCTTTTTTCCTGATCGGAGCAAATCCCACTCCTAGTCTCTGAGCCAGAAGCGGCCCGAACAGAAACCCTCGAGCGTCCAGTCCTGGAGAGAGAGAGAGAGGAGATACTCCAACAGTTAGCATTCACGTTATTCACAAACTAGGACTTTTCCTAGGACTGTGTGTGTGTGTGTGTGTGTGTGTGTGTGTGTGTGTGTGTGTGTGTGTGTGTGTGTGTGTGTGTGTGTGTGTGTGTGTGTGTGTGTGTGAGAGAGAGTTTGTGGGTGTTTTTGGTCAGAGGTTAGTTGAAAGGTTGTCATGGAGCCACTAAATCTCCATCCTCCAGAGAATCACCAAACAAACACCGAAAAGAGGAGAGTCTAAGTGTGTGTGAGTGTGTGTGTGTGTGTGTGTGTGTGTGTGTGTGTGTGTGTGTGTGTGTGTGTGTGTGAGAGAGAGAGAGAACAGAGGAGAGTCTGCTGGAGAGAGAGAACGAGACAGAGCTCGTAATAAAACAAGAACCAACATCAGCTTGGCTTTTCGGAGATGACGAGACCTGAGGGGTTTGAAATGATGTAAAAGCGACGTAGAGATGATGGCGTTTATTCCTTGTGGAAGATTTTTCCCTAAAACTAACTACGTACCTGGGCCTCGTCTACAGTCGACGTCCCCGTTCAATAATATTTATACTCTAGCGCGTCGTGCTTTAATGCTTTAATCGCGGCCGGAGGATCTCAGACAAATTCCATGGAGAATCCCACCAGCTAACACGAATACAACAGCTTTTATAAAATAGGGGCGAAAATGACATGAAACATTACATAATAATTTCCCTACAATTTGATTGGTTCTTCATATGCAAATTCTTTTGTTACTAGGTAGGAGCAAATTCTGTTTTAATGATTACTTAATAATCACCAGGTTTCAAGCCTAGTCATCCGTCCAGTTTCATTTCCCATATATGTTATTTTTACACACACACACAACCAAAGTCAAAGGGGTATGGCAACACAACACACAACATTCCAAAACACAGGACAGAACGTTTTAGTACATTGTGTTTCAGAGTGTTAGTTTTGTAAGGCCTAAAAATGAAGTAAGGTTAGATGTTAGAGTTATTATTAGTTTGATATGCAGTTTACTATTTTATTCATTAAAAAAATCCATCACATCCTCAACAGACGAGTAAGCAGAGGTGTAAAGTCCAGGTTCAGGAAGTACAAGTCCTGGATTTGTTAATTAGCACAGAGTTCAGCCAGGAGACAGAACTAATGAGTGAAATCAGGACTTTCAGAGACATCAGAGACATATCGAACAGCTCCTCCCCTTTTTTAAAATAGCCAATAGCGTTTAGTTTAGAGCCGTTGAGGTCGGTAAAGCTTCAGTTTCGTCCTAATCTCAAACCATTTGATCTCATCCATATCACTTTATAATACAGCATTTTGTGCAGAATTCAAAGGGTCTGATACGTTTTCTGGTCTGCGCGACTCGATCACATGATCCGCTCTGTGTGTCGTGTCTCTGCGGCATTTTGCGTGAACTAACGTGAAACCGGACTTCATTCGCACCAATGGAAAGAATATTTACACTGTCTGAATCGTTCCCTATCCCCTATATAGTGCACTGCGTGCCATTCACCGTGTAGGAAATAGTAAATGTGTGAAGAATTGACCAATTTCACCGTCTATTTATAATGTAGGGGGCGGAGCTTCAGATTCTAGAGAGCATTTGATTGGACAGGAAATCTGATGAGAAGCTGAAGTGCAGAGTGATGTCATCAAAATAATTGATTCATATTGAGAGACTAAGTTTTGAACGTTTATATCTTCTAAATGCGAGTTTTGGAGCACACTAGCTTATAGATAACAGTAAGACTAACATATTCAAACTACATGCCAAAAAACGTACATTTTGATTTCACTTTAAAGTCAATTGAACGTTATTCCATTAAAAGTTGGGTTGCACTTTATTTTAAGGAGTCATTGTTACAGTGTAATAATTATAAATTTACATAAAAACTACACGTACTTACTGTAAGGTTAGGGTAGGATTAGGGTTTGGTTGAGGGTTAGTTGCATGTAATTATGCATAATTTACTGTTATTATTACTATGGTAAGTAAGCAACATATGTAACAAGGACTATTCTATCCTATTAGCTATTTATGGCTTGTACGTTAGGCCTCATTGATCATTGCTCATACAACTCGTCTTTGAGTAAAAAAAGCATAATGTATGGATTATATATATATGAAAAGTGGCATACTAAAAGTTTATGAAGGCAGTGGGTTAAATTCAATTGATTTAAAGTCATAACGCCATTGTTTACATTTTTTTATTGTACTTTATTATATAAACAAGTTTTAAAAATATTTTATTGCCCCTTAAGAAAAAATTAAAGAAGGAGTTGATTTAAATGAACTGCACAGATATCAAAATAAAAGAGAATAACTTGATCATATGCAAGCAATTTTACAATCATGTACAGTTGGGTTACACTTTATTTTAAGGTGTCATTGTTACAGTAATAATTAGGCTCTCTAACAATCAAATAGTTATCAATTATAATCAGTTATACGTATTTGATCGCATATCATGATCAGTTCGGATAGGAATCCTTGTTTTTCCTCCACGAGATTTATTAGTGTAACTTTGACAGTTAATGTGCAGATCCAGTAATGAATGTCCTCTTACCGACTATCAGATCCAGCTGAGGGTAAGAGTTCCTCACGTGTTCCTCGAACAGATCCATCACTGCAGTCAGAGCCTTCGGGTCCTTCAGGATCGGGAAAATATCCCTGCAAAACACACATTAAACACTATCTGAAACTAATATCCCTGCAAAACACACATTAAGGGCATCTGAAACTAACGCTTCAGTCCCTCGTGAACGCGCTTCCGGAACGCGCTTAACCTGAGATATATTAATATTAATACCCACTTGAACGGAATCCCTTTCGTAGGGAAATCTTGGAAAGTTCTGATGCACTTGCTGATTAAATCCAGTTTCTCTTCCATCATGACACGAGCTGCGATGATAAAGGTCTGAGAGCAGAACCGCAGGGACACACGTTTATCCCACTGCACTTTTGCCCGCGCATGCGCACTGCGTCGTGGGAGTTTTATGTCGTCGACATGCATGTTACGACACTAAAATGCCCTTCTT
>NC_138222.1:3057252-3212252 GCF_964197995.2 Scardinius erythrophthalmus
CAAAAAAAGAGATTTAACTCGCACTGAAAAGTCAAAAATTAATAAATGCTTATGAGAAGGATGCAATAATATAGATATTGCCAAATTAAGGCGAATTTCTCATTTCTAAACTTCAAAAAATGTATTATTATTTATTTTTCCAGCTAGGTGGTCTTTACAACAGGCTTGATTTTATTTATGGAAAATAAAATGTATTATTCCTTTCTTTTGGTTCTGGAGTGAAAACAACGCTGCCATGTCCGTAACCGGTAATAAAACACTATGATATACGATAGCTGATATTTGCTCCCGGGAAACTCTGTTTACATCATCATCTTCAGTCACTGAATATAAAACATTTTTATTTAATTATTCGCTCATGCATGAAAAAAAACATGTGACAGACGGGCGATCCCACCATGAAACATAAGTCATAAAACATAAAACACACAAACACACACACACACACACACACGCAGGTCCCCGAGGGAAGCGGTCATGTGACCTCCTCTCATTATGTGTGTTGGACCCTGATGGTTTCAAACGAACGCTGCTCTCGATGCGACCTGTGGGCTTAATGGGCTTCTGAGAATGTGTGTGTGAACAAACACACACACACACACACGAGTAACAGCACTGCAATTATGGCCGTAACACACCTGCGTCAGGCCGGTCCTGCTCTTCTGATTGGCCCCCGGGGAGGGTGTGTGTGTGTGTGTGTGTGTGTGTGTGTGTGTGTGTGTGTGTGTGTGTGTGTGTGTGTGTGTGTGAGAGTGAGTGAGTGAGTGAGTGAGTGAGTGAGTGAGTGAGTGAGTGAGTGAGTGAGTGAGTGAGTGTGTGTGTGTGTGTGTGTGTCTGTGTGTGTGTGTGAGAGTGTGGGGTGAAGCGTCAATTAGTGTAATTAGCCTGAGCGCTGTCCGACTCACACCTCCAGTCTCTACACTTCTGCTTTTCCCGCGGGATTATCGGGAACGAGCCGCACGCTAACATCTGCTCCCCTCTCGCTTAGCCTTTATTTTTAAATTGTACAAGTTTTATTTTATTTTTATTGAGAAATAAACAAATTGATATACAAAAATAGGCATTGAACAAACAATATTACCAACTTACAATTCTCAAAAGGCAGACGTAGATGCAAATTATAATAAGTAACAGCGATGAAGTCGCAAATCAAATATACAATCATGAAGGCAAGGAAGAGGAACTAAATAAATGAAAAATAGATAAATAAATAAAAATAAATAATATTAAAATAATATTCAGCCCAAACACTGAGACACATCACGTCACTTCTGAGAGACTTCTCATCAGCGATTGATCAATATAATATATATATATAATAGTGATGCATTTCAGCATTTTATATCGTCCAGTTCCACGGTCAATGTGCAGATCAAATGGTTGTTTGGTGAAATGCCTGAAATGTTTTGTCGCATCGATCACAAGTTCAGTATGGAGTACCTCAAGGCTCAGCGCTAGGACCGCTGCTGTTCACTCTGTACATGCTAGCCTTGGGAGTGTTGTGGCAAAAATTCTCATTAAACAATCATCACTGCATAAGAGACACTCTGAAATTCAAATGATCATTAAAAGTATTTTATTCTTGCAAGAAGGCCCAGTTGCCACACAGAAGTCACCAGTACAGTCTGTGAAACAAGTGCGACGACGAGAGGGAGGGCAGAGGAGCCTTTATACTACTTTCAAGGTCTCCTGCTTACAGGCCCTTATCTAAACAAGGGAAGGTTTCTCTGCTAGTCATCTAATCCTGCTGAGTTTATTCTTACAAACTCACAAGTTCTAAATTGGACGGCCTCTGACCCTAGGGGTCAATCTGCCTCCTCCTGATGTCTCACCTGTTTCCCAGTGTTTAAAAACACACACACATTAGTCATATGTTGGCAGACTACGTACAGTCCAGCAAAGATCATTTCAATGTCTTAATAATGAAAATAATGAAAATCAACACTGTAAATCAATGAAAAACAAAATTTTCCATTACAGGAGACACCAAAAGGAAGCATGGCATTAGCATGGCACTGTTATGATGATGATTCGCTGATTTCTTCGCTCTCTGACTAAACTTATGAATTCACAAAATGAATGGTATGCATAGCTGATAATTGGGTTACACTTTATTTTAAGTCAAGTCAAGTCAAGTCAACTTTATTTATATAGCGCTTTTCACAATACAGATTGTATCAAAGCAGCTTCACAGTATTAAATAAAATAGTACATCAGTGTTTGTTTCTGGTGTAAAACATCCACGTTTGGTAATGCTGATCAATAGCACTGTTGAATCGATTAATCAAATTAAGTATCCCCAACTGAGCATGGTTTTAAGGTGTCATTGTTACAGTGTAATTATATATTTAAGCACTGAGTAATATTAAGCAACTACATGTACTTACTATAGGGTTAGGGTTTGGTTGAGGGTTAGTTGCATGTAATTGTGCATCATTTACTGTTATTACTACGGTAAGTACATGTAACATATGTAACAAGGACACTGTAAAATAGAGTGTTACTGGAAATTGGATGACTAGTAATTTCCTACAACTTTATTCTGACAAAACAGAGTTTCTAATTATTGGACCAAAAACCTCTGCACTTAAAGGAACACTCCACCGTTTTTTGAAATAGGGCTTATTCACCTTCTTTCCTACATTTAGATAGGTGGGCAAATGCATTTTTGTCTCAGTGCATGCATTGTTTTAGTTTGACAGGGTCGGCGCTAGCTTAGCTTAGCATAATGAATGGAATCCTTTGTTGCCAGCTAGCATGTCCTGAGTAAAAGTGATATAAAAAATAAAATAAAAACACCTAATTACTTCTTGTGGCCTGCGTATTTACAGTGAGTACAAATAGCGATGCAGATTAACACTAGGCGATTTCCTATGCAGATATTGACTTGGGACTATATTGGGGGGAAGCACAGGCGAAGCACTGCTACTTGGGGCGCAGAGATATCACGCTTCGCCTGTGCTTCCCCCTAATATAGTCCTTAATATATAAGTCAATATCTGCCTAGGAAATCGCCTAGTGTTAATCTGCATCGCTATTTGTACTCGTTGTGAATACGCAGGCCACAAGAAGTAATTAGGTGTTTTTTTTTTATATCACTTTTACTCAGGACATGCTAGCTGGCAACAAAGGATTCCATTCATTATGCTAAGCTAAGCTAGCGCTGACCCTGTCAAACTAAAACAATGCATGCACTGAGACAAGAAATGCATTTGCCCACCTATCTAAATGTAGGAAAGAAGGTGAATAAGCCCTATTTCAAAAAAACGGTGGAGTGTTCCTTTAATAACCTACAACACTGTCTAACACCAGGAACTAACTAACTAGGAACCCGGGTGTGCTCTTCGACACCAATCTTTCATTTGAAAGACACGTTTCTAGAATCTGTAAAACTGCATTCAAACAGTTGCAGGATTTTTCCTGGCTCAAAACGAGGCGGAGGTGGTAAAATCCTTGATAATGGCTAAAGAGAACACTTTTTACAAGCATTTATTTTAGGTAGGGCTGTAGCTATCAATTATTTTAGTAATCGAGTATTCTACAGATTATTCCGTCGCTTAATCGAGTAATCGGATAAAAAATGTGTGGTAAAAAATAGATCCAAGTTAACATCAGCCTTTAAAATGACTTAAAATACAAATATATAATAACAAGCAATAATAATTGGTTCAAGTAAGGTATCAAAGTAAGTAATTATATGGGTTTTATTATAATTAAACTGTTAAAATATACCCATGTAAAATAAATTATATAAACTAATATAAACATAGCTTATGTACATAAATAACAAATGCCTGCAGAGGGCGCCAGCGGTCTGGTTGTTGTTACACTAAGGCATTATCAAATCCTTGTTTAATATTGGCCAAACAACATTTAATTCAAATGTCAACTTAACCTTTAATATTTGGCCACTTCTGTACGATAGAAATGCTACAGCCACTGTAATTTCTTGAACAATAACATGTGCACATCAAAACATGCAAACTCAGAGCGAGAGTTTAAACTTTTATTTTGAAATCGCGATGAACAGCAGTTTGAGAAACCCGAGACGCGCTCCACGAATATAAATGATAACAGTGCAACTATAAAACACAAACTGCGTCCGACTTGCGTTCCCAAATGCACGTTATTGGAAACCTAAACAAACAGCGTTTACTGCGGACGGAGCTGAGGTAATTTTAACATCAGCACTCATGTAATTAAAGCGTCTTCTCTGTGGAAAAAAAAAGAGGATATATTTATTTAACTGAATCACAGCCTTTGTGATTTCACAATAGCACTATGCTATATTATGATTGTAAATGGTTTTAAATATATCGCGTTGTCTTAGAAAACTGTGGAATGCGCCACTTCCGGTATTTTGCCGATTACTCGACACGGGTAAATTGCAATGGAGGATTTTTTTTAAATCGAGTACTCGACTTTAATCGAGGAATTGTTACTGCCCTAATTTTAGGTACTTTAACAATAAGGTAAAGTGGTAGTTGCGTAGACTGTCCATGGACTGAAAGCTCTCGGATTTCATCAAAAATATCTTCATTTGTGTTCTGGAGAGGAACGAAGGTCTTACGGGTTTGGAACGACATCAGGGTGAGTAATTAATGACATAATTGTCATTTTTGGGTGAAATAACCCTTTAAATAACATTAAAATATCAATGATGACATTTAAATACCATTTTTACAAATCCCACCCTGTTAGTCATCATGACAAAACTTCAGAGTCCGAGTGATTTTGTGACAGAACCTTAAGCTTTTAATGGAAGTCTTGCGCTTATCAAAAATACATGTGGTAGAAAAATGAAAGAATAAAATAATAAACTGTATTATAAAACTAACCATGATTCTAACAGTAATAACACAAACTTTACTTCCTCTTTTCAAGGCTAACATTCTAACACTTGGAAACACACTGTAATAAAAAGTTCTGTTTATGTCTATTTAAGTTATGGAAAATTGTCTAGTGCTGATTGTAACAAAATCAAAAATATACTGTCTATCTTGTCCCATGACATATTGACATATTGAGTGGGGGGGGGGGGGCTTGGTTGGTTTGTTTGGGGAAAATTGACACAGACACTATCTATCTCTATCTATCTATCTATCTATCTATCTATCTATCTATCTATCTATCTATCTATCTGTCACATAAATTGTCTGGGAGGGTAATGGTTTGTAAAAGTTAAAAAATGTTAACATAAGATATCTCTTTAAAAAAATAAATAAACATATTTAAATCTTTTTAAAATTGACTTTTGCAAATAACCTTTGTTAAAGGAGCTGTATGTAAGAAATGTATTTCAATTAATCATAAAATGGCCCTGATATGTCACTAGACATTAAGAAATCATGTTCATTTCAAATACTTATATCGCTGACAACAGTAGTCCAGCCAGGATATTGTCATTTAAAAAGTGAACTTGCAGCCCTCAACTGATGTTGATGTTGTCATCTTGTGTTTTGGCCTAAAGCCCCACCCTCCACCTATCTACCAATCACGAAGTCAGAAGTGTTTCGGCATCCGAGTTGCCAGCTCTGCTCTAGTTACCACAGCTGCAGCTCCTTGTAGCAGCCCACGTTCCTGCTGGATCCTGCAGCATATCTGGCAACCTCGAGTCAGGGGGGAGGGGGAGCGGATACACCACTCTACAGTAATTTGAAAGTGATTGCAGTACCAGTTTTGGCCACAATCTTACATACAGCTCCTTTAAATTTATAGAAGTATTTGTTAATATTAATGGACCAGAGCTTAAATAGTTTTATTTTTTAACTACCAACTAAAAAAAGATTTATAAATACTAACAAATATATTGGTCATTCATTGTTCGTTAATGTTAGTTAATACATATATATGACAATCAAATTTCAAAAGGGCTTTTTTATGAGAAGTTTTTATTTCTATGATGCATTTATTGGAGAGAATAATCCTGTCAGACGCACCACTGCTGTGAACGCGCGTTCACGTAAACACAATTTAAACAATGTATTATTCAATGCATTACTTCTATATAATTATATATTAAATTGTTCAAGCAAGTGGTAAAATATTTAACCATGTACTTATATTAAAATCTTTTGTATTTAAATTTTAATACAATAAATCTTGCATGTCACAAAGAACTTGTTTTTCCACCTCCACGAATGAGACGAGTGTTGTTCATTATGTCGCCTTGTTGAGGTAAATTGTAGTTTTCCTTGCTTTAACTCAGTCTTAAAGTGAAAAAAGTAGTAATTAATTAAATAAATTTATGGTGAGATTACTACATTGTATTTAATTAATCGCACTTATGGTGAAATTACTACATTTTCAGGTCAATCGGTGTTCATTTTGATCACGAAACATGCGCTGTCACTTTAATTCAGCGTTTGCAGCACAGCAGAAATAGACTCGGTGCGGAAACGATCTCTGCACTGCTGTATACGCACCGCAACTGGAACGGATCGATCATCGACGGACTGCATCCGCGTGCAGTGTACGGGAAAAAAATACTCACCGCAAACGAATTATATGTGAACCGGGCGTTAGACTTGGAGCAGGAGAGCTACTCCGGCTGCTACTCGCAGTAGAGCGAGTGTTGCCATCTTCAGTTCAGCGACATATTTCCCGCCGCGCGCTCTCTGTCCGCTAGTGCTCAACTGTATGTGACGCAAGTGTTTGTTTGTGTGTGAGTGTGCGCACGTGCGCACTCATTGGGATAATTGTAAACGCGCAAACACAGACAGAAAAGACATGCCATCGTGGAAATAAGATAAATAACATATTACTTAAGGGCCATGTAGTTTTTTTTTTATATAAAATAACAAATTGTAATCTGGCGCTATAAAGAAAATCAAATCAAATTTACTTGACCTCCAAGGGGGGGCGGGGGGAGCCGTTAGGAGGGCGGGGCGCCCCCCTTATATAATGGTAGGGGAAACACTGATGATTCTAACAGTAATAACACAAACTTTACTTCCTCTTTTCAAGGCTAACATTCTAACACTTGGAAACACACTGTAATAAAAAGTTCTGTTTATGTCTATTTAAGTTATGGAAAATTGTCTAGTGCTGATTGTAACAAAATCAAAAATATACTGTCTATCTTGTCCCATGACATATTGAGTAATCAACAGAACCCTTTACTTGTGTTTTTCTATGTTCCAAGATATTTTTGCATAGGCCACTAACAGAGGGTGAAAAGGAGGAGGCTTGCTTCATATTAATAGAAGGTGACGATATATTAAAGTCATGAGTTAGGCAGGTGATTTGGTTTCTATGTGTCATGTTGTCTTTATCCTATAAAAGCTGATGAATTATTCTGTGGCTGAGAGACTTCTCTGAGAACCGCTCGAGAAACTCTCCCGGCCGTGATTAAAGGGTTAGTTCACCCAAAAATGAAAATTCTGTCAGTAGTTACTCTCCCTCATGTTGTTCCAACCGCGTAAGACCTTCGTTCATCTTCGGAACACAAATTAAGATATTTTTGATGAAATCTGAGCCATATCTGAATCCTCCATAGGCTGCTATGGTGTCCGAAACTTGCTGGCCCAGAAAAGTTATTAAAGGGGGGGTGAAATGCTCATTTTCACTCAATCTCCTGTTAAACTTGAGTACCTATAGAGTAATATTGCATCCTTCATATCTCCAAAAAGTCTTTTGTTTTATTATATTTTTAATTGAAAGATTGGCTGTACCGAGTCTTTCCGGAAAAAAACGAGCGGCTGGGGGCGAGCCGTGTGGGCGAAGCTAAAGCTGTGCTAACGCGCCGATAGCTAACAACACACAGAGACATTTGTTCAACAGTTTTACTCACCGTTCCAACGCACAACCGCGTTATCATTGTGACTGCTCGATCCTTAAGCATTAGACGATCTGCAAATCCATCGATCTGGGCTTTGTTTATAAAACAATCATCGTCGAAATGCAGGGAACAACAGTCTATCACAACTCCGTTTATGCTCAGGAAAACAAACTCCATCCACGGGTGCCTTAACGCTGGGTTCTTTGGGAATCTGTGCAGGGTTGTCTTGCCCTGGCAACCAAAAACACACTTCTTTGGTGACATTGACTTCCCAAAAGCCGGGCAGGGCGCTTTGATGGCGAACTGCTTTCACTCTCTTGCTCTGGTCTACGAGTGCGCGCGCGCCCGCGATCTTACCGGAGAAGTGCCCTTAGGACCCATATAAGGAAATTCCGCCCTCTCTTACGTCAGACAGAGCCATACTCGAAAAAAACTTTCCGAAACTTGTGACAAACCGGAAGGACAATTTTTGGCACAGAAATACTCCTTCAAACGTACAACTTAACTTTTGAAACTTTGACCATGTTTAGCATGGGAATCCAACTCTTTAACAGTGTAAAAAACTCAGTATGCAGGAAACAGTAATTCACCCCCCCTTTAAAGAGATCGTTAATATAGTCCAAGTGACTACAGTGACCCAATCTTAAGTATATCAAGCGACAAGAATACTTTCTGTGCGCAAAAACAAACAAAAATAACGACTTTATTCCACTTTTCATTTCCTTCTCTCTGGACCTCGTAGTGTTTTTGCGCTGCGCGTCTGTGTACACGTTATCACGCATCACACACATGACTGGCGTCGGCCAATAGTGAGCCTACGTGGTGACGTGTAACACGGACGCGCAAAAACACTACGCGAACCAACTAGAGGTCCAGAGAGAAGGAAATGAATAGTGGAATAAAGTCGTTATTTTTGTTTGTTTTTGCGCACAAAAAGTATTCTCGTCGCTTGATAAACTTAAGATTGAGCCACTGGAGTCACTTGGACTATATTAACGATCTCTTTAATAACTTTTCTGGGCCAGCAAGTTTCGGACACCATAGCAGCCTATGGAGGATTCAGATATGGCTCAGATTTCATCAAAAATATCTTAATTTGTGTTCCGAAGATGAACGAAGGTCTTACGCGGTTGGAACAACATGAGGGAGAGTAACTACTGACAGAATTTTCATTTTTGGGTGAACTAACCCTTTAAAGTATTTAAAGGACAATTGCTAGAGTTTGTCTGTCATTTATGCTGCGCAGCAACAAAACAAGTAAGTCAGGAAAGTGAGTTAGTTAGAGTAAGACTCGGCCAGTTGTCGACTGAAGACGCAAGAGCTAGAGTATAAAGGTATTGGGTGTCGATTAGTAGACGCCCCAGAATAGGTAGGTTTAGGGAAAAACCTACCACATACACTAAAACAATTCCCGTCTCCTCTTGAGATCATTTGGTTTTCCATTCACGAAGATGAACCGAGGGACCGTACATCTTCACTGTAAGTCCTGTGTTTATGCCCCTGGGTCCCTAATCAATAATTAACCAAAAACATGTTTATTTATGCCCAGAGTCCAGACAAACAATAGAAAATCCACAGTCAGCACGGCTCATTAGCATTTTTCTGAACCCCGGTTTCCTTTCTCCAACTTGAGATGCGTGATTAATAATAACAATGCATGCAAATACAGTCTTTTGATTTATAATGCATGACACCCAGAGGGGCAGGAGTATTGCTCAGGTGTGTCACCAGACTGATTAGCCATTCGCACACACACACACACACACACACACTCGCACGCACGCACACACAAAACAGCGTTCTCCAGCACAATGAAACAACAGTGAATCTGTATTCACATGGTAAAAACACCAAGTATAACTGAATGAATGAATAAAATAAGTCACACACACACACATACACACACACACACACACACACACACACAGACAAGGGAATTGAGCTGAAGAGGCAATCAAATACCTCTGCTTTTCCTCTCTGCTTTTCTCCCGGTGGAAATTGAGCAGTTCTACGAGCTGTATTGATTGAGGGCTGAAGTGCTTGTCGTGAGCAGACGAGGCCAGAGGCATGATGGGACTTAAGTGCTCTCGTTTCGGGATAAAGCAGGCCGTGAGATGGAGGTCAGCATGGCAGGGGTTGCGAGGACCAAACGGTTTCCCTGGCCCGTTAGCATTATCATTAAAGGCAGGACAGCAGTGCTACTAATAGCTGGACCCAGTAGGAATCACCATTTTATGCATTGATTGTGCAGGACAGAGTGCAACATTGATTTAAAGTCCCCCTGTAGTCAATCATTTTAACCCTTAAAACTCCTTGAAAAATAATTCTTCATGCCTTAAAATATCTTGAATGTAACTCGACACCCTTGCCTCATTTAGTATGCGCGGTTCTATGAATATGCAAACGAGCCCCGCCTCCACTCACTCACTCAGCTCAGAGATCCACTGGTTGACGATCACACGTTGATCTGATTGGTTACAAGGTAGTTTGTGACGTCAGAAACACCAGCGATTTCAAAGCGTGTTTTTGAGTGCAGTGTGTGTGTGTGTGTGTGCAGGTTTGTTGTGCGCAGACTGGCTCTACATCATCTAAAGTGGCTCTTTAGGTGCAGACAGAGATTAATGAGCTGGATCACAGCGATTCACTGGGGAACAGGGGAAGAATGAAGGAATGAAGGAATGAAGGGGTTCGGTGTTCGGATCTGACCGATCCCAAAGCATCCACTGTAAACTGGGAAGACGAGGAGGATGAAGATGGTCAAAAGAACAGAGCTCAACACGGCTATTGCTTGAAACCAGTGGAGCAGAGAAGAGACAGGAGATCAAAATCAACATTAATGTTTAATTACTCCGTCTCTCTTCCAGAAAGAGGAGGGATATTTAAAGGAAATGGAATAAAGAAATAGAAAGAGAACGGAAGAGAAATAAAGGGAGGGATGAGTCACGATCTGCAACTAATCTACTTTATAATGATAATGAAAATGAAGACAATAATTAAACTTTTCATTAAAAATATTGCGTTTATAAAAATGTGACTACGATATACAGTCATGGACAGAATCATTGGCACCCTTGGTAAATATGGTGTGTGAAAATAAATCAGCATTGTTTATCCTTTTGATCTTTCATTCAATTTCTTTTTTTCCTTTCTTGAAGTAAAATAATTGTAAGTGAGGGGGAAATCACATTATGAAATATGTTTTTCTGTAATATACATTGGCCAAAGTTATTGGCACCCTAGAAAATCTGATGAGTTAAATAAATAAAGTATATTCCCATTCATATTTACATTTTTTAGCACACCACGGTGACTAGAATACATAGTATACATATTTTTGTTAAAAATTTTTTTATATATTTGATACAATGAAACTATTTTTGTGTCAAGTTATCAACATAAAAAACAGGTAAAATGTAAAAAAAATAAAAAATAATATTAAGCCATTTCAATCAGTTTAAAGTAAACTAAAATATGAAACACTGACTAATAAGTCATGAACGGTAAGTTGTGCTAGTCTTTTATTCTCTATTGGGCCGTATATACGAGTGAAACGCTTCTGGAACAAGGACAAATGTGGGCGGGGCTTGCTTTAGTCTGTGAGTGATTGATTGGATGGTTGTGGTTTGCTATTGGCTGATCTCATGTGATTGACAGGTTGCCCCGCCCTCATCATCAGAGAAGAAAAGAGATGTTATTCTAATGATGTGCACCGATAAATCATTCATAATAAACTCGGAACTATTCCATAAAAATAAGAATCGTCATTTTGATTTCATTTTGACATTTTTGTCAAGATATAACAGACTCCATCCACCCTTGTAAAGTTAACCCGTCCGAACAGGGCGACTAGTGTTAGCGGTGTCTGCACGGATGCACTCCTCACCTGATGGGGAATCTCTCTCCGGGGTCGCGTCCCAGGTGGAAGATCAGCGGGAGCATGGTGTGGTCCTCCTGTGTGTGTGTCGTGACGCCGGGAACCTCCTGACCAGGGCAGAAGTTTATTCCCTGTTTGGGAAAACAAGGTGAGAACGTTAATCTTCCTCCTCAAACAATCCCACAACTCACGAGAGAAGAATAAATTCTGAGCTAGAATAAAGCGAAGTCAATCCAGAGACGAGCAAGAGTGAGACGCATTATATCACCAGCCAGAGAGGCCATCTTTACCCATCACTGATAATACGTCAATGTTTGGCTGATGAGTGTGTGCAGGGCTGGACTGGGACAAAAAAATCGGCCCGGGCATTTTGGCCCAGACCGGCCCACTATATGATCATAAACACAACCCATCTTTGCACGCCCTTAAATATATGCATACCAACTCCTATTCATTAAAACCACTAATGGCATGTAATGAGTGAGTATAGGAACGAGTGAGAGTTAACAGATGAAAGAAGTAAAACTTTGACATTTATTAATACAGTTGAACTATACTCCACAGTGATGAATCCAAAAAACAAGCTATAAGCGGCTCTGGCATAGCAATACAAGTGTTTCTCACAGGATTTTTGTTAAAACTGTGGTGGGTGGACCTCGGTCCTTCTAGGGGGGGTTCGGGGGCATGCCCCCCCGTGAGAAAATTTTGTGCATTTTAATGTTAAATTCATCAATCTGGTGCACTTTGAGAGTTCAAAATTAAAGCTCCAACCCATATTCAGTGTGCAAACTAAACAAAGAAAAATTCAAACCTCTTTTAGTTACAGTGTCTATTTACACCTACTACATAATAATAGTTATAATATTAATCCAATGACAGTAATAGTCATATTTTGTAAATCAAATTCACTAAAAAATAAAGGAAACTTTCATAATTAGTTTTGTACCCATTTCTATACTTGAAAGAGATAAGCACATGATCTTTTATTTTGACGCAAACTGCATCAAGCTTTTATTTTGGCGGAAAACATGGTTTACAAACGCCTCTCATTAAATTTCTAGTGAATTGAGGTAATCGTCAACTATGCAGATGTGGAAATAATCTGTAACTGGGTTATGGGTTCCTGCACTCATGACATAGCCTAAGTGTTTTGAAAGTAGTTCTGCTTACCGCAGACTCTACACTCTCTCATCTCTCTCCTGATCCTCCTCACTATCCTCATCATCACAGGAGCTGATGAAGGGCAGAAAACATATATTTTGACACATAAAGTGTCTGCTTTAAGGGCCTGGTTCTATTGCTTCACGCTATTTCTCTGCACATTCCTTGCGTTTCTTCTCCATCTCGCTGACTATTTTGACAGATACACACTGACACTGCCGCACGCTCGCTCACTCACTCGTTTAAAGTTGTGATTGGGCCAGCCCAGTGTCAATCAAGGAAAGAGCCAATGGGCCGCTGATCTGCGTGTTTCATGGGCTGGTCTGTCAGAAAAAAGAAAATAACGCTGACTTTTTTTGACCAATGCATTACACCGGCACAAACCCAGCGCCGCCAATTAAGCAAAACAAAACGAATGGGCCGCTGATGTACAAATTTTAAGGCCGTTAAAAAAAAAGAAAAAGAAAAAAAAAAGTATGTATGAGTATGAGATGTATCGGCCCAAAAAGCACGTCGGCCCACCGGGAAAATGCCCGGTATGCCCAATGGCCAGTCCAGCCATGAGTGTGTGTGTGTGTGTGTGTGTGTGTGTGTGTGAGTGAGTGAATGTGTGTGTGTGTGTGTGTGTGTGTGTGTGTGTGTGTGTGTGTGTGTGTGTGTGTGTGTGAGTGAGTGAATGTGTGTGTGTGTGTGTGTGTGTGTGTGTGTGTGTGTGTGTGTGTGTGTGTGTGTGTGTGAGCATGTGTGCATACGTGCACGCGAATGTGCGGGGTGAGTGTGTGAGTTAGTGAGTGAGTGAGTGAATGTGTGTGTGTGTGTGTGTGTGTGTGTGTGTGTGTGTGTGAGTGTGTGTGTGCTTGAGTGTGTGAGCGAGCAAGTGTGCGAGTGTTTGTGAGAGAAAGTGTGTGTGAGAGAGTGTGTGTGTGTGTGTGTGTGTGTGTGTGTGTGTGTGTGTGTGTGTGTGTGTGTGTGTGTGTGTGTGTGTGTGTGTGTGTGTGTGTGTGTGTGTGTGTGTGTGTGTGTGAGTTTTCTGCTCATTGCTAAAGGCTATAGTGAATCGTATCTGCCAGAAAGACCGCACAGCTTTATTTGTGTGTTTTTCCCAGTGTGAACTGAGAAGTGAGATGAGCGCCTTCAAAATGAACACACTCTTAATGTGTGTGTTCTCCACAAGAGCACATGTCAAAGGGGTCACTTACAGGGGGATTGTGACTACATAAAAGACTGTGTTGAGTCACCCAGGGACTGGATACACACACACACACACACACACACACACACACACACTCTTCATGGCAGCGCAGGGTCCCCTATGATCTGGCCTGCGACTTGCTCTCTGTCTTTTGAAGCAGTGTGTGTGTGTGTGTGTGTGTGTGTGTGTGTGTGTGTGTGTGTGTGTGTGTGTGTGTGTGTGTGTGTGTGTGTGTGTGTGTGTGTGTGTGTGTGTGAATAATCTTACAGGCATGAAACAGTCCAAATCCCACAAGGTTTGGAGAGAGTGCTTCAGTCTGAGCTCGAGGAGCAAACACAACAGCGCTTCGCCATTAATAATGCAGAAAAACGAGAGCAGGTTAGCATGGGGAGAGAGACCGCGAGTGGATGACCGTGAAAAACGTGCAAGAAGAGCCAATAACTTGGACTTGTTGATGCTGAAAAAAGGTTTATGTAAAAATATCCTGGATTAAAGTCAGCATGAAATGGCATTCACAACTAATTTAACTTCCTTAATGTGAACTTCAGGACACTGAAATGTTCATTATAGAACAGTGGAAATTATTTTTTCCTTAATTTTTCAATAGAAATATCTGCCTCTCTATGTTGATGTGTAATCGGAAAAGGGAGAAGAATGAGTTTAGTAAAAGCTAGATTTGAGTTTGGATTGGTCGCATCAAAGGTTAGCGTCACCTGCTTTACTCTCCACCGCTCCTGTCATCAGACAAGAGATTATCATCATTCTGTCTGGATCAATCAGGCAATGGTGGGCGGAGTCAGTGTACACAGCCTCTGCCAACAAGCCACGCTATTTACATTTGGTGACATGACACATGACATATAACATGACATGACATGACAAATAAAATCACATGATATATAACATCACATGACATGACAAGGGATGCCACTTAACCACACTCGAATGGGAATGCGTCGCGTCTGAGCTCGTTGTTGTCTTTGAAGCTCCATCGATTGATTTATAATTCTTGATTTCTCTTTAAACTCACTTACAACGAACATTTTCTATTTTTCTCACCTCATAGTTACAACGCGGATTGTTGAGCAGACGCGTCTCAAGCCTAGTGATCCAACGCTGGATACTCTTATAGGTTACGTCCGTGGATCACGGCTGAACGCGTCTTCTCCGCACTCATTTACAAACAAAAATTTTTTTTTTCTCTCGCCTATCGTGCGTCTACTCTACACCCGTACCACTGAAAAGACGGATTATATCCAAGACTTAAGCCATAAATTAGTATTAATATTGATAGCACCACTGGTAGCGTCGTTGCTAACTTAACTTACTGTCCATCTGTTAAAATGGCGAATATATCAAATGTAAGTAGTCTACCTTTTGGTGCAGGTGAAGACACATTTGAGCTGCACGCTGTGTGCAGTCTGAGCTGGAAGCTGTTGAGAAACAGATCCACGACCTTTTAGTAAGAAAAGCCGAGCTGATAGACCGGCGGTTAGCTCTTGAAACATCGCGCGCCGAGGCACACAAATCAGAGATTAATGTTACTAACCCGCTGACTCCGACCTCGTCTACTCCGGGCGTTCCTCAACATCGGTCCCGAACGTCGAGGTCGCGATCAGCCATGGTCTCGTTCACTCCGGCTCCAACATGCCATCACGAAGCCTGGATTTTTCCGCAGCGGAAGACGCGAGCCAGGTCTAGACCAAGAAAACTCTCTCCAACCCTCCCGGTTTTCGAGATATCCACACAAAACCGCTTCTCCCCTCTTCGCGAAACAGAACGCGATGCTGTGATCATCGGCGATTCCATCGTTCGACACGTACACGCTACGTTAAATAAAAGTAAGGTGCATAATCACTGCTTTCCTGGTGCTCGCGTTTCTGAAATCGCTGCTCACGTTCCCGAGATTCTGAACGAGCGCGTCGGAGCTGTCGTGCTGCACGCGGGAGGGGCCGACATCAGACTGCGCCAGACGGAAGTTCTGAAGAAAGACTTCAGGAATCTGATCGATACGGTACGCAGCACATCGCCTGATATAACGATTATTGTGTCAGGACCGCTTCCCACGTACCGTCTAGGACATGACAAGTTTAGTAGATTATTCGCGCTAAATGAATGGTTAATGTCATGGTGCAATGAGCAGAAACTGCTCTTTGTAAATAATTGGAATCTGTTTTGGGAGCGTCCTAGGCTTTACCGTGCTGATGGCTTACACCCAAGCAGATTCGGATCGGATCTTCTGTCAGATAACATCTCCAAAATGTTAAATACCTTTTGACTAGTAACCAAAAGTCCAAATCATAGTCTCTGCTGCACCAATTTAACTGATATAAATAGTGTAGAACATTGCATAGAAACTGTGTCTATTCCTCGTTTAGTGAGATCAAATAATAAATCTACTGCAGGATCTAGGAAAAATCTAATTGTTATTAAACCAGAAAATGTTGCTATTGGTAATCAAAAACAATTTCTAAAGCTAGGTCTTCTAAACATTAGATCACTCACACCTAAGGCAGTTATTGTAAATGAAATAGTCACAGATAATAGCTTCGATGTACTTTGCCTTACTGAAACCTGGCTTAAACCAAATGATTATTTCGGTCTAAATGAGTCTACTCCATCAGGATACTCCTATAAGCACGAGCCCCGTCTGAATGGTCGTGGCGGCGGTGTTGCAACAATCTATAGAGATTTTCTCAATGTTACTCAGAAAACGGGTTATAAGTTTATTTCATTTGAAGTACTTGTACTAAATGTTACGCTCTTAGATGATAGAAAAACATCCCTATTATCTCTAGCCTTGGCTACCGTATATAGACCGCCTGGGCCTTACGCTGATTTCCTAAAAGAGTTTGCAGATCTTCTCTCAGACCTATTAGTTAACTTCGATAAAGCATTAATTGTTGGAGACTTTAATATCCATGTAGATAATCAAAATGATGCGTTAGGGGCTGCGTTTACAGATTTATTAAACTCCTTTGGGGTCAAGCAAAACGTTACCGGACCAACTCATCGATTTAATCATACACTCGATTTAATTATATCACATGGAACCGATCCAACCGATATAGATATCATTCCACAAAGTGACGATGTCACTGACCATTACATGGTAACTTGCATATTACGTACTCCTGTAATATATCATGCTGCGCCGCGTTATCGATTAGGCAGAACAATCCTTCCATCCACCATAGATAATTTTTCAAACAGCTTATCGGATCTGTCTCAGCTGCTCAGTGAACCCAAACAAACAGACGAACTTGAGGAATTAACTAGCACTATGAGCACCATTCTCTCTGGATCATTGGATATTGTTGCGCCCATTAGATTAAAAAAGGTCAGAGAGAAAAGTAAAGCACCATGGTACAACAATACTACGCGTGTTCTAAAGAGAGAAACCCGTAATTTAGAGCGTAAATGGAAACAAACTAACTTAGAGGTCTTTAGAATCGCATGGAAAGACAGTATGTCACGTTATAAAAAGGCCCTAAAAGCGGCCAGGGCTGAGCATCTCCGCAAACTAATAGAAAACAACCATAACAATCCTAAGTTCTTATTTAACACCGTGGCGAGACTAACAAATAAACAGATGACTCCTGAACAAAATATTCCATTACAGTTTAGTAGTAATGATTTCATGAAGTTCTTCACTGAGAAAATAGAAAACATCAGAACCACAATTGTAAACGTTCAATCCTCAATCGCGCCTTATAATTCAGCCTCAATTATCACCCCGCAAGAACAATTACAGTGCTTTACAACTATAGAACAAAAAGAGTTAAATAAACTTTTTACTTCATCTAAAACAACAACATGTTTACTAGATCCTATACCAACTAAACTATTGAAAGAAGTGTTACCTGTAGTGGAAGAGCCTCTCCTCAATATTATTAACTCGTCTTTATCTTTAGGTTATGTTCCAAAAACATTTAAACTGGCAGTTATAAAACCTCTCATTAAGAAACCACAATTAGATCCGAATAATCTAGTAAATTATAGACCCATTTCAAATCTACCTTTTATGTCTAAAATACTAGAAAAAGTTGTGTCCGCTCAACTGGGCTCTTTCTTACAAGAAAATGACACCTATGAAAAGTTTCAGTCTGGGTTCAGGCCGCATCATAGCACTGAAACTGCGCTCGTTAAAATCACAAATGATTTACTTTTAGCTTCTGACCAAGGCTGTATCTCAATATTAGTTTTACTTGATCTTAGTGCTGCGTTCGATACTATAGATCATACAATACTCTTAGATCGATTACAAAATTATACTGGTGTTCAAGGACAAGCATTAAGCTGGTTTAGATCGTATTTATCTGACCGCTACCATTTTGTTTATTTAAATGGAGAAAAATCTATCATAACTCCAGTAAACTATGGAGTGCCGCAGGGATCTGTGTTAGGCCCTCTATTATTCTCAATATATATGCTGCCATTTGGAAATATTATAAGGAAACATGGAATTAGTTTCCATTGTTATGCTGATGACACTCAAATCTATATTTCATCACGGCCGGATGAAAACGCTAAATTATCCAAATTGACAGAGTGTGTTAAAGATATAAAAGATTGGATGACGCGTAATTTTCTTTTATTAAATCCAGACAAGACAGAGGTACTACTTATCGGTTCAAAAAACCACCCACAAAACCTCTCACAATACAAATTTAACATAGTAGGATGTCCTGTTACTTCATCCTCTACAGTAAAAGACCTGGGTGTTATATTAGACTGCAACCTGTCTTTTGAAAATCATATTTCATATGTAACAAGAACAGCCTTTTTCCACCTTAGAAACATTGCTAAGCTACGTAACATGCTATCAGTTTCTGATGCAGAAAAGTTAGTTCATGCATTCATGACTTCGAGACTAGATTACTGTAATGCTTTATTAGCCGGTTGTCCTGCATCCTCAATAAACAAGCTACAGTTAGTCCAAAATGCCGCCGCTAGAGTTCTAACTAGATCAAGAAAATATGATCATATAACACCGATTTTATCATCACTACATTGGTTACCTATAAAGTCCCATATTAATTACAAGGTATTGCTACTGACTTATAAAGCCCTAAACGGCTTAGCTCCAGTCTATTTAACGGATCTTCTATCGCCCTATAATCCATCGCGCTCTTTAAGATCACTAAATTCGAGGCTTTTGGTCATACCTAGGATATCCAGATCCACCAAAGGAGGGAGAGCATTTTCACATTTAGCACCAAAACTCTGGAATAGTCTTCCGGATACTGTTCGTTGCTCAGACTCGCTCTCCCCGTTTAAAACTAGATTAAAGACGCATCTCTTCAGCCAGGCATTCATATAATACTTTTAATCTTACAGTTAAATCCGACCTCTAGTTCATAAACGCCAGAGGAGAACTGGCCCCCGACTGAGCCCGGGTTGTCCCAAGGTTTCTTTTTCTCCATTAGGTCACCTGATGGAGTTTTTCGGTTCCTTGCCACTGTTGCCTTTGGCTTGCTCAGTTGGGGATATTTGGGAATATTTAATTTAATTAATCAATCAACGATACTATTGATCAGCATTACCAAACGTGGACGTTCCACTAGAAACAAACATTGATGTATTGTTCTAATTTATTGCTGTGAAGCTGCTTTGATACAGCCTGTGTTGTGAAAAGCGCTATATAAATAAACTTGACTTGACTTGACTTGACATGACATGACATGACATAACATGGCATGAGATGACATGACATAACATGACATGACATACAGTATAACATCACATGACATGACATGACATATAACATAACATATAACATGACATGACATATAACATGACATAACATAACATCTCTATGTTGATGTGCAATTGGAACACATGACATGACATATGACATGACATAACATGACATATAACATGGCATGACATAACATTATATGACATATAACAACACATGACATGACACATGACATGACAACATGGCATGAGATGACATAACATAACATGACATGACATGACAAATACCATGGTATGACATGACATCTCTATGTTGATGTGCAAGTGGAACTCATGACATAACATGACATACAACATAACATGACATATAACATGACATGACATATGACATAACATATAACATGACATGACATATGACATAACATATAACATGACATGACATATAACATGACATATAACATGACATGACATATAACATGACAAAATATAACATGACATGATATATAACATGACAACATGACATGACATATAACATCACATGACATATAACATCACGACATGACACGACATAACATGGCATGACATAACATGACATATAACATGACATGACATAACATGACAACTATGTTGATGTGCAATTGGAACACATGACATGACATGACATGACATAACATGACATAATATTTTGACATTACATTAATGTATGGAGAGCTGGCATGTTAAAAATGCAAATTTGTAAGAACATAAATCAGTGTAATAACCGACTGGTTCCCGACTAAAGATGTGTAGTTAAAAATGCATGTTCAGAAATGTAATAAATAGAAAACAAATAGTATAGATTACTGATTAGCGTGTTGTTAGGCCCAAGTTTGGGTTCTGAGAGTTGATTTGGTTGAAAATGCAAGAAACGTTGCCTTAAGTGTATTCAAGAGGTTTTTCTCAAGGTTTTCTTTTCTTTTTTTCTCTTCCACTTAATGGAGTTTGGGCTCCTTGCCACGGCCTCCTCTGGCTTGCTCAGCTGGGGTCTAAAAGACCATTAATATTCAGTAATATTATCGATTTAACTGCACTGACACTATCGGATGAGAACAACATCTGAACCGAACTGAGATGTATAATCCACACTGTTATTGAACTAAATATGATCAACACTGAACTGACTTGAGCTGAATATAATAACAGATCTGTTTATAGACAAATTGAACCCGTTTCATAACTCTGACAGTTATTGAACTGAATTGAAACAATATTGATCTGAATAATGACACTATTATCTTCTCGCAGAGCTGCTTTAGAGCTGAAATCAAATGTTTTTGCATAATTTATTAATTTTAGAACTTTAACATTATCAATGTGAAGCTGCTTTGAAGCAATCTGTATTTTAAGGAGAGGAGTTTATTCTAAATAATAATTAAGACACTTGTTAAAAAGTGGAACTAAAGTGGCTAACGGGTATTTAAAGTGGGAATAAAGTGATTATCGAGTAGGGTTAGGGCTTTAGGAACTGGGACAAGTAATGTCCCAATAAGGCAGCATCCATTTATGATTTTAACAATAATAACCTTAAACACTGAATATGTTGTTATTATTGTTTTATCCAGGGTTCGTACAGATCCTGTAAAATGAAATTCCAGCTTTTCAAGCACTACTTTTTTTTTTTTTTTTCAAGGACTACAATTAGAGATCTCACTTATCAAACAATATCTTTCTTTATTATCTTTAAAAAAATAAAAAGGTAAATAGATCGATAATAATAAACCAATAAAACAAAATGGTACAAATAAAGTGCGGCAGATGCAATGACTGGTAACTTTAACCATTGAAAGGATACGATGACAAAGATATCGCTTTCCTTATTCATACTGATTATGAATATATGATTGACCAGAAGAATAAAAGCTGTATCATATACTTGGATATTTATGAGCAATATCACACTCATAGCCATGTGAAATGCCTCTATATCAATATCAGACGGACTGCAGCGTTAATTGTGTGTGAAAAGATTGTTTTATCAATAAAATTAAAATTACATTTCCCATATATTGTCTTCAATAATTCAAGCACTTTTCAAGAACTTCTTCATAAATATGGCTGTTTTCAAGGGTTTTCCAGGACTTAAAGTCTTTTTTAAGCACCTTGTACGAACCCTGTTTATAATGCACTCCAATACACTGAGGTGCAAATATTATCTGCCACTATTTGCACTAAGTATAAATAGCATCTAACAACTATTTACACTAGAGAGTGTAATCAAAAACCTGTCATACGACAATCCCTTCCCGCCAAAAAACCCACAGCTCCTCCCCAAACCCAGCTGTCAATCAAAGCTCAGATTTATAATCATTACGTACAGTGAAACCGGTGAAATGTGTAATTTAAGAGAAGAATTCTCAGGTGTTTTCTGTGAGGTAATGCACACTAAAATACTTCATATTATCGCTCAATGGTGCGGCGCGAGGATCATCGGATGCAGAGCACTTACGCCGTGAAATTTCTCATTTCACACCTCGCTGATCCACACAGGTTTCAAGAGGAACTCACCCGAGTGACCGATACTATTAAGCCATCATTTCAACCGGGTTTAACTGGAAACAAACCAGAGGGTGAAAGAGTCTTTTTTTAAGAGAAGTGCAGTGTGGATCACTGCCTAAATACGGTCAAACCAAAACTATTTCAACATTTCTCACATTATCACAGTTTATTCGCAATAGTTTAGAAAATGGTAATAAAATATGAAAAAAATTCACTGGTTTATCCATCCTTCTGTTAGACTGTCTCACACATGAATTATGTTGAATATCTGTCAGCTGTTAAATTTAACTACACAATTAGATAATACCAGTTTAGCTCAACCAATCACCAAGCAGTGCTTCATTTTGTTCAGTCTGTGGTGTAATCACATTAGCAATTAAAGAAAAAACACTTCAGCAAAACATGGTCAGCTCAAAGTGTCTGAGGAATTTTTGGTCCCAAATGTTTTTCAATTTTACTAGTCCACTGTATGAAGAATATTTGGGTATAATATGTCACAGTTTACTTTATTTTGCTCTCCTCACTTACATAAATGAACTATAGTGTCCTGCACCCACTAGTAAAAAACAAAAACAAATTATATCTGGTGTCTGAATTATTTTTGGTTTGACTGTATGTGCAAAAAACCGAACGCTTATTGCCTCACGTCACCCACAATCATTCAAATCAATTTAAACGCGCTGAGCTTAGAAATGATGGGCAAATGGAGATGCCAAATGGCACTAGAGGTGAAAATGCGTCGTAATTTGTGTGCAACTCTAAAGCATCAGGTGAAACCTCCCGAAAACACATTAACCATCAGGACTGGACTCCAGCGTGAGACGCGAGCTCAAACAATCGATCGACGGCTCACAAGCAATCAGACACCATTATTTGTGAAGTTACACTCCAGTTCACATGAGCTGATAAAGGGCTGCTATTGATTCAGTGGCCATCCAGGAGAGAGCAATTTAAGCAACCGATGGGGCATAAAACAAACCCTCCCGTTCAGAGACGAAGCCGAAGGCGCACAGGGGTTACATGTACAGTCAGAGCAACATTCAACATTTCTCACATTATCACATTTTATTCACTCTAGTTTAGAAAATGGTAATAAAATATGACAAGAATCAGTTGATATTTGACTGGTTTTGTCCATCCTTCTGTTAGACTGTCTCACACATGAATTATGTTGAATATCTGTCAGATGTTAAATTTAACTACACAATTAGATAATACCAGTTTAGCTCAACCAATCACCAAGCAATGCTTCATTTTGTTCAGTCTGTGTGTAAAAAGAGCATTAGCAATTAAAGAAAAAACACTTCAGCAAAACATGATCAGGTCAAAGTGTCCGAATCATTTTTAGTCCCAAATTATTATAAATGTCACTGGTAGTCACTGTATGAAGAATTTTTGGGTATAATATGTCACAGTTTACTTTATTTGCTCTCCTCACTTACATAAATTAACTATAGTGTCCTGCACACACAAGTAAAAAATATTTCAAAAATTACATCTTTGTTTGACTGTATGTGTGTTGTGTGACTTTAATGGGAAATGAAGCGTGTGTAGCGTGTATGAGAGATCTCAAACGCTGCTGGAATAGCACTAATAGATGAAGCGTGTTTGCAGAAGTGCTGCTGCTCCATTAGCTCCATTAATATTCATTACTGCCTGATCTTCAAGTCTATTTGATAAGGCATTGTTTTTGAGATAACATTAACACGCTAATGTGCATTTTGGAATGCAATTACTGCATCAAGAGGCAAGAAATCGGGGGAATGTAAGACAATAACTAGCCAAGATTATAACATTTTCTAAAGAAATTTGTTTTGTTGTACAAATTTCACCAATATGATGCTAAGGTGTTCTGTGTATTCTGGATAAGTTGCTTATTATTGGCACAAGCGTATGGGATATTTTTGCCCGTTTTACTGTTCATCAAGCAAAAGGAAAAGCCAAACAATATGAGGCATCATTCATGCCTATAGCACAAATGATGAAGGGTTCTGAAAATCCCCTTTAGATATGCACGATATTGTCCGACTGTACCATATTGTATTGTTATCGGCTGACGTTGATTTTTTTTTACACATGCTGTGTTCACAGCATGTCGTAATTACGAAATGACAACACGCGATATTCTACTCAAGCCTGTTCACATCCTCGGACTCGGAATTAAGTGTTTCTATTGCAACACTATCAACGCCAATATGAATCAATGTGGTACAAGTCAGGGATATTGCAGAAGTGCTGCTGCTCCATTAGCTACATTAATATTCATTACTGCCTGATTTCCGAGATACAAGTAATTCTCAACCAAAATCATTTTCAAGATATAAGTAATTCTCCACCAAAAACATTTCGCCGTTATAAGTAATTCTCAACCAAAATCATTTCCGCAATACAAGTAATTCTCAACCAAAATTATTTTCTGCAATACAAGTAATTCTCAAACAAAATAATTTCCCCGATACAAGTAATTCTCAACCAAATCATTTCCGCAATACAAGTAATTCTCAACCAGAATCATTTCTCCGCTACAAGTAATTCTCAACCAAAATTATTTTCTGCAAAACAATTCTCAACCAAAATTATTTCTGCGATTCAAGTAATTCTCAAACAAAATCATTTTCGCAATACAAGTAATTCTCGACCAAAATAATTTCTCCGCTACAAGTAATTCTCAACCAAAATCATTTCCGCAATACAAGTAATTGTCGACCAAAATCATTTCTCCGCTACAAGTAATTCTCAACCAAAATTATTTTCTGCAATATAATTCTCAACCAAAATCATTTCCGCGATTCAAGTAATTCTTAAACAAAATCATTTCCGCAATACAAGTAATTCTCGACCAAAATCATTTCCCCGATATAAGTAATTCTCAACCAAAATCATTTTCAAGATATAAGTACCGTATTTTCCAGACTATAAGTCGCTCCGGAGTATAAGTCGCATCAGTCAAAAAATGCGTCATGAAGAGGAAAAAAACATATATAAGTCGCACTGGAGTATAAGTCGCATTTATTTAGAAATTTATTTCACAAAATCGAAGACCAAGAACAGACATTTGATCTGTAAAGGCAAGTTATTCAACTACACAGTAGCACACAGAACAACAGGCTGAGTAGGTGTCCGGTGTGTTAACGCAACACATTAACAGTTATTCAGCTAAGTTACACAATAGCATAAAGAACATATACCTGTGAAGCGGAATAGGCTAAATTAACATAAGCCATGGAGTCCAACAAGCAAGTTACCAGTAAACAAGTTCACCAAGCCCCCGCGATCTCATTCCACATCACTGAATCCATTGAATTTTCTTCATATGGTGTCGCTTCTGAATAACTCCGCCAACTAGAGCGCCCTCTCGCGGCTGTAGACGGTAATGTTTTCTCTTGGTTCATCTCAGTCTGAATTAATTTTGATATATAAGTCGCACCTGAATATAAGTCGCAGGACCAGCCAAACTATGAAAAAAAGTGCGACTTATAGTCCGGAAAATACGGTAATTCTCGACCAAAATCATTTCCCCGATATAAGTAATTCTCAACCAAAATCATTTTCAACATATAAGTAATTCTCAACCAAAATCATTTTCAAGATATAAGTAGTTCTGAACCAAAATAATTTCCCCGATACAAGTAATTCTCAACCAAAATCATTTCTCCGCTACAAGTAATTCTCAACCAAAATGATTTTCTGCAATACAATTCTCAACCAAAATGATTTTCTGCAATACAATTCTCAACCAAAATCATTTCCGCAATACAAGTAATTCTCAAACAAAATCATTTCCCCGATACAAGTAATTCTCAACCAAAATCATTTCTCCGCTACAAGTAATTCTCAACCAAAATCATTTCTCCGCTACAAGTAATTCTCAACCAAAATTATTTTATGCAAAACAATTCTCAACCAAAATTATTTTCTGCAAAACAATTCTCGACCAAAATCATTTCTCCGCTACAAGTAATTCTCAACCAAAATCATTTCCCCGATACAAGTAATTCTCAACCAAAATAATTTCCGCAATACAAGTAATTGTAGACGAAAATCATTTCCCCGATACAAGTAATTCTCAACCAAAATCATTTCTCCGCTACAAGTAATTCTCAACCAAAATCATTTCCGCAATACAAGTAATTCTCAAACAAAATTATTTTCTGCAATATAATTCTCAACCAAAATCATTTCCGCAATACAAGTAATTCTCAAACAAAATAATTTCCCCGATACAAGTAATTCTCAACCAAAATCATTTCCGCAATACAAGTAATTCTCGACCAAAATCATTTCTCCGCTACAAGTAATTCTCAACCAAAATAATTTTCTGCAAAACAATTCTCAACCAAAATCATTTCCGCGATTCATGTAATTCTCAAACAAAATCATTTCCCCGATACAAGTAATTCTCAACCAAAATAATTTCCCCTATACAAGTAATTCTCAAACAAAATCAATTCTATGATGTAATTCTCAACCAAAATCATTTCCCTGATACAATTCTCAATCAAAATCATTTCCCCGATAGAAGTAAATCTCAACCAAAATCATTTCCGCGATACAAGTAATTCTCAAACAAAATCAATTATATAATGTAATTCTCAACCAAAATCATTTCCACGATTCAAGTAACTCTCAAATAAAATAATTTCTGCAATACAATTCTCGACCAAAATCATTTTCACGATACAAGTAATTCTCAAGCAAAATCAACTGCATGATATGAGTAATTCTCCACCAAAATCAATTCCATGATACGAGTAATTCTTAACCTGTACGCTCTCACTTAGAACGAAACTGACCATTATCTAAATCTCTTAATGACTTGTGTACACTCAGGCATGTTCCTGATCATCAGACTTCAGATCATCACAGAATAAGAAACTGAGACAGAAGAATATTGCAATCGCTGACCTTGTTGAATTCCTCCCATGAGTTGCTCCAAGTCCAATAGTGCACCTTGTATAGCCCGATCCGCACTGCCATCATCTGGTTTCCACGATAATAGAAGATGGGTCTGTTGGGAATAAAATCACCTTTGAAAGTGCTTAAAGACTACATCAACTTTGTTGAGTAAGAGCATCTACACTCTTAAAAATAAAGGTTCCAGAGGGGGGTTTTCACAGCAATGCCTTATAGAAGAACCATTTTTGGTCCACTTTCTTTTTTTTTTTTGGCTTGCTTAGTTGGGGACATTTAATTTAATATTCGACAATATTACTGATCTGCCTGCATTGACACCATATATATATAAATGTGCTAAATTAACTTTTTTACAACAAAAATGAACCATACTTAAGCTGGACTGTGACGCTATTTTCTTCTAAACAAACTTTGTTGCATTATTTTCCTGTTATCACTGTAAAGCTGCTTTGAAAACTGTATTGTAAAAAGTGCTATATAAATAAAGCTGACTTGACTTTCAGTGAACAGTTCTTAAAATATTTTTTTTTTTTCTTAGACGTGAAGAACACACCTTTTGTGGAATTGAAAGGTTCTATGTTTAAGGTTCTTAGTAAATGGCAATTAAGAACCTTTATTTTTACGAGTCTAACGGCTTAACGTACTGAACGTTCTGAGATTTTCAATTCAATTCATTTCAATTCACATTTATTTGCATAGCGTTTTTCACAGTACACATCGTTTCAAAGCAGCTTTACAGAAAATGCAAAGCGAGAAACAGAAAACAGCTTTACAGAAAATGAGTCCACATTACAATTTACAGTGATCTGTTATCAGAGGAAACCGTCTAAGTTATGCATTTCAGAAATGTACATATAAAAAATCACAGTTAGCAAAAAAAAATTTAATTTAAACAATGTAATAATTAAAAGCAGAAACAATGAGCTCATTGAAGTAATGAATACTTGTTTGTTAACAAATGATTATGACATTTAGAAAAAATGAATCTGCTTTGACCGACCACCTAAAATGGATGTTTATTCTGCATGTAAACCAGTCTGATCAAAATAATGGAATGTGAATGGATGTACTGCTTGCTTTGAAGTGGTTACCTGTCTAGCAGTGAGTTGTTGAAGAGTACAGGACTTAAATCGAGACCATCAATGACACGTTCATCAGGGGGAGGAACGCCAGCCACGGAAAGACTCGTACTGAAGAGATCCATTACGCTGCCCAACTGATGGCTCACCTGAGGAACAAAACGCTTTAAAAGAGCCGTGCGGTCAAGGCCGTAACCAGGGTTTGAAAATTAGTGAGGTCCGAGGTGAGGTGCAGGGCCGGATTAAGAATTCAGAGGCCCCTGGGCACAATCAATGTCTTGTAGGCCCCCCCTTAGGCAGGCCTAATGTATAGTTTGTCCAAGGACATTTTAATTTTGCATTAAGAGTTTTAGTTTACTGACTTAAAAGGAACTTTGTTGTACTATGCTGGAGTAAAGTTCATAAATGATAGATCTTTCCCATATAGGATTTTGTAAAACTATGTTGGGTAAACCTCTGTTCCTCTAGGGGGGTTCGGGGGCATGCTCCCCCGCAAGAAAATTTTGTACATTTTAAGGTTAAATGCATCAATCTGGTGCTCTTTGAGAGCTCAAAATTAAGAGCTTCAACGGGCTTCAACCCATGAACTGTGCACAAATAAAAAACATTGACTTGTACCTGGACATTAAAGGGGGCTCAAACATATTTTTTAGTTATGATATGGAGTTTCAGTCTACATTACATTATAACTGGTGTTTTAGTATGCCAAACAATTAGTATAATAATATAATAATGATTTCTATAATTATTCCTATGACATAAAATCCATATAGCCTAATAAATGAAAATGAATATTTCAAAAGTATATTTTACATTACACTATAGGAAAATTACAATACTTTTGTCCTAATGTCTTCACTTGCAAGAAATAAACCCTTTGATCGCGTGAGCAAAGTGCGCACTTTTCTTTAAATCACGCAGCACAAACATAATGCCTATATAGGATACTTAAAGTCTTGTGCTGTTTTATAAAGCACAAAACCATATCACGGTTTCGATATTAGTTCGTTGGCAAAATATAACGCTAGAGACCTTTATGTTAGGCTATACATTTTACATCTCATGTGTATTGGGAAAAGGGAGAAGAGGGAGAAGAGCGAGTTCGGCAAAAGGCGGATTCGAACTCGAGTCGAACGCGTCAAAAGCTACTTAGTTTCAAGCACCTCACGCACGCCCAACGACCCGTGCAACTGTAGCTATTTAGTTGTGGGTGCCTTTTTTGCTAAAAAGACAGGCACTTAGTGCAAATTATACGCGCCATTATCGGAAATGTAAAAGAAAAAAAAGTTTATTGGCACTTTTTGGTCATTTCATGACTTTCAAATTGACATCAACTACGATGCTGTTGCATCATGCTTGTAGTTTCTTTTGCGCTTTATTTATAAATTATAATAAAGTGACATAAAGCGCTCTGCCGCATTTTTTACAGTCTATGCTCACAACACGCTCTCAAGTCCCGTTCACTGATCTACCTTCTCGCAGCGACATAAATTGCAAACACACATATGACGCGGTTTAAACGGCTAATTAATCATTCAGAGAGCTTGAAATTTTATTTTTGAATATAAAAAAATGACCGAGGTCCGGACCTCGGTGACCTCATAGCTGGCTACGGCCATGCGTGCGGTGTGGAATACTTGATTCTGATTGGTCAATTGCTCCATCCAGCGGTATATTATTCCCAGATAACAACCGCTGAGAACAGAAACACAGGCTCATCCGGGTCACTGAAGTCAGCAGCGCTATACACTCGCTAGGAGCGTTTTTTATATATATAAATCGCTTATGTGAAAAAAAAAAATGACTTGTGTAAGATTTTGCCCACTCGCCCACTACTCGTGTTAAAGATTTGTGATTAAAATATGGACATAATTATGATTTTTGCCATAATCGAGCAGCCCTACCTGAAGTCAAAAGTTGGCTACGATCTGAAGGTGGACGTAAAAAAATTACTGCTCAAAATATAAGGCTTTTATCCGCTAAAAAATCTTTCAATCAGACAACAGAAGACATGAAGTAGAGTATGTGCAACACAGTTTTGATCATGTTGATCAATCATTTAGAGGCCTTCGAATTTAACATATCAAATATGGGTTAATTGGATAAGCGAGCACAATTATCTATCATATCACATGATCAATAATCATAATACCAGCTGATATATGCGTCTATCACTAGTCATGATGCTCAAAATTGTAATAAATCAACCCATGCAGCAAATCACACAGACATGCACCAATGCAAAATCATTTTCTCTATGCTTCTCAAAGCATGGACAGTTTAGAAGAGCAGCGTTTCTTCAGTTCCCGCTCTAATCTGCGCTCGCAGGTTTATTATAAACCACACTAACATCTCTGTAAATGAAGAGAAAGGCAGAGAGAAAGGAGAGTCGGGACAGAGGCCGCAACTGCAGCTTTATCTGTCCTCCCCAGTCCTGCTGCAAAAAAAAGCTTTATTTTATTTATAAACTTTGAACTATTTTCCGATAAAATGCCATTTTTTCGCTGTCATCCTTGATCTTCCATTCTATTCTCTCCTGAACGGGCCTTTGAGGGAAACGGCACGCTCACAATCAGATAGCGCTATCAGCACTGAGCAGCTGGCACACACACACACACACACACACACACACACACACACACGTCGCCTACTTCAGCCTCCCAGAATTCCCTTCACCACTGCCAGTACATTCCATTATCTTCACTCTCAGGCTTCACACACACAGACGTACGAACATACATACTTATACACACAGGAAAAGGAGAAATCAAAGGGAACAATTAATAAAGGTAACTAGCCGTTACCACCAGCTGCTCGTATCCAGCAACACACACACACACACACACACACAAAACATGGGACTTGTAAAAAGGGGAAATGAAAATTCTTTATCTCCAATTCATTTCCTCTCCGTTCTCTTCTTCTCTGACGCTAGTTATCTGAGCAGACAGACCTGTCTAATGCACTCAGTGTGTGTGTGTCTCTGAGCTGATGAACACAACACCCCCCACATCTTTATTTTTATATTCACGTCACTCCATCGGTGAAGTGAACCGTAGTTCGAATGCAGAGTCCGACCAAGTCAAGGTCAAGTCTCAAATCACGTTTGATAATAGCGTCTCCTTAACTATATGCTACTAGACAACCACAGGAACCACAAGATCATTTAAAGAGGACCTATAATGCTTTTTTAAATCTTTATTCAGTGTGTGATGTTGCTGTTTGAGCATGAAAAAACTCCAGTTCTTCTCTATATCAGTGTCAGTGTTCCTGAACTCCTGAAACGCCTCCACTGTAGTCTTGAGTTTCTTCCGGGAACGAACACGTCACAATATTCCTCATTATAATAATTAATGCGCAGAATAAAGGGGCGGGGCCTGGTTGAGTTAGTTAGTAGTGTGTTAAACTGGCGGTTATGGTAAGGGGCGGTACATTTCCCAAACACACTCAAAGCGCTCGACCAATCACAACACACTGCTCCAGCCGACCAATCAGAGCGCAGTGTGCTTTTCAGAAGGAGGGGCTTCATAGAGACAGGAAGTAAACAGAGCGTTACTGACAGACTGGGAAGAGAGGAGCCGCAACAATGGAGAATATGAGGAGAATAATCAACATTCAAGCAGGAAAACCTGTTCTAGTAGAGCATGAACACAACAGCAAGACTGTAAAAGGGAATAATAGGTCCTCTTTAATATTTAAATGCCATTTACTTTGTGGCACTGCCACTCAGTAGGAAACGTTGTTTTCATAACAGGTCACAATGACATATATTTAGGTTTTTTTGTTTGTTTTTTTTTGGATGCTGTTATAACATTAGTCAAGTTACTTAACCCCAAAACAATCATACATTAACATGATCGTATTTGCAGAATTCTTACTATGTGTTTGTAAAACTGTGCAGATTTACATTGGAGGATTCTGAAACATTTGTCACAGCAAGACAGCAAAGAAATCCTCAAAAATAAATGGGAATCCACTAAAAACCTTTGTCAGTCTCATCAAATAGTTGCTTTCTTTCTCAGAAACTCTGAATATGAATTTGTGAATCTAGTTTTATTTATTTGAGAGTACATTTTATATTAGATTTATTTGTAAATATGGAACAAATTTCACCCAACAAATGATATTTTAGACTCCACTTTAGACATCCTACTAACTACAAGTAACTTTCCAACTACATGTCAACTAACAGTCATTAGAGTATTAGTAGACTGTTAGGTTAGGGTTCGGGATAGTAGAATAAGTTGACATGTAGTTGAAAAGTTAGAGTCATCTTAATGTCTGTCGGGAGCATCAAAATAAAGTATGAGCAGATATTAAGCACAGTCTACTAATACTATAATGACTGCTAGTTGGCATGTAGTTGCAAAGTTACTTGTAGTTAGTAAATGTCTAAAGTGGATTATCAAAATAAAGTGTTAGCAGATATTAAGCACAGTCTACTAATACTATAATGACTGCTAGTTGACTTGTAGTTGCAAAGTTACTTGTAGTTAGTAAATGTCTAAAGTGGATTATCAAAATAAAGTGTTAGCAGATATTAAGCACAGTCTACTAATACTATAATGACTGCTAGTTGACTTGTAGTTGCAAAGTTACTTGTAGTTAGTAGGATGTCTAAAGTGGACTATCGAAATAAAGCATTACCGAATAAAAACGGGCATCAATGCTCCCCATAAGAGAAATGGACGAGAAGATACACATATCACACAGAGCCACACTCGAGCGGGCAAAATCCAGCCTGCCACCGCAAGACAAACACTAACAGTGTGAAACACCTGCTTATCCCGCTCTGGCACTGCCCAGACACCTGGCACATATCCCAGCATGCACCTCTTCCCTTCAGTTCTTTATCCGGCACGCCTGGCATATTCAGATACTGAAGCCCTCATTACAGCTCAATCCAACCTCAGCAAACACACAAACAGATTAGCCGCTTAAGACGTTCCCAATCCTCCAGTCCCTCGTGCTATCAGGACCCCGCACACCCCTCAGATATGAGCTTAGCGCTCGCTCCTCCAGAAATACCCCCACGCCACAGCCCCATGGCACAGCTAACCCTAATACAATTAAAAGTCATTTGCGGAGCGCACAGCTTCAGCGGATCAGGGAAAAAGGAGACAGGGAAGGAGACCAGAGCTGGGAATCAAAGGGAATTTGAAGGAAAAAAAAAATCGACAATATTTCAAAAGGAATTCGATGGTTGTCCTGAAAAAAGGTAACGTTTTTGGGGGGAAAAAAACTGAACGTTGTAAATATTACTCGGTTCCAATATTTAAAAAAAATAAAAAAATAAAAAAATAATAATATTTATTCAAAATTTGACTTGCCATAGATAGGAACCAAAAGGAATTTAAAGAAGAAAAAAAATATTTCAAAAGGAATTCGATGATTGTCCTGACAAAGGTAAGGTTTAAAACCAAACTGAACATCGTAAGTATTATTCGGTTCCAATATTGAAAAATTGGAGAAAAAAACAAACAAACAAATATATTCAAAATTGTGCTAGCCAGACATGGGAATCAAATCTAAATTGAGTTCTCTTGCGCATGTTTTTTGTTTGAATGGTTTTAAATTGTCTGAATGCTTAAAGTCACTTCTCTTCTCTGATGACGAGGGCGGGGCAACCTGTCAATCACATGAGATCCACCTATAGCAAACCACAAACATCCAAATCAATCACTCACAGACTAAATCAAACCCCGCCCACATTTGTTCTTGTTCCAGAAGCGTTTCACTCTGCAACTTCCGTTTTCTGCACAAAAGGTGAAAAATGCAGTTTCAGCCACAGCTATTTATTTTTTTGAGGCTGTAAAACAATATAAACTGGAACATTTGTCTGTCTGAATGGGAGCAAGATGATAAGGTAATGAAGCATTCATTGTAGCGTGTTGCGTCTCAATGCCCCGTTCACTTTGACGTGTTTATGACCTGTTTAATTTCTGATGGTCTAAATTACGATGGTCTAAGTAGACTCCGTATGTTCGTTTGACTGGAAGCTAGAATTTTACTTTGTAATGTTAAATATGCATATTTTTCTTACACAAACTCATCACTTTGCTTCAGAAGGCCTTTATGAACCCCCCGGAGCCTGTGAAGTTTGTTTATCATGGATAGATGCACTTTTATGATGGATAGATGCACTTTTATGATGGATAGATGCACTTTTATGATGGATAGATGCACTTTATGATGGATAGATGCACTTTTATGATGGATAGATGCACTTTTATGATGGATAGATGCACTTTTATGATGGATAGATGCACTTTATGATGGATAGATGCACTTTATGATGGATGGATGCACGTTTTTGAGCTTCAATCTGTTGGTTGCAATCCACTGCGATTATAAAGCTTGGAAGAGCCAGGATATTTTTTTATACAGTACCAGTCAAAAGTTTGGAAACGTTACTATTTTTAATGTTTTTGAAAGAAGTCTCTTATGCTCATCAAGCCTGCAGTTAAAAAAACAAAAACAAAAAAAACAGTAATATTATGAAATATTATTACAATTTAAAATAATGGTTCTCTTTTTTAATATACTTTAAAATGTAATTTATTTTTGTGATGCAAAGCTGAATTTTCATCAGCAAGTACTCCAGTCTTTGGTGTCTCATGATCCTTCAGAAATCATTCTAATATGATGATTTATGATCAATGTTGGAAAAAGTTGTGCTGCTTAATATTTTTTTTATAACCTGAGATACTTTTTTCAGGATTATTTGATGAATAAAAAGTTAAAAAGTACTGTATTTATTTAGAATAGAAATCTTTTGTAACAATATACACTACCGTTCAAAAGTTTGGGAACAATAACTTTTTTTTTTTTAAAGAAATTAGTACTTTAATTCAACAAGGATGCGTTAAATTGATAAAAGGTGATGGTAACGATTTATATTGTTAGAAATATTTTTATTTTGAATAAATGCTGTTTTTATGAATAAATGCTGTTAACGTTTTACTCATCAATGAATCCTGAAAAAGTATTCCAAAAAAATATATTAAACAGCACAACTGTTTCCATCATTGATAATAACTGAGTATCAAATCATCATATTAGAATGATTTCTGAAGGATCATAAGACACCAAAGACTGGAGTACTTGCTGATGAAAATTCAGCTTTGCATCACAAAAATAAATTACATTTTAAAGTATATTAAAAAAGAGAAACATTATTTTAAATTGTAATAATATGTCATAATATTACTGTTTTTTTTTTTAACTGCAGGCTTGATGAGCATAAGAGACTTCTTTCAAAAACATTAAAAATAGTAACGTTTCCAAACTTTTGACTGGTACTGTATACCTCTGATTGTATTCGTCTGAAAGAAGTAAGTCATATACACCTAGGATGGCTTGAGGGTGAGTAAATCATGGGCTAATTTTCATTTAAAAGTGAACTACTCCTTCAATGTTTAAAGGCCCTTGCAAACTAACGAAAGTTCTGATGGAGCGTTTGAACAGATAGAAATGTGTAAGGTGTGTTTTGAGGGTGTTGATAGATGGAATACAGCGAATTGGAAAGCACATTTGGGACTTTTTAGTGAAATAGCTTGGGATAATTCTCACTGTGCCAGCAGGGATTCGTCCAGGCCACCAGGCAATGGCTGGTTCCCTCATCCCACCTTCAAATGTAGTCTCTTTCCCACAGAGAAACGGGCCGTTGCTGCCACCTGAGGATGAAAACGGACAAGACAGAATCACAAACTCAAAGCCTCGACTGTGGAGGGCAATTCATCTCTGAAAAATCATCTTTACTACAAAAGAGACCCATGACACAAAGAAATTGAATAGGTGTATTGGGAGCGTACATGAAAGATGAGTTGAGAGAGCAGAACGACACTGAAAAACAGCTAGATACAATGCAATGATAAAAATGTCCACCGGCACATGTGTACATAGACCAATAATGGAAAAAAAAGCACATTCAGGCCTGCGAAGACAAATGAACCTGAGCCTCCTCTAAAATTGCATTTGGAATAAACAAAACAACCAGTATTGGAGAGCAACTAACTAATAAACTAATTTAACTGCATTTTATCAATAGAATGAAAGTAGCTCAGAGAAACAAGCCAACTTTTTTCCCTAATCACAAAATAATAATAATAAATGACACATAATGTGTACAATTACACATACATGTCATATATATATATAAATAAATTTATTAAATATACATTAATAAACTGGTGTAAAATGGATTAAATTAATTACATAAAAAAATTATCAAAAGTTTTTCTTTTTAAGTGCCCCTATCATGCTATTTTTAAAGGTTCCTTATTTGGTTTTGGAGTCTCCTACAATACATGTACATGCATCCAAAGTAAAAAAAAAACACTTAACTTTTCTCATAATATACATTGCAGCATCACCACATTTTCACCAAGAGTCTGAAAACGGTTCGATCAAGGATTCAGTCTCTCTAAACCCCGCCTCTCTGAGAGCCTGCTCTGCTCTGATTGGTCACATGGCCCAGTCTGCTGTGATTGGTCAAACACGTACAGCACATGTCAGAAACCAAACGCTCATTAGCATATCTGAATTTAAGCTCCGGATCTTCCTCTGCACTTGACACACAGTTATACGAACAGTAATGATGCCGTTGTCTTATCTTATATAAGAGCATCAAAAGTGGATTTGCAGCGTCTTCTTGACATGAACAACACGAACCAAACTCTTCCAGTCTCAGATAAACTACAGTGTTTGAGAACACTGAATCAATTCTTTCTTTTAGGAGACAATAATTTTGTATTTTGATCTTTAAACATTCACAAACAGCAACATCACACACTGCATGAACGGTAATATCTGAAAAAGCACAATAGGGGCACTTTTAATAAAAAAATCAGTTTTCTCATGCATCACCACTGATTTGGAGCCCTTTATTCAAACCAATTATTTTAATTCCCTAACTAAATAAAAAGCTGGCAAAAACTGTGATAGGTGTGTTAATGTTAGTGTGAATGGTTTCGCACTTTGTCTTGGTCCAGACATCACCGCTGCCCCGTTATCAGAAGTGAAGAACACAAATGTGTTGTTGTGGATTCCCAGACTGACCAGTCGTTCCAGAATCTGGCCAATGCTGTAATCCAGCTCCATCACGGCATCCCCATAACTATAAGACAAATCACACACTTCAATCATTAAATTATTACACAGTTTAAATGAATACCTTTTTCGCTAACTGTGATTTTGTATATGTGCATTTCTGAAATACATAACTTAGACAGTCACCTCTGATAACAGATCACTGTAAATTGTAACTCATGCATTTTCTGTAAAACTGCTTTGAAATGCTATGTGTATTGTGAAAAGCGCTATACAAATAAATGTGAATTGAATTGAATCCAACCATTAAAAATTACCCCAAATAACCTTCAGTGGCTCTAACCCTGACAGCATAACAAATTCTGTCAAATTAGCCCACTTTGAAACCTGTGACAGATGGATGTGATATATGGAGGATGATAGATGTCTGGAATATAGATGTGCGCTGGTTATAAAACTTTAAGATGTGGCGTGTCAGGCTGAATCCCTCCACCGCCAGCACCTGGCTAATACCCCTCAGCCTTGATCCATTCCTCTGTCAACACAAACCTCATTTAGCATTCTGAAGGAACGTATGCTTACTGAAGCCTCAGTATTCAAAAGCACTGGACTGAATACTAAACAGCTGCAGACAAGACTACCAATGAAGCCTCCGGCGCTCATTCTTGCCTCCGAGCAGGAAAAATAACATCTCATTAACCAATCATTTCTATATTACAAAACAGGAATGCACAGAAGCAGAATTTTTGGCCAAAACGCTAATGAGTTATGTAATTAGATTACTTTTTTGAGTAACAAGTAATGCATTACTTTTAAATTTACAACAAAATATCAGGGTTACTTTTTCAAACAAGTAACTTAAGCCGATAACAGATATATTGGCCGATAAACCTATATCAGATACTGATAACCGATAATAATTTATATTTAAAAAGCTGATAACCGATATATTGCCTGATAAACCTATATCAGATACTAATAACCGATAATACTTTATATTTAAAAAGCCGATAACCGATATATTGGCCGATAAACCTATAGCAGATACTGATAACTGATAATTCTTAATATTTAAAAAGCGGATAACCGACATATTGGCCGATAAACCTATAGCGGATACTGATAACCTATAATTCTTTATATTTAAAAAGCCAATAACCGATATATTGGCCGATAAACCTATATCAGATACTGATAACCGATAATTCTTTATATTTAAAAAGCCAATAACCGATATATTGGCCGATAAACCTATATCAGATACTGATAACCGATAATTCTTTATATTTAAAAAGCCAATAACCGATATATTGGCCGATAAACCTATATCGGATACTGATAACCGATAATACTTTATATTTAAAAAGCCAATAACCGATATATTGGCCGATAAACCTATAGCAGATACTGATAACCGATAATTCTTTATATTTAAAAAGCGGATAACCGATATATTGGCCGATAAACCTATAGCAGATACTGATAACCGATAATTCTTTATATTTAAAAAGCGGATAACCGATATATTGGCCGATAAAACTATATCGGATACCGATAACCGATAATTCTTTATATTTAAAAAGCCAATAACCGATATATTGCCTGATAAACCTATATCAGATACTAATAACCGATAATACTTTATATTTAAAAAGCCGATAACCGATATATTGGCCGATAAACCTATAGCAGATACTGATAACCTATAATTCTTTATATTTAAAAAGCGGATAACCGACATATTGGCCGATAAACCTATAGCAGATACTGATAACCGATAATTCTTTATATTTAAAAAGCGGATAACCGACATATTGGCCGATAAACCTATAGCAGATACTGATAACCGATAATTCTTTATATTTAAAAAGCGGATAACCGACATATTGGCCGATAAACCTATAGCAGATACTGATAACCGATAATTCTTTATATTTAAAAAGCGGATAACCGACATATTGGCCGATAAACCTATAGCAGATACTGATAACCGATAATTCTTTATATTTAAAAAGCCAATAACCGATATATTGGCCGATAAACCTATAGCAGATACTGATAACCAATAATTCTTTATATTTAAAAAGCCAATAACCGATATATTGGCCGATAAACCTATATCAGATACTGATAACCGATAATTCTTTATATTTAAAAAGCCAATAACCGACATATTGGCCGATAAACCTATAGCAGATACTGATAACCGATAATTCTTTATATTTAAAAAGCGGATAACCGATATATTGGCCGATAAACCTATATCGGATACCGATAACCGATAATTCTTTATATTTAAAAAGCGGATAACCGACATATTGGCCGATAAACCTATAGCAGATACGGATAACGATAATTCTTTATATTTAAAAAGCCGATAACCGATATATTGGCTGATAAACCAATAGCATCTACATTTTTTTACAAGTAAAATCAGATAATTAAATTTTTAATGCACATTACAAAACATAAAATGATTTAATTATGATTTAATTTAAACTTTTGACCAGTAGTGTAAAGTAATAGCACACCTTTTCTATCCAAATCATATTATTTGAAGTATCATTCATGTGCGTATCACAAATATGCAAAATTAGTTATACCGTGCAGTTTTAATATTTTTTTATTCGGCAATTCTTACTTACCGCTAGGGCTGCACGATATTGAAGAAAAATGCGATAACTCATTAAATAATGCGATATTCGATATGCGATACGATAATGCTTAAAGTGTATAAAATAAACTTAAACTAGCTTTAAAATACATTTAAAATTATATAACCTACATACGTGTTTCACATTCTTTTTGTGATGAGAAAACATCCCTACAGCTTCTGCCAGTGAACATCAGTGTTTTACTGTATATCAGAAGTGTTATTTTAACATCAGTGTAAACCTCGGGGGTTCAGGTTATCCTACATTAGGGTTATTTAACAACACAAACTGAATAATCAAATGTAAAAATAAAACACTGCTTAGTTTTCACTGTATGAATTAAATATATCCTGATTCTTATTAAAGCTACAAAAGTGATTCAGCCGAGAGTGAGTGATTTTCTCTTCGTCTTTTGTTCATGACTCCAGTTATTGCAAGCCGTTGCGATACGCATATCACGATACATTTGCGATATTTCAAAAATTTCGATAAATGTGACCCTGGACCACAAAACCAGTCACATGGGTCAATTTTTTTGGTAATTCTTTTCATGGGTCTGAATAAATAAGCTTTCCATTAATGTATGGTTTGTTAGGATAGGACAATATTTGGCAGAGATATGACTTGAAAATCTGGAATCTGAGGGTGCAAAAATCTCCTTTAAAGTTGTCCATTTATGTTGCCGATTGTGCTGCATTCACTCAAAAAAATAAATGTTTTATATATTTACGGTAGGAAATTTACTAAATATCTTCATGGAACATGATCTTTACTTAATATCCTAATGATTTTTGGCATAAAAGAAAAGTTGGCTATTGCCACAAATATACCCGTGCGACTCGTGACTGGTTTTGTGGTCCAGGGTCACATATTGTGCAGCCCTACTTACCGCCCCCTCTGACTCTTTCCAAGGAAGTGTTTTGAGGCGTAAACAGGCGCGTGAGTTGCATCTGGAGCCCAGTAGAGAAAGAAGGGCCGCTGGGCCGTGGCTTGCCGAGAGATAAAGTCCAACCCTTCCTGGAGACAGATAGAATCAAAACCAACATCAGGCACATCCCACAGTGCATCTGTCCAAGACTGATCCGCACAAATAAACATTAATCGAGCCAGTGAACAGGAAAACTCACCTCCAGATAGATTTGGGTGATGTTGGATTCCCCTGTTTTCACATTAATCTCAAACTCTTCGTAATACCTGCAAAACACACAGATCATCTAAACGTTCTGCTTCCTGCAGATCTAATGAGACCATCACCACAAACTCATTTCAGAACCATATGAGCTCTTGTTCCAAATGACAAGCTTCCTAAACCAAGTGCTGCACCAGGGTGTGATTAGGAAGTGAATTTGAAGAGGTAAATTGCGAGATTGTGTCTCAGAAGACACACGCGTTGTGAGAAGGAGCTGAGGCGTGGACTCTCTTATGCTCCGGCTGTTCCAGGTGTCCTAACACACCGCTAACGCAAACCGCCATCTCTTGGGTGTACACGTGTGTGTTTGTCTGACCAGGCTCAAACACGCCACGCTGATTAAACCCACCGCTAAGCGCAAAACTAGCCCTATCGCCAGAGCCAATGACCCAGAATGCACAAACAGTATGAGTGTTTTGGAAGGAACAAATAGGCAGAAAATGAGATGCTACACTGCAGCTAGTACAAAACGAGGAAAAGGGAAATTCACTTCGCCAAACAAATGCATTCATGTGAAGCAATTCAAGATTTTTACACTTTCTGAAGAAAATTTTAATGATGCTCAGTGTTGCCAGGGTGGCGATTTTCACACACAATTGGGCTACTTTGAAAAAACGGGCTTTGGGCTACTTTTATAGCATTTTGTTTGTACCTCACCTTCCCTTCATTTCAGAGTTGTTGTAGACGGGTATATTGGGACGAAGGCTGTCATTGTAGGGGCCGAAATGGCAGTTCGGGGCACCAAACCATTCGTCAAAGCCACGCTTCAGAGGCAAGTATTGAGTTCTGTGCCCAAGGTGCCTGAGTTAGGAGATAAAGATGAAAAACTCTTATGAAGACGGCAGGTATGTTCAATAAATGCCTATGCAATATGGAGTGTGTACACTGTGCAGAAAAATGTACATTTTATCAATACAATTATTTTCAGGATTCTTTGATGAATAAATTTCAAAAGAGCAGCATTTATCTGAAACTGAAAGCTTTTGTAACATTGTACACAACCGTTCAAAAGTGTGGAGTCAGTGAGAATTTTACATTTTACAATAACACAAGAAATTAATATTTTTATTTAGCAAGGACACATAAAATTGATTAGATGAGACAATTTATAATGTTACAAAAGGTCCTATTTTTAGATAAATGCTGCTCTTTTGAAATTCATATTCATCAAAGAATCCGGAAGAAAAAAAACTGTTTTCAACACTGATAATAATCATAAATGTTTCTTGATCATCAAATCATCATATTAGAGTGATTTCTGAAGGATCATGTGACACTGAAGACTGGAGTAATGATGCTGAACATTCAGCTTTGATCACAGTAATAAATTACACTTTACAATATATTCACAAAGAAAACAGTAAATTTAAATTGTAATAATGCTTCACAATATTAGTTTTGCTGTATTTAGTGGATCTAATAAATGCAGCCTTGGTGAGCAGAAGAGATTTCTTTTTAAAAACATAAATAAATCGTACCGATCTAAAACTTTTGAGCGGCATCCAACAGTACTGAATTTATCCGCCAAAACATGCTGATACTGATAGTCTGATTTTTACATAAAACTAGTGCAAACTAAATTAAATTACGATAAGAAATTCTGCGAAGATAGAAGCCTCTTCTGGAACTGAAAATGCATTCTACTGTCTGAAACGTTTCACTTTCCTTCATCATATTCTATCATATCCCATATCATTATTCCGCAGGGAATCTCACCACTTTCCAACGATCTTGCTGACATAATCTTTCTTTTTCAGCAGTTCTGGAAGCAGGATCTCGTCCTGAGATATTCCCCCCACTATCTCCTGAGGTGTGTATGCTGTGGGAGAGACAATACAGTTCGTTACTTTATACAATATTGTGTTACTTTTTCTCACCTGGGCTTGGCTTATAATACTAAAGTGCACTTTATATTTAACACCAAGTGCAAATAGGCAGAGGCTATTTACAGTAACCAGACAAAATTACAAAAGAAACCTGTCTGATAACAGGATCTAATCCGCCTTTTTCCCAACTCTTCCGAATTCTTCTCCCTTTTCCCAACGCATTATCATTAGCATTGCATCCTTCTCATGAGCATTTAATAATATTTGACTTTTCTCTTTTTTTTGCCCATTTTACCTGTAAAAGAAAACCTGCTTAGTAATTTTGCAGACCTGAATATTCGCCGTGTTTCACTTCCAGCCCTCCTTAACAATTATATATCACTTATAAATGATTAAAATACCTAAATAATAGTAGTTATTAAGATTAATGTGGTTTGGAATTGGCAAAATGTGCTTGGAAATAAAATAATGTCAGAAATATCAACTGAAGTGGTGTCAGTTAAATGGGAAAACAAAGAGTTACTTATTTAAAAAAACTCAGATATTTAGTATATGAAATCAGATTACTTAAAAAAGTAATCTGATTACATAACTTGCATTACCCCGACACTGATTATAGGAGTGCGCTATAAAGTCGTAAGAGGAGTTACTTTGTTTTCCCATTTATTGACTGACAGAAGTACAGAGGTGTGTGTGTGTGTGTGTGTGTGTGTGTGTGTGTGTGTGTGTGTGTGTGTGTGTGTGTGTGTGTGTAAAAATAAAGTAACCAAAAAGTAACATAACGCATTACTTTTCTAAAAAAGTTAATAAGTAACGCAATTAGCTACTTTTTAAGGGAGTAAAGCAATATTGTAATGCATTACTTTTCACAGTAACTTTCCCCAACACTGGTTATCAGTTTATCTTGCGTTACTTATTCGAAAAAGTAACTCAGATATTTTGTTGTAAATTTTAAAAGTAATGCGTTACTTTACTAGTTACTTGAAAAAGTAATCTGATTACGCAAAAGTAACGTAACTCATTACTTTTCTAAAAAAGTAACTAACGCAATTAGTTACTTTTTAAGAGAGTAACGCAGGGAGTAACTGCGTTAAGGGAGTAACTTTCCCCAACACTGTAAGGTTAGTGTGCTTAATGTGGGATCATATGCCAAACTGGTCCCAAAAAGAGAACAGATTAGATTATTTGGGTATGTTGGCTGATGGAAACCACTTTCTGCAGCTGGTAAGAGTGAAAAATAAGTAACGCAAAATCTGATCACATAACTCAAGTTACTTTTAAATAATTACACACAACACTGCTGATAACAGGGAAGGAGCAAATGTTTTCCGATCGTACCATTCCTGGCATGAGCGTTGGTGGTGTAGAATCCATTACGCACCGGAAGTCTTCCAGTAAGCAGAGAAGCCCTGGCTGTGGAGTAAAACACACAAATTATGCATATTACGCAATTATAAACATCAAAGATCAGGTGTGTATCGATGCCCTCATGTCACGATTCGACACATATCACGATACTGAACTCACGATACGATATTATTGCGATACTCAAAGACATATGATAAAAGTTAACAAAAATTTTCTGTTGATTAAAATGCTAAATTTGGTATTACATTGTGTGTGTAAATGAACAGGCTTGGACTTGGACCCAAAGCACAGGACAATAGAGACACCAGAATAACAATATTTATGATTCTGAAGCTGAAAACAGAATTATTTTAGATGAATATGCTCTTTCACTGACTAGATATATTTAATATAATGTAGGCACTTGTTACTGGTAACAAGACATTTGGCATTATCAGGACCCACAAATATTCCCCCAGTGCATTATTACACATTATATTCAACATTATATACAACAGTTTAATGTAGTACTGACACTAAAACTCTGAAAACTGGAATTTTTCCTCACACAGAAATTTTTATTTCTATCCACAATACATATAGTTGCATTTTTGTATTGCGATATATCACGATATATTGTTACACCCCTATGATACAAAACACATACCTGTACTTGTATAAAATGGTGCAACTCCTATATAAACTTTTGTTTTGCAAGAGCGAACTAAACTAAAACGTTATTGCACTGTACTACTGCAAACTCTTGCTTGCTCTTCAGGAACAAGTGTAAAACTCAAATCAAAGTTCAATATGCTCGTCCACAACACGTATGCATTCCCTGGAATCGTATAGTATTTAAGACTAGATTTCAAAGAGAGAGAGAGAGAGAGAAAAGAGGCGTTGGACACGAGAGAGCTCACCCTGGATATGAGGATTAGGAAGTTCTCCTCTATCTACTTTGTGATTAAAATACTAATTAAGCTTCTGAAGCAAAAGCTCTGTAACGACGGCAGGTACGACGAGCGCTCCAGGCTCCTTCATCTCACACGTGTGAGATTAACAATTGATTAAGCCTTATTTGCTTAAAAATTAATTAGAATTGAAAAGAGGACTAAAAGAAGATCTGCTCTGCATAGCAAGTCCATTCAAATTTCCCAAATTATGCATAATTAGCATATTTCAGAACTGCCGGTGTATTATCCATATTAGCATAATAAGTTGTGCTCTCGCTATCATGCGGCCGCACACGTCTCATGTTCTCATGTGGAATTAAAACACATGAAGAATTGTGGATAAAAAAAATATAATAAACAGTCAAATATTTGCATTGTAATACTAATTACATATTGTTAGCCTCTCAATGTAAATCAATATATTCAATATGTCACTGTGAACAAAATATGTTAAAAATTTTCAATTTCTTAAGAAAAAATAAATGCATTGAAATTTTTTAAAATTTTATACTGTATAATGAATGCCTCATATATTATTTGTAGGGCTGTCAAGTGATTAAAGATTTAAAATTGCAATTTAATCACGCATCTAATCTGGCTGAGAGATCATTTAAAGTCATTCTTGTGTTAAATGAGAAAAGCATTAAATAGACATTTAAAAAAGTAGATATTTTATTTAAATCAATGTGATATAGAGTTGCAATTGCGAGAAAAGAAGTCAGAATTGCACGTTTATTTCTCGTAAAACACACTTTATAATGCACAATTGCAAGTTTATATTTCACAATTCTGATTTTAGAACTCACAAAACTCACAATTATGAGATACCTTTTAAAATGTTTTATTTGGTGGCAGAAACAATCTTCCAGTATATAACCGGAGCTACAGCACTTAAATTAAATAACTAACATGACTTTATTTACTTTATTGTTTGCTTGGAATAGCAAAATAAACACCTACATTTATATCCAAGATGATAACCTGATATAAATGAGCGATAATAAGCCAGTTTAAAGTGTTTACCGTGGTCAGCGTACAGTACTGTACAGTAAACACTACGCTATTATTCCAGCAGAATAATTTACTAAGTTATGTTATATAACTATTAAGTAACTGAGTGATGTTATAATATTTTCTTCTATTATTTTGATGTTTTGGTTTTGAATTATTATTCTGTTTATCCCAAGCTTTGGCAATATTGTGTTATTTACAGTAAAGCCAATAAAGCAGTTTTGAACTGAACTGGATGAGGACGTACAGGGGGAACACAGCGGGTTTGCAGTGTAGAAGTTCGGGAACAGCATTCCCTGAGCGGCCATCAGATCCAAGCTCGGGGTTTCCCTCGACGGCTCCCCGAACACTCCCAAATCACCCCATCCCATCTGCACACACACACACACACACACACACACACACACACACTGAGCATCAGCATACAATTCAAGGTAAATATACAGATAGATAGATAGATAGATAGAGAGAGTCAAAGTGATGTCTGTAAGGAATATTTTTGTTTTTAATGACCCTACAAGTTTGATTAAACCATCAAAATATGAGGAAAATGTTTAATAAGTCTCCCTGTGGTGAAAATCCAGCTTTTAATGTTGTTTATGTGTCTATGTGGTGTTTTTAATCTGCTTTAACACAAACCATGTGTAAATTCATAAGTCGACAGCATTGCTGAGTATTTCCTCCTTAAAACTGCAGTGAACCAAAGACAGTCTCAAAAACACGCTTTGAAATCGCTGGTGTTTCTGACGTCACACACTACCTTGTAACCAATCAGATCAACGTGTGATCGTCAACCAGTGGATCTCTGAGCTGAGTGAGTGAGTGGAGGCGGGGCTCATTTGCATATTCATAGAACCGCGCATACTAAATGAGGCAAGGGTGTCAAGTTACATTCAGGCTATTTTAAGGCATGCAGAAATTTTTTTCAAGGAAAAAACTTTTAAATATGTAATTTTGGTGATCAAAGATGAGTTTTAAGGGATACAATTACTGACTACAGGGAGACTTTAAATATGAGGGAAGAACAAAACACTAAAGTTGTTTAAGGTATTTTTCTGACAAAAAAAAAGAGGAAAAACTACAGCTACAAGTTTTATTTTAATATGCAAAAATAATGCATAGGAAAAACAAAAATCTCACAAACATAATCAGTTATTAATATTTCGTTGGTGCTCTCTGTATTTGCATGTGTTCATAATTTCTGTGAATGACAGCCTGGAAAAAAACATATGCGATACATATACAAATATTCAGTATGGAAGCATGATCATGATTATAAAATTCATTGCGTATGCCTAATGTATAATAAATGTTTTGATGTTTGATTGCACTTGTCCACTTGACGTCACTTAGCGTGAATGGAATTCTGGGTTCAAAAAGACGGGCAGAACCGAATAAATTCATAATAATCTATTTGGAATATTGTGATCAACACTGCATATTGCAAGATACATTGTAATAATAATAATAATAATAATAATAAATAGAATACGCAATTTATACACAAAATAGGATGCGTTCACATATTGAATCTGCGGTGGTCACGTGGTACAGGTTGTAACTCTCAGAAAATTCCCAGTTTACATTACAAGTTGTAATTACAAGTTAACGCACCTAAAAACAAATACATCGAAACAACACAACAAATGTATTTCACAGATCAAATATATGTTGCACAAATAGGCTACACATGTATCGCTCGTACTATTGAACTGCACACTATAAACACAAATAATGCAGGTTTCAGAGTGATTCCGAGTCGGTCAGACAAACCTTTAACGAAAGACCCATAAAGGACTTACATCATCCATAAGCATGATGATGATATTTGGATCATGCTGCTGGTTTCCTGCAGTCTGACACACACATGCTGTCCATAACACACCGATGACAGCCTGAAGACACATTGTAACTTTCCTTCAAATCTTAAAACTCATGCTAATTCTTCCTCTTCTTTTTCTCGGGATTGTAAACAACTTTTAGGTGAATCACATGCTAATTTTCAGGAAGCGGAACTTTTAAGCGTCCTAAACAGTCTACACTGCAAAGTGTGGAACTGCGAGTCATGTGACTTTTGCGTGTCACGTGACCGGAGTCTGTGGCGTCATCATCATGGCGGTGTGTATAGCAGTCATCGCGAAGGAGGTAAATAAAAACATTTGATCTTTTTAAGATACATCGAAGCACGTATTGGTAATGTTTGAATACATTTGACTCACTAGATTAATCAGATCTGATAAATTAATGCGAAGAGTTACTGATATGTGTCGCAATCGCGGCTGCTTAGTTACATTCCTAGGCGTTCAAATATATTTACGTGTATGTTTTGTTTAAAATGTAGCATGAACGCATTGAAATGGCTCGAGTACAGTGTAAGTTAGGCGTAAAGTGCAATAAACCGAGTTTGTTGACAACCCTGCATTGTTTGTTTCATGTGAGACTGGAGTGTGTGTGTTTCAGCGTTTGTAAGTCAGAGTGTTTGCATCTCAAACTTTAACATTGAGCATTTGTATGTAACAAATGGAAGTAGTTTAACTCTACAACTTCTCCTGAACTGTGTAAATTAGTGTTTATAGAGTGATGTTAGGTTGTAACTGTAGGTGGGGTGAGTAGTAGTAAAAAACACGGACGACTGTATAGATTTAATCAAATGTACTTTAATTATGGCATCCCGCCTCACTTATAGGAAGAGCTTTAAAATAAACAAATGAAGATTTTATATCGTATAATTATAGACTTTATATAATTAAATATAATTATTTTGCCAAATCTTTATGGGTCCAGTAAAAGTACATCCCTCCTCACCTGATCAGCCATAATATTCAAAAACTGTGATGATTAGCTGATCAAACTGCTCATTATACAGGCACTTGAATTAATAAATGCAAGGACATGAATAAAGGTTTTGGCTTTATTTTACCAGCTTTCTTGTATTGATTACAGAGAGGCAGATCTCAAACACAGCTGTGTAAGAAATTATCTTCTTCTGTCCATTTGCAAGAGGCAAGAGTTAGTGACCGATGTAAGTTTATGCGTATTGCTAAAATAACACACAATAATTTCTAATTGCAATGCTGAAATGATTGTGTTCCCTGTAATAGCAAACCAGCCTCTATGCAAGGACATTTGTTAATAGAGTTAGATTAAATACGTTACTAGTTACTTGAAAAAAGTAATCTGATTACATAGGCTAACTCAAGTTACAGTGTTAAATAACGCACAATAATTTCTAAGTGCATGGTGAAATGGTTGTTCCCTGTAATAGCAAACTTGCCTCTAAGCAAGGACATTGGTTAATAAAGTGAGATAAAATACATAAAATAGTGCGTTACTTTACTAGTTACTTAAAGTAATCTGATTACGTAACTCAAATTACAATGTTAAATGCTGCACAATTTCTAAGTGCATGCTGAAATGTTTGTTCCCTGTAATAGCAAACCTGCCTCTAGCGAAGACATTCGTTAGTAAAGTGAGATTAAATACATAAGTAACACGTTACGTTATTAGTTACTTGAAAAAAGTAATCTAATTGCGTAACTAAAGTTACAATGTTAAAATGCACAATTTCTAATTGCATGTTGAAATATTTTTTCCCTGTAATAGCAAACCTGCCTCTAAGATAGGACAATGGTTAATAAAGTGAGATTAAATACATAAAGTAGTGTTACTTTAGTTACTTGAGTAATCTGTATTGCATAAAACAATAATCTGATAACATAAGTTACAATGTTAAAAAAAAATGTACAATAATTTCTAATTGCAATGTTGAAATGGTTGTGTTCCCTAATAGCAAACCTGCCTCTAAGCAAGGACATTAGTTAATAAAGTGAGATTAAATGCATAAGTAACGTATAACATTACATGAAAAAAGTATTCTAATTACGATACTGAAGTTACAATGTTAAATAATGCACAATAATTTCTAATTGCAATGAAGTGTTTGTGTTCCCTATAATAACAAACTTGCCTCTAAGCAAGGACATTGGTTAATAAAGTGAGATTAAATGCATAAGTAACATAACATTACATGAAAAAAAGTTTTCTAATTACGATACTGAAGTTATAATGTTAAATAATGCACAATTTCTAAGTGCATGCTGAAGTGTTTGTGTTCCCTATAATAACGAACTTTCCTCTAAGCAAGGACATTGGTTAATAAAGAGATTAAATACATAAAATAGTGCGTTACTTTACTAGTTACTTAAAGTAATCTGATTACATAACTCAAGTTACAATGTTCAATACTGCACAATAATTTCTAATTGCGTGTTGAAATGGTTGTTCCCTGTAATAGCAAACCTGCCTCTAAGCAAGGACAACGGTTAATAAAGTGAGATTAAATACATAAAGTAGTGTGTTACTTGAAAAAAGTAATCTGATTACATAACTCAAGTTACAATGTTAAATAATGCACAATAATTTCTAAGTGCATGCTGAAATGGATGTTCCGTTGATCTCTGCAGAACTATCCGCTGTACATTCGGAGTGTCCCTACACAGGGAGAACTCAAGTTCCACTACACAGTGCACACTTCCCTGGACGTGGTGGAGGAGAAGATCTCCGGAGTGGGAAAAGCCTTGGCCGACCAGCGGGAGCTTTACCTCGGGCTCCTGTATCCAACTGAGGACTACAAAGTGTATCCTTAAACGAAACTGAAGTTGTGATCGTCTTTTCTTCCTTATTGTGATGCAGTATTGGCAAAAGTTACTTTTAGAAGTAATGTGTTACTGCCTAAAAAAGTAACTATTACGGTACTTAGTTACTTTTTATAGAAAGTAATGTGTAACGTTGCGTTATTTTCTGCTGTTCTGGATCGCAGGAGAAGAAAGTTCAACACTTTGGCAATGAAAACAAAATAATTTATACGTTATATCTAAAGTAATTTTTGCTTATTAGTATGATTGAATTGGATCATTTAATGTCAGCAGCAAAGACATGGCTTAATAAAGTGAGATTAAATACATAAAGTAGTGTGCTACTTTGCTAGTTGAAGAATTTTTGATTTTGAAAATTGTGCCAGTATTCTATATATACTGACAGCTTGTGATTTGCTATCATTAAATTACATTTATCATTTTATACACAGACACACACAGTTGACCACGAATCCTTAAAGGGATAGTTCACCCAAAACCTTTCTTCTGTGGAAGACAAATTTGTCCATACAGTGAAAGTAATTTTTCACCCAAGCTTTTTAAGTTTACAACATTATCCAAAATATCTGATTTTGTGCTTAAATGCACACACATTTGCAACAACATGATGCAAAGTAAATGACAAGAATCTTCATTATTGAGTGAACTTTCCCTTTAAGACAGGCTTCTTTCTAATGCACATGTTCATCCAGACATTATCTGAACGAGAATCACAGATATGGCTACGTGACAAACTCCAAGGTGAAGTTTGTGATTGTCGTCGATTCTTCCAACGCATCTCTGAGGGACAACGAAATTAGAAGTGTGAGTTACATGGGTGTACGGTGTCCATTTTGCAACAACAAAAAAAGACGAGATGTGTCAATCACATGGAGTGTAATGAGTTAATTGCTTTCTTTCCTCAGATGTTCAGAAAGTTGCACAACTCCTTCACCGATGTAATGTGTAACCCCTTCTACAATCCCGGTGATCCAATTCAATCAAAGTAAGTTCCTTTGAAAACAGTATTTTTGGTGTGACCAGCTACTGATACACTAATATAATATTTCTCTCTCTCCTCAGGGCTTTTGACAGTATAGTTTCAGCTATGATGGTGCAGGCCAGCTGATCTCCTCCCTTTACAACTGTATATACATATTTACGTCAGTGTTCATTGTGTGTTTGTTTGGTGAAAATAAAGAAAGAATTTGTGTTTAATAAAATGACTCGTGATGATATTGTTTTTATTTACAGTGATTTTGCTCAAGTCTAAGCACTGAAAAAGCAAAAATAGAAAAAAGTACTGAAATTCACAAGGGATTTCGGCCTCTCACAGGCATGGTATTTTAAAGAAATCCTATAAAATGTAAATAAAATAGTAACCCCTCAACAGAAATCAAGTCTTCGCTTTCTGTAGTGTCATACAAGATACACACACACACACAAAATAACCATAATAATACTAAACTGAACTCCCTTCATGCAGAATGTACTTTAATTAGCACCAAGAAGTGCTTTGAAGATAACAGAAAAATCAAAAATGAATATCAAAAAGAATCAACCCATGGATGAGCTCTTCCATTTTCCCTAAAACAAAAAGTACAATTTTTATAACATCATTAAAGAAAGCCGAGTATGATCACTTGCATTAGTTTTTAGGCTTCACAAATCTGAAAGGATAATGGACATTTTTCAGTATGTGGATATTTTAATATCTGGTAATTCCATTACAGTTAGAGAATAAGCATGCATGAAGAGTGCAAGGCCACGGACCACTGTGGAAATCTGAAACAATTAAAGGTCCATGTCATGTGAGGTACGGTTATGTATTGGCTGAACTGACCTAATGAAGTGGCAGCCTCTGAAAGGGTAAAATCTCGAGGCACGGGATCCCCGTCCCCGGGACCAGCCTCCACGCAAGTTTGTATCTGTAGTCCTGAAACCGGGAATGTTTGTTCTTTTTGGCAATACCTAGTGCACAGAGTTTGAAATTAAAAGGTGTTATGTCACAGATTTGTATTTCATGAACAAAACCAGATTTATTACAAGGAAACTGACACTATAGACACTATGGCTTCATTTACACACCAAGATTAAAGTGCCCAATTCTGATTTTCAGCTTTTTTGTGAGATTGTTCACATCATTAAAATGTGGCCCATATTGGACAGGCAATTGTAAACTTCACATGCATACAACAGCCTACCAGAACATGTTTATTGGGAGAAAAAAACAATTATATAGCTGCAGGCAGCAAATAAAGGGCCAAGAACCCTAGAAATAGGCAAAAAGAGGAGCAAAGCTTGGCAGGGAGCATCAGACCAACAGCAACGAGTAATTAAAGAAAGGTGATTTTAGTCAAAAGGGCTGAAAAATAATAAATAGAAACACTAGTTATGATTTAATTGCATATCACTTTTGACCAATAGGTGGCGCTGTGACCAAATTTAATTTTTGTGATCATCACGAAAATCCATAACTTTTTGCCGACATTGTCTTAAGATGATCTGACTCGAATTTGGTGAAAATTGGAAAACGGTCTAGGAGGAGTTTGAAAATGTAGGTTTAAAATTTTTTTTTTTTAAAAATCGTCTGATAGAAAATTCATCCGATTATGGCAAAATTGGTTTCTGTGTTCTCAGCATGACCCAAGGAATCTATCAAGACCAGTTTCATTACAATAGGCAAATTACAATTCATTATGGTGGCATGGTGCTGGGGAAACTTAGAGTTTTGTAACAATACACCAATGCGTTCCTCTAAAATAGCATTTTTTGACAAAATTCTAAATGGCCCAAGATGAGCAATATGGGAAAATTAGGTATCGTTCGACTCTGCATGCTACACCGAATCTAAACAGACCAGTTTTTATTAACTTTTTTTCCGATTTTTGGCCAAAATGTTCAGCAAAAATAAAAATGTTCATACCCCCTGGCCACTAGGTGGCACTATGCCAAAACAGTGCAGGTATCCTCAGCTAATGGTTCACGCATTATTCAAGAAGTCAGAAGATGATCTGGTTGAATTTTCAACAAAGGAACCAGAAGGGGAAAAATTATTTTGTTTCTAGCCCTTACAGTTCAAAAGTTATTAGCATAAGCATGAGTGCAACTTTGGACAGTTGGTGGCGCTAGAGAGGTAGAGGCTCCAAATCGGCTGTGGTTAATCTTCAGGCTCTGCTCTATTTGTGTGCCAAATTTCACAACATTTTACCAAACGGTTCTACAGGTTTCCATAGGCTCAAGAGCGGAAGAACTGCATTTCCATCTCACCTTAATGACACGCCCTCTGAACAGGGTTTCATCTAAAGTCATGGCGGTCCTCACCGACTCCCTCTCTGAGAACTCAATGTAGGCGAAACTACAGGGAAAACACACTCATAAAACAAGCTGGATGTGAAAATATCATTTGTTTTGCAGCCAGGAGGACACATACCCTTTTGGATGGCCTGTGAATCTATTATACGGGATTGTAACTCGGTTTACGTGGCCACAGCCATTAAAGTACATCTCCAATTCGTCGGCGGTGGCGCCATAATCCACCTGTAAGTCAAACAATAATGCATAAACACACACTGCAAACATGGTTAAAACACATTATGAAAGGAAACATTCATTACTAGATCTAAGCATCTTACATTTCCCACATAGATAGATCTCCTATCAGAATCTATTCTCTCTTCATGGGTCATATTGAAGAACAATCCTGAGGAAGGCAAGATTATAAAAGTTAATTAGAATCATAAAATATTAACGTTGCATTTTAAATAATGACCTTCATTTAAGGTGAAACATGAAAGCGAAGTCCGTGGCTAGCGCTATATTTAGGCCGTATAATTTAGTAGGTTTAAAAGACAAGTCCAATTGTACAAACACACTGGATATCCATGTTGGTTTAAAACACTTAAAAATAATGCTGAAAGAAACACTGAATATTCTCAAACAGATATTTGGGTAAAATGTTTATCGAATAAAACCACATATTCAAGCAAAGGTCAACTATCATTTTTTCATCTTTTGTGATCTTCGGACAAGTATTCTTCACATTAATTATCATTTTTGCAGACATAAACAATTGTTCGATTTTTTTGTTAACTCTTAACATGTTTTTTTTTTGTATTCTCAAATCACTGACCAATAACCACAGCGATCATTGCGTGTTAATCGAACTGTATCTTTTTTTCCTGGTTTTTGATGTTGGAAATGTTCAATAGCTTTTAGGGATGCCTGATATATCGGCTCCCATATCGGTATCGGCCGATATACGTTCATTTTTAATGTTTTCGTTATCAGCCGATAAGAAAATTTGTCCGATATTTTAAAGCTGATAAATAATGGACTTTATCCTTCAGATGTGCACTGTTCAACATGATGCTTTTGAGTTGCTTAAAATATGATTGGAATCACTTTAAAATGTCATATCAGCTACATAAAATTATAATAAGAACATATAATTGTGTGTTTGGGACATGGCTTTTAATGATCAGACTTGTTTTTTTGTAATCAGGCTCTCAATAATTATCGGTTATTGGCCAAAATGTTCATATCGGTGCATCCCTAATAGCTTTAGACTTCAAGGTATGCGTTCAGACAGACAACTAACATCTGAGAAATCCATCAGAGTTTAAAATTAAGAAAACTAGCCCTGGTCCGCTAGCGAATGTTTTTCGCCACTGGAGGACGGCATGATAACAGACAGTTTACACTCTTTTTGGGCTGTACATGTTATATAGAAGTGTTTCTCAACTGTTTGTTGTTTATTAGACGATACACTTAACTCACGAGATGAAACGATACATGATATTGGGTTCACGAGAACGAGGCGATCCTTTTCGATTTCAGTTCACTCAATATTTGCATCTTCTGATGCTATAGGGCACATAAACAATTTCATATATAGAGTCAGAAGATGCAATATCCCGACCCTCATCTCAGGGAATCAAGGTTATGTTCAGTAACCAGAGACACTATTTTTAGTATCGGAATGAAACGGAGACTGAAAAAAAAAAAAAAAAAAAAAATTCCCAAAGAGTCACAAAATTCAGGTGCATTTTTAAATGCTCAGTCTAACTAATCTAGGGCTGTCACTAATAATTATTTGGGTAATCCAGTAATCGGTCGATTATTTTGATGATTAATCAGATTTTTTATTTTTTTTTTGTAATAAAAATAGACCTAAGTGAACAATATCCTTTAAAATTATTTAAAATGCATACATAACGAGGCAATAATAATTGGTTCAAAAAGTATCAAAAGCAAGTAATTATTTGATTTTATCCAACAACACATACAATACATTATGTAATATAGAAAATATTTAAAAAAATCAACGCATGTACATTACGTATTATAACAAATGCCTGCAGAGGGCGCCAACCTAAACAATCCTTGTTTAATAGTGGCCAAACAACATTCAATTCAAATCTGCACTTAATCTTTAATATTCCACCACTTCTGTCCGATAGAAATGCTACAGCCACTAATGTCTTGAACAAGAACATGTGGAGATAAAAACATGCAAACTCAGAGGAAGGGATTAAACTATTTTGAAATCACGATAAACAATTTGCATATTTAGAAACATTTTGATATTGAGATATTCACTGTGTTGGCGTATGTTTATTAAATGATTATTTTTAGATCTAATGAAACTGCACACGTTGCGTTTCCCAGATAAACGTAAAAAGCAACACAAACTCAGTATATGCAGAGATGGCGTTTGAGACGCTTCACGTGTGTAAATGATAACAGTGCAAAACTTCACTATGAAACACAAAGCGTGTCAGACTTTTATATGCATTACTAAATGAACGTTACTGAAACTGCAAGTTATAAAGTCAGAATCGCAAGATTCCAACACACAATTGGAAGTTTATAAATTAGAATTGCGAGATATAAACATGCAATTGAGAAAAAAAAAGTATTTTTTTCCCTTACAATTAGACTTTATAACCTTCAATTGGCACTTTGTGTCACAATTCTGACTCAATTCTGACTGATTTTACTCAATTCTGAGATATTAGAGAGAATATTGAGAGATAAAAAGTCGCAATTTACTTTTTTTTTATTCTGTGGCAGAAACAAGCTTCCAAAAGAAAGCATGTCTAATTGAATTTAAAATAGTGGCTAGTGAGGGGAAAGGGTGGGTCTCATGGCCAAACCAGTTGAAAACCACTGTTATATAGACCTAGAAGAGTTCACATCACGTTTAAGTCTAAATTTCATGGACTTCCCAAAGTACGGTCCAGGAACTCTGTGAGTGTGTCTTTGGCGTGTTGAACTAGGCTCCACATTTGTCACAGAAAGCAGAGATGTCCTTAGATAAGACTACAGGCCTTCTGGGACATGCCTCATTGAGCAGTGATGATGGGCTCAGGTGTGTGCCAGCTGGAGCTCACCTGCCTGAGGACTGTAGGGAAACGCTCGCTCTACCTCACACTGCATGTCAGACTCGTCCATCTCCAGCTCTCACGACTTTCAATCGCATCCAGATCCTGAAGGAACAACGTTTTACACACAAACAGAGCTCCTTAAAGGGGTGGTATGATGCCCTTTTCACAAGATGTAAAATAAGTCTCTGATGTCCCCAGAGTGCGTGTGTGAAATTTTAGCTAAAAATACCCCACAGATAATTTGTATATAGCATGTTAAAGTTGTCCTTTTTTTAGGGTGAGCAAAAATGCGTCATTTTGTGTGTGTCCCTTAAAATGCAAATGAGCTGCTGCTCCCGGCACAGAGGGCGGAGCTTCAAGAGCTTGTTCTTAGCGGAGCCATATAGAGCCCTTTGTTGCGAGGCGGGGTTTATGTAAATTTTAGGGTTTGTGATGTCTCTAACCCGGGAGGAATGTCGTGTAGTCTCTACCAGCCGTTTGTTGTAGTCCTTAAAAAGAAAGTGTCTCCCTTTGCTTTGAACTTTAAGTGTTGTAACTTTGCAGATGTTGTTTATGCTTAAACAGCAACATTACACACTAAAGTAAGAAAAGTTAAATCACAATCAACCACCCCTTTAAGTAGACAGAAAACCTGTTCATGGGTAGATGACATAACATCTCTTGCAGGATCACATTCTTGTGAATTTGTCGTCTATGACCTCAAATTAATTTAGCTTTTTTGTTGTTAAAAAATATTCTTACACAGCAGGACTATATTTATATGGAAGAATAAGAACATTTTAAAAGATAATTGCAACTTTTTTTAACAATTCTTACTTTATAACTCGCAATTCTGACTTTTCTCAGAATTGTGAGGTAGAAGTCGCAATTACCTTTTTTTTTTTTATTCTGTGGCTGAAACATGCTATATTTAAGAGTATGGTAGAAAAAAATAAATCTTATTTACTCTTCACAAAGTCATACGCTTTTTTTCCTTCTTCGGTGGACCACAAAAGAAGAATAGGGAAAACATTTTCAAACAAGATTACCACGTATATAAACCAAAGTCCTAAAATGATTTTGGGGTGATCTGTCCCTTTAAGAGAAAAGCACCAAAATAAAAACAACAACATAAAACTAAATGCTTATTTAACATTTAAAAGTTAAATTTTTTCTATGACCTTAAATTAATTTTGACTGCATGATATTTTGTAGTTTCAAATTATTCTCACAACTAAATTTATATGGAAGCTTGTTTCCGCCACAGAATGAAGCATTTTAAAAGATAATTGCGACTTTTTATCTCACAATTCTGATATTATAACTAGCAATTCTGACTTATTTTGTCAGAAATGAGCTATAAACTTGCAATTTGCGAGAAAAAAAAGTCATAATTACTTTTTTTGTTCTATGGCGGAAACAAGCCTCCATATATTTAAGAGTGTAGCCTAGCAGAAATAGAAGATTCCTTATTTACTCTTCACCAAGCATATTTTTATTTGCATTTTCGTACAGAATTAGAACCACGTATATAAAGTCCTAAAATAATTTTGGGGTGATCTGTCCCTTTAAGAGAAAAGCACCAAAACAAACAAAATAAAACTAAATGTTTATTAAACATTATTTATAGGAATGTTACTAAGAAATATTTTACATTTTGTTTAATATTGATTTGTGTGGACAACTTTGTGTGGAAAGGTGGAAACTCCCGATTTCGACGAATGATTTTCAACAAGAGGATTAAATAGGCAGAAACTGCACGAAGGTAGGCTTGTGTGTACATGTCTCTCGATTTTAGAGTATTAGTTGATTATTGTGCGATATAAATGAACTAAATTGTATTGATACGAAACAGCACATGGCGAATCCATTTTGATACATTTTAAACGCGATAAAAGGACAAAACAACAGTCAGTCTGGATTCTGAAATTGACCATTTTATCCGCCATTTTATCCACCATATTCACATGTGACACTCTCTTATATTCGCTTAATAGTGATATTTAACGATTTGTAAAATATTGTTTACAACGACATGCAGATATTATTGGCTAATTCTATATTATTGCAATCAATATTGACATAGGCCTATTGATATTTCTTCCTTAGTTTGTGAAACTTTACCTGGTGAATCCGCGCTGGTTTTCAACATCAGCTCCAACAGCTTCCCGCTTCAGCCTTAACTATTACCTAACACACCTGACTGACTAATCAACCCGATGTGTGAGTGTGTAGAAGTAACAGGTGTGATTGCACTTTTTTTTTTTTTAGTAAAAAAACTTTAATTTAGTTTAAAATACATTGTAACAGTTTATTTTGATTATTTTTCCCTGAAATATGTAGAGATTTCAAATGTACTCGTCAAAAAAATCCTTACAAGATTTTATAATTTCTAATATGCCAATCCTACTGGAAACAAATATAATCCTCTAAGAAAAACAAAAAAAAAAACATAAGATCCGCTGGATAAACTAAAACATTTTCTTATAAGTACTATTGGATATTGTGTCTTCCTTATCAAAACTCTACTTTTATTGGATCTTTGTGATTTTACAGATTAAAAAGGTAAAATTTATGCACCTTCATATTTGACTGTAAAAATCCCTAAGAGATGTTGAGGTTAAAGAACAACCTTAAAATAGTCAAAACGAATATATGCCTATATATAGTCAAATAAATTCTAGGAATGTGTAGAAGATTCCCATTAGAAGTGTCATTGATCAGGAATGCTGGTTAATGGCAAGACATCAGTTTGTAGGCCTATTCCTCCTTTTATAAAACTTAAAAGTGATGTCTGTAATTCATTGACATACCAGCTTTTAAAGGGATGGTTCACCCAAAAATAAAAATTATGTTATCATTTACTCACCCTGAACACAAAAGAAGATATTTTGAAGTATGTCTGTAACCAAACAGTTGACGGACCCCATTGACGACTTCCATAGTATTTTCTTTCTTTTCCATACTATGGAAGTCAATGGGGTCCATAAACTCTCTCTTAACCAACATTCTTCAAAATATCTTCTTTTGTGTGCGACAGAAGAAACTCATACAGGTTTGGAACAACATAAGGGTGAGTAAATGATGACATAATTTTCATTTTTGGGTGAACTGTCCCTTTAAAGTCATTTTCATCTTTGATCACCACAATTACATATTTAAACGTTTTTTTCTGCCTTAAAATATCTTGAATGTAACTCGACACCCTTGCCTCATTTAGTATGCGTGGTTCTATGAATATGCAAATGAGCCCGCCTCCACTCACTCGCTCAGCTCAGAGATCCACTGGTTGACGATCACACGTTGATCTGATTGGTTACAAGGTAGTTTGTGACGTCAGAAACACCAGCGATTTCAAAGCGTGTTTTTGAGACTGTCTTTGGTTCACTGCAGTTTTAAGGAGGAAATACTCAGCAATGCTGTCGACTTATGAATTTACACATGGTTTGTCTAAAAGCAGATTAAAAACATCATAGCTGGATTTCTACCACAAGAAATGTCTTCTACGGTGGAAAAAGAAGCAAATTCAGAGACTCGTCATATTTCACTGTCTTTTTAATTACACAGATACGCAGATCTCAACACAGACAATAACCTGATTTAGAATGTTTACAGCGTCACATGTCCAACAAAGCGCACAGTAAGAGAGGGCGAGGGAATTGCAAAAGTGGGGGAAAAGAGCATGCAAGAAATAAATAAATAAAACTCTCCTGGCACAGTTCACATCATCTAGAGAATGATAACAGGACCTCGAAAGAGAAAACAAGAAAACATTTTAAACACACCAACCTTTCCGACTGAATCAAAGCCTTCTTCTGTAATGATGTATTGCACAATACAGTATAATCATCAATGTATCAAACCAAGCCGTTGCTAGTACAGAAATATGAATCTTGCTGTTATGGCGTGTATCATGTGCGTCGCATGTTCAATGTTTTACAGTAGTGTAAGGTTTCAACTACCACAGCCTTGCCTGGTTTCTGAGTGAAACATGTTACACTTTTTGCTGTTAGCCTTAGTGGATGTTAAAAATGACTAAATAAAGCATTAGTGAGGCTGGACAACATTAGTGATGTACATTAAAATGGTATTTTGAGCTGTTTTTTCCCAGACTACTTGACAAACCCTTTAAAAAAAAAAAACATTTTACTTTGCTGAATGTGTAGGATCTCTCTCTCTCTCTCTCTCTCTCTCTCTCTCTCTCTCGCTCTCAAGGCCAAATGCTGACCGAATCAGGAGATTTGTTTTGAGAACGAGGGCCTTTCGATATGCCGAATGACAGCAGAATTACAGTACACAGTGTAAAGATGCATTTGCATGCTCTTGTTTTGGTTATAGAACAGAATGGCCAACAAAAAATAATAATATTGCAAACACACGGTATGCTTGCATGAGTTCTGGACTATAGCAGACATGCAAAAGCTCGAAATGAGTTTATCGTAACTGTTATTTTAAAGCTCTGGAGATTCAAGTAAGTCCCTTAGCAAAAAAGAAAGTATCATAACTCACACTCATGCATTCATTCCCACAATGAAATCTTTTTGAGGACGGTTGTCATCTGATGCTTTGGACGCCGGGAACAAGTACTGGTCTCTTCCCTCGATGTGTGTTTTTACGGTTTATCTTGTGCTTTCAACATGGCCTTTTTTGTACACTTTGGTTTATGGGAATAGTCGGTCACCCATGTTTCCGTCAGCTTTTTTATGCGACACATTGGGTGTGCGGTTATGCTTTGGTCTGTGCTTTTATCATTTTGGATATTTATGAGATATGTTTATGTTCAGGGGCTCGAAACATTTCCAAGCAAGAACAACTTCAACAATTCTAAGACTAATTTTTGTCATTGTTTTCTACAGTCAAGTCGAGAATCTTGTCGTCGACGTTTATAGCTAGCTAGCGCAATAATAACACATCTATTTAATGGCACAGACGTATGAATGTGAGTCTATCACACCCTTGAGGAGAGTTGATTTCTATTCTGAAATGTCTTGAGGTGTGTTTCCCGAAAGCATCGTTAGCCAACTAACGTTCATCGTTATCGGCAGTTCAACGAGTCGGTGTTTCCCGAAAGCATCGTTCCAACGAACGTTCGCAAACAGCATCGCAAAGTTGTGTGTGTGTAACAACACACTCGATCTGCGGTTAGAAGCAGAGTTTCATGTTTGCATGACATAAATCCTGATCTTGAACAACATAATCAAGCTGATATTCAGGACAAAATGTATATTTAGGATACATACAAATGTAATTTACATCTTAGTTTGCCAAGAGATTTAAAGCGTTGTTATGGAAACTTGTTTCTGCCACTAAATAATAAATAAATAATGATTGCGACTTTTTATCTCACAATTCTGACTTTTTTTCTCACAATTGCGAGATATAAAGTCGCAATTCTGAGAAATAGTCACAATTGCGAGAAAAATTGCTGCTATAAAGTCAGAATTGTGAGATATAAACTAAACGAGGTTAAAAACTAACTTTTTTTTCTTTATATCACAATTGTGAGAAAAGATGTCAGAATTGCGTGATATAAAGTCGCAATTGCGAGAAAAAAAGTCAGAATTGCGAGATGTAAACTCGAAATTGTGCGATAAAAAGTCGCAATTATCTTTTAAAATGTTTTATTTTGTGGCAGAAACAAGCTTCCATACGTTGTTATTGAAGTGCATGTGTGAACGAGCTCTACGTGAGAATCTGAAAATAAAGCAAAATAACTGAGAAAAATGAGAGATAGTCCTCAGATGCATGTCTGTAATTTATAGCGAAACATCTAGCGTTAATTCGATCTCAAACAGATTCATTAACAGTAGTTACTCCAACACCTGCGTGACATCATTAACCAACGTGGTTGAACGACCAATTTGCGCCAGTATGGTTTCGGGAAACGATCGTGACTCGCTAGTTGATTTCTTCAACGATGGGTCGTACGGCGTTAACGGGAAACACACCCCAGGTTTGCTGGATTTGCATGTCTGCTAGTGGATTGATTTGGGTTTGTTAACAGGAGGTAGCTAGTAGGCAAAGAGTCCTAAAAAAATCCTCAAAATGGAGGGAGAGAGAGAGATAGAGAGAGAGACACCTACTTCATCAGACTGGTGTTTTAGTATCCACTGGTTTGGGGTCATGTGTTGCTGATATTTTCAGGGTGAGTTCATATATTACCTAGAAATGTGATAAATTAACCCTAAAGCAACACCAAAATAGATTGAGCAACAAACAGGACTTTCAAGTTTGGTCCGTATCAAAGGTACGCCATTATAAATCAGAAATTGACCAAAACAAAGGCTGTAAACAGGGCTATTTTTGACCTTTAGCAAACATGAACGTTGCTCAGTGCACACAGCAGCTTCTGTTGATGTTATGTTTGGTACTACGTTGGATGGATCACGAGTAAAAAAAAGCTTGGTACCAGTTGAGAACCATCATAGTGTTGGTTTCGGGATTGTATGTGCATGCATGTGTGTTTGTGTGTGCAAAGTTACACATTGAACCACTGCAGTGACACTTTGGCCCAAAGGATGGCAATGTTTCACACAGATTCTAGTGGTTTTCCTCCTAAAATCCCAGTTTGGGAGCTCGGCAGGTCAGTCTATAGTGGTTTGGCGTGTCGTTGAAGCGATGTCGTTCTCGTCGACGCGCTTACGGCTGCGAAAGCGTCTCGCCCATCAGCAAAATCCTTTCCCTCCAACACACGTTGTAAAATGATCATTCAAGACAGAAAAGATTAAATGGAGAGAAATTAAATTCTAGACATTATACTTTAAAGGTTTCTGTTATTTGGCAAAACTCATTTTTGGACCTCTTTTTTTAAATACTATGTACATTCACATTAATTTACCATGGTAATTTTTAGATATATTTATATGTATATTTATATTATAAGGTAACCCTAAGGGCCGTTTTTCTGAGGTTCAATTCAGTAGCTGAATTCTCTTTCCATATTGCACCTCCGTTCTCTCACTGTCTTACAATGCGAGCAATATAAAATATTCTACATGAGGATTCTCATCATCAATATTGATACAACAAATCCAACAAATAGGTACAACACAGCTTCTCTCCCGTTAAAAGAGTGTCTTTTTCTGTCCAATGTTCGGCTGAAACCTAAAAGAAGACAAAAAAATAAATGGCGTCCCGAATTCGGAGAACGCACACAAGCAGAAATCGAAGACAGAGACATCCAAGAAACAAGGTAATATCTACAAGCGACGTTTGATCCCTTCGTGGATTTGAGCTTCTGTCAGGAAACAAAAGGGATGAGCATATATAGGGGGGAGGTAGAAAGAGCAAGAGAAGAGAGAACCAAGTCTACGCCAGTCTCTAAAGTCATGCTTTGGAAAACGAGTGAAATCGTACAACAAAAAAAAGTCTCGGCAAACGCAAATATCTCAGAAGAAAAGGCTCATTCTTAGTGTACAATCCGTTGAGGTTTTTTGGCAGTTCCGTTGCCGTTCGTCTTTCCCTTTGTCTTTTTCGTTTGCTAATCCTCGCCTTTTCTTTCCTTTTCGTGTCATTTCTCTCCGTGCTTTTAAGCGTCACTCCACTGACTCGGAGATGAATCCGGGCTAAAGTTTGCGTTCCTCAAGATCTGAGTTTCTAGTCACTGTTTGTTCAGTTTCTGCGGAGGAGGAGGTGAAGTTGTTTGCGTTTGGTTACAAGATGAGTGCTTCTTCGTAACTTTGGCAGTGTAATAAAAAGGTTTGGATCATTTTCTTTCTTTTCTTTTCTTTTTTTTCACTTAGAATTCATTTGGGTTCACGTCAGTACAGAGAGGTGAGTCTGGTGTAGATTTTCTTGGCTCGCTAGCAAGGTAGTTAACAGGTTCTTATTATCATCATTATTATTATTTCTTTTGGATTTTTGAACGTTTCTTTTGTTTTAATTAAAGCCAGGAAAATGAAATGCAATGTTGTGAGGAAGTTGCTCTGTGGTGGAAGCTTTCGGTTTAGAGGAATCCAAACTACATACACAACCAGGCAAACGGTTTCGATCTGTAAGAATTTTAATGTTTTTAAAAGAAGTTTTTTTCTGCTCACCAATTTATTTGAATAAAAAAAAAAAGTAATATTGTGAAATATTACAATTTAAAAACAGCTGTTTTCTCCAGTCGTTCATTACTCCAGTCTTCAGAGTCACATGATCCTTCAGAAATCACTCTAATATGATGCCTGAGAAACATTTCTCATGATTATCAATGTTGAAAACAGTTATTTCAGGATTCTTTGATGAATAGAAAGTTTCAAAGAACAGCCTTTCGCTGAAATGGAAACTCTTTTCAACATTGATAATAATAATGAATGTTTCTTGAGCATCAATTGATTTCTGAAGGATCATGTGACACTGAAGACTGGAGTAATGATTTGCTTTGATCACAGTATTAATATTCACATTAAAACAGCTGTTTTTAAATTCTCATAATATTTAACAATATTGCTGTTTTTTATTTATTTTTTAAAACATTAAAAAAATTCTTTTAAAAACATTAAAAATCTTACCGATCCGAAACTTTTGACTGGTAGTGTGAGTCCCTCCTGCCACTCCAGTTCTCACAGAGCAAACCTCACTTAAAGGGTGTTGAGGCGATGTCTTAAAACATGAACACACACGTGTAACTGTTCCCTGGCTTTCCCCGCTCATGTTGAATTTAGCACAGTAGACCTTTTTGCGAAGGAATCTGAGCTTTTTTGGAGATTTGAGGAACACGAGAGCTTAACGTAGACGTGAAAGCCAGGTTCATCACTAGAGGAGGGGTGAGAATGGTGGAGGGTCCTCAGCTAGTTTTGGATGAAAGATGCTGTAGCAGCAGTAGACGTTAGCGTTGTCAAAATACAGACTTCGGAACCAATTCGGTCCTGAAATGTAAAAAATGTGATGCTTTGAGGAGAATCGGAATCACCTCTGATTGGCCGTTGAATTCACGAGCTCATCAGATATGTCTGTGATTGGCTACAATGAACACAATGGCCAATCAGAGGTGTTTACGGTTGCACTCAAAGCGTCTCATTTTTTTAAATTTCAGTACCGACTTGGTACCGGTACTTCTGACAGCGCTAGTAGACGTGGTTCAGGATTCGGGGTTCATCAGTCAACGGGACGAGGAATCCATCAGAGCGGGTGTTGCAGGAGTGGTTGAGCGAGAAACGCTACATGAGCTCGCGTCTTTAGGACTGGCGCTGGAAAGCGGGCCTGGAGGAGTGCTCTCGGAGCGGGTGGGCGGGACACTGGATGATGATGATGATGATGATGAGGTGGAGGACGGCGTCCCGATCGGCACGACGCTGCTCCCGGTCAAGCCCTGACTGCACACGTGATGGTGCTTCTCCCAGTCCTTGTGCTGGCAGAACGAGCCGCAGTAGCGCGCGGTGTTGCATCCGCTGCACGTCTCGCTAGCCTTGCGACCGCAGTTCCAGCAGCTCTGCGGGACAGACACGGACTGTGATTATTTACAAACCAATAAGTGTTCATATTTATGCCATGATGAAACAATGTATTTAACCCTCTGGTGCTCTTCACGTGTGGGTCAAAAATGACAGAAATGTTTTTTTTTTTTTTATTATTTTTAAATGAATGTACTATATTTTAGTTCGATAATGTTTTTTTATTTAATATATTGTAATTTTAGGGGATTTTATGGCACTAAATTATATTTACGCTGTATTTATAATCACTTTTTGAGCATAGACCTCTGAAAATTTAATTTCCAACTTAAACTGTGGTAAATCTTGAATGATTTAGAGCGACAGACTGAAGTTTGATCTCTTTTCAATGACGACACTTGGCAGATTATTGCTGAAGTGAAAAAAGTTGCATAATTTTACATTTATTGGTTTGAAAAAAATTTGATATGAAATATATATTTTCAAAAACATGTTTTACTCTAAAACTGTGAGAAAATCAAAGCCATAAATCTAAACCAGTTGTGTTCCAAAGTTGAGGTTGATATCTCAGTAAATGATCTTTCAGTGAGATGTTGTTCGGCTGCAGTACCAAACGCTTCCACTAGAGGAAACTCGTCTCTCGTTCATTTCCAGTGCGCTCGTGTTTGACCGAGAGGAGCACAAGTGACTATTTTTACATAACCATCCTCCTAAAAAACACTAGTCTCCTCCACTATTTTTTCGGGTATCCTCGGAAACACAGTCGCTTATGCATTGTAAACAATTGAGAAAGAAAACGGATGCGTATCAGTATATTGGATCCGTGCATTCGTCTTAAAGTGACAGCAGCCTAATGCGCACGCAGGTTTTTGTATCAACAATGTTAGTCAAACAACTAAAGAGAAAATCACTTTTGCGAGCACCGCATTCAGTCCTTGTTCGCGTCTTATTGTGATTAAAGTCAATAACTTTAAATGACTTTAAGTAGTGCTTAAAGATGATACTCCTAGACATATGATAAAAGTTAACAAAAAATGTACTGTTGATTAAAATGCTAAATTTGATATTTCTTTGTGTGTGTAAATGAACAGGCTTGGACTTGGTGCTGAAACCCAAAGCACAGGACAATAGAGACACCAGAATAACAATATTCATGATTCTGAAGCTGAAAACCTGATTATTTTAGACGAATATGCTCTTTCACTGACTAGATCTATTTAATATAATGTAGGCACTTTATACTGGTAACAAGACATTTGGCATTATCAGGACCCACAAATATTCCCCCATTATATTATTATACATTATATTCAACAGTATATATAGTAGTTTAATGTAGAACTGACACTAAAACTCTGAAAACTTTCATTTTTCCTCACACAGTAATTTTTATTTTGGGTGAACTATCCACGATACATATTGTTGCATTTTTGTATTGCGATATATATATAGTTATACTCCTAATGCAAATCGGTAGATAGAATGGCGATTTCCCCCCGACCGCGGGTCATGTGTTTGTTACTCACTTCGCTGGAGTCCTCCTGCTGGTTGATGACGGTCAGTGCGTCCTCGGAGGCCTGTCGCTTGGCCTCGGCCAGAGCTCTCTCCATCTTCGATCGCTCAGCCGAGATCATCTCGTGAGCTTTTCTCTCCGCGTCCGACACCGCTTTCTGCAGCTCCGACATGGCCTGCCTCTTCACCTCGTTCACTGCCTCCTCTGGAAACGAGGAAGAAAATAAGACATTATCCCTGTGGATCCTCTCAACAGCCTCTTCACTTCATTCACTGCCTCGGAAAATTCAATTCACGTTTATTTGTATAGCGCTTTTCACAATACACATCGTTTCAAAGCAGCTTTAGGGAAAGTGCACGAGTCCACATTACAATTCACAGTGATCTGTTATCAGAGGAAACTCTCTAACACCGTGTGGAATCAAAATCAATCAAAACCCACAGCCAATCAGAACAGCGTGTGGGCGGGCTCGCACGGTAATCAAATTCACAAATATTACACCATTTAAAGGGGTAGTTGATTATGATTTCACTTTTTTAACTTAAGTTAGTTAAATCATGACAGAATATGCTAATCAATGACTAGATGATAGTTAACTCCACATCAGCAACATAAATTCATCAACTATCCATTCAGAAATGTCCTGTTGCTTCTACATGTTGTCACTTCTTCTTGAGTCTCTCCATCATTGTCCGACTCCAGTTTGAACATAAAAGCTAAAAGTTTTTGAATTTTTCAGTGCGTGTGTGTGTGAGGTAAAAGGACACAAGCTCTTGAAGCTCCGCCCCCTGTGCCGGGAGCAGCAGCTCATTTGCATTTAAAGGGGCAGACACACAAACGGTGCGTTTTTGCTCATCCTCAAAAAGTGACTATTTTAACATGCTATATAAAAATATCTGTGGGGTATTTTAGCTAAAACTTCACACACACACTCTGGGGACATCAGAGACTTATTTTACATCTTGTGGAAAGGGCATTATACCACCCCTTTAAACATTATTAAAAATACATAGGCTGAGTTACTAAAACAATCTTTGTCAAAGAATACACTTGTTTTTTCACAGTTTGAACGAGAAAATTTGAAGATCTGAGGTGAATTATCCATTATTGCTTTTACAGCTTCAAAGCTGGAGCACTAAATGATATTCAGAGTCACATTACATGCTTTTAACGTTAAATAAAGCACATAAACAGTTCCTGAGATTATCATCGCCTCACTTTGTGTTTGTTGTTCCAGACGTCGCAGAAAAATAGAAACCGATTCTAAAATAGAATCGTCGTGTGTCGCCGTCGCGGCTGGTTAGGACAAACACTCTGATCAACATGGAGAAGAGGCGTTTTATCGCGCGTCGCGTAGTTAGGACACGGTGTTAGTTATGTATTTCAGAAATGTACATATACAAAATCACATTTAGCGAAAAAGGTATTAATTTAAACAATGTAATAATTGAATGCAGGAACAATGAGCTCATTGAAGTACTGAATACTTGTTTGTTAACATGATTATGACATTTAGAAAATGTAGCATTGGTGCATGTTGAGTCAGAGTTTGTGAAAATGAAGAATATCAAGAGGAAAAAATAAGACATTATCCCTGTGGATCCTCTCAACATCCTTTATTGAGGCTCTCGAAGCTTTCAGCGTGTTCATCTCTCCGAACAGATGTACATCATCCAAGATTTAAAACATTCTGTCAGAAAAATGAGCTATTAATAATTTACCCCGAACGACAGTGTTTACAATTATTTCCAGTGTTGATAGGCTGAAAGGTTCTTCACAAGCTTGCCTATTTACCTAACAATAAATGATTCAATATTTTGGTAACACTGTACATTAAGGTTCATTGGTTAACTACATTAGTTAACATAAACTAAGAATGCATAAACTCAGCATTTATTAATCTTAGTTAATATTAATTGTAACATGTACTAATGCGTTATTAAAATCAAAGGTTGTGTTTGTTAACATTAGTTAATGCACTGTGAACTAACAGCTGTATTATTATTAGCTAACATTAACAAAGATGAATAAATACTGTAAAAAATGTATTGCTCATGGTCAGTTCATATTAGTTAATACATTAACTAATGTTAACTAATGAACCTTATTGTAAAGTGTTACCAATATTTCATATTTTTCACTAAGTGGATAACCAGGATGACTTGTTGTGGCAAACTTGTTCCACAAGTGCGTGTGTGTGTGTGTGTGTGTGTGTGTGTGTGTGTGTGTGTGTGTGTGTGTGTGTGTGTGTGTGTGTGTGTGTGTGTGTGTGTGTGTGTGTGTGTGTGTGTGTGTGTGTGTGTTTTCAGGACATGCAGGTGTGAGAGTGTCTTAACATTAGGGGTCCTTGTGCTGCAGTGTCTTTCCTTAACCTTTTTAATGTGAACATTTAGCATACGCTCTGAAAGCGAGTGAGCTCGGTGACCTAAACCACATTTTAAGGCACATTCCCAATGTGAAGAGGATCCAGACAGTAGCAGACACACACGCTGCCTTCAGAGAGGCTCTGTTTGGGCAAAAACCCAATGCAGAATTGTATGTATCATTTGGTGAAAAAGCAAGCACAGATTGCACTGACAAGCAGAGTGTAAAAAATGTATATATACTCCTATTGCATTCAGTGCTGAAGTACTAGCCAATTTTACATAAAGTATAGACATATTCAACTGTAGTCTTTTAAAAAGCATCTGAAATAATAAACTAAGTGCAATGTAGTATTTTTCAAAAATAGTGATTTTTCTATACATATCAATATTGAAAAATCTGAAATGTTTCCAAAACAAATTTTCCGAATACACACAGAATAGACACACGATACCAGCGTCTCTCTCTCTCTATCTCTCTCTCTCTCTCTCTCTCTCTCTCTCTCTCTGACAGCGAGTGACACACAAACCCGCCTCTCCTCACTCATTCCTTTCATTTGCTGCGGATGAATATTGTTGGTGTTACAGGGCTTGAATTTCGGTGAGGGATTGCACATAATTTTACTCATTCCTGCAGATTTTGTGCTCAAACCCAAAAGTGCGGCACATAAAGCCGCCTCTCAGAACCACATTGAGCTCTTTATCGCTGTTTATTGCGCTTAAACAGACAAATACACACAAAATAATGTCAAAATGCCGGTCTTGACGAGTATTCACGTAACCACAGTCAGTCCTGTTTTAAGTGAACATGAACAGTTGAGAAATAAAACGCATGTGTAACAGTGTAATGGATCCGTGCGTCCGCTCTTAAAGAGACAGCAGCCTAATAAACCTGCTGACAAATTATGAGGTAATATTAGGAATATCTATATAGCAGTTTTTCCTCATTGTATGGATGTAAAATTTATGGCCAGTGAAAATGCTGAGTGACTAGTAACTTTGGAAAACCACAGTGGCTGGTGAGGAAAAAAGTTAATGTCAATAACTTGTTGTCAAAACTACTGTTCTGTGGGGTTATGGGGTTTAGAGAGTATGTGGATGATTTCAGAATCTGTCAGTATATTGTGTGTTCTGTTAATGCATGTGTTTATTGCTGCAGGGCATATACACACACACACACACTACAATCTTTGCTACATAGTGTGTTTACTCTAGAAAGCTGGTTGTGATCATAAATATCTGTCATAACACACCCTCCATTCAATTCTCTATAGAGTTCTGCCTCAGGCTACTGACTGATTGTGTGTGTGTGTGTGTGTGTGTGTGTGTGTGTGTGTGTGTGTGTGTGTGTGTGTGTGTGTGTGTGTGTGTGTGTGTGTGTTCAAATCTACATCACTACTGTCTCAGCTGGAAAGCTAGTTAGTATTCAGTCTGTTCTCTCCGCACCTCCCACACACATCTCCTCGTTTTTTTTTTCATGCATTCATTCTTCACTTCTTTGCTTTTCTCTTCATCATCTTTTTGGTTCTCGCCAATTTCTCAGTATCTTTGAAAACACTAGACGGCTTAATCAGACTCGGAGCATGCACCACTAAAATTAGTTTGCAAATTTAATTAATTTTTATCAAGGAGACTTGGGAGCAGATGCTAAAGCAATTGGCACATAATGGAAACCATGGGGCGGCAATATTAACGTTTTAATCCCACAGGGATACGTCGGTTTTCAAGGTTTTTCTCTTTCTACTATCCTCTTGTATTCTTTTCAGTTTCAGGCCTCAAAGGCAGAAGGACATCAAAATCTAGACACTCACAGGTAAGAAAATTAATTCTGACACGACTTTAATATCTCATTTATTTCTCCCAGACTTTATTTTTACCCAAGTTACCAGTTTATGAAATGTCATTTTTAGTCATCTCAGTTTTCAGTTTACCTCTGGAATTTTCAGAAAAGGCCTGTCAATACTTCAAACTATGGTCAGATTTGCCAGCCAGCCATCAAACATCTCAAACATTTTTGCATCGAATTCTTCCAAGACTTATTTTTTTGGATAAGAGATTTTAGGACGAACACCTGAGAGAGCTCCATTAAAGGGGTGGTTGATTATGATTTGACTTTTCTAACTTTAGTTAGTGTGTAATGTTGCTGTTTGAGCATAAACAACATCTGCAAAGTTACAACGCTCAAAGTTTAAAGCAAAGGGAGATATTTGCTTTTACAGAAATCGCTTTTTAAGGACTACAACAAACGGCTGGTAGAGACTACACCACATTCCTCCCGGGTTAGTGACATCACTAACCCTAAAATTTACATAAACCCCGCCCCCTGAAAATGATTTATAGATTATCAAGACAGAATATGCTAATCAATGACTAGATGATAGTTAACTCCACATCAGCTTCATAAATGCATCAACTATCCATTCAGAAATGTCCTGTTGATTCTACATGTTGTCACTTCTTATCGAGTCTCTCCATCTTTATCTGACTCGGGTTTGAACATAAAAGCTAAAAGTTTTTGTAATGTTCAGTGCATGTCACACAAGCTCTTGAAGCTCCGCCCCCTGTGCCGGGAGCAGCAGCTCATTTGCATTTAAAGGGACAGACACAAAAACTGCGTGTTTTTGCTCACCCTCAAAAAGTGACAATTTTAACATTGTATAAAAATATCTGTGGGGTATTTTGAGCTAAAACTTCACACACACACACACTCATCAGAGACTTATTTTACATCTTGTGGAAAGGGCATTATACCACCCCTTTAAGTCTTCAGGGGCCACCTATGCAATAAACTGTAAAAATAAACAGTAGTACAGGTGTAATACGGGTGCCGTTACTCACCCTGTTTGTTCTGAAGTTGCTTTAATGCTGGCGAGAGTGGGATACTTGTAGAACCTGCATGAAAAACAACTGCAGTTAAAAGGGATTTTGTCACAGTGAAAATGCAGCTGAGATTTGCAGACAACAGCAGTTTAATAAATTAGTAATGGCATATTGATTTTACTCAGCTGTAATGTTACTGGTGTGGGTCACAATTAATAAGTGCCCTTTGACCTCTGAGCAAGTGACACCACCTGTGCTCTGGCTGACCTCATCAGTATTATGCGTGACCATTATGGCCAACCAGGCTTATGTACAGCCCCCTTAATATCTTATAATAAAACAGAATAATCCAAGAACAATCCGGCCGTGTTTCCCCTCACTCTCCTTTCTTCAGGGTTCGTACAGATACTGTAAAATGAACTTACAAGGACTTTTCAAGCACTACTACAATCTAGGACTACAATCAGAGATCTCACTTATAAAACAATATCTTTATTATCTTTAATATTCTAAAAAAAAAAACAGAAGAAGGTAAATAGATAAACAAAAAATAAACCAATAAGCAAAATGGTGCAAATAAAGTGCGGCACATGCAATGACTGGTAACTTTAACTAGAGGTCGACCGATTCATCGGTTTTGCCGATTAATCGGCACCGATAGTTGATTGGTGGAACTATCGTTATCGGCAAAAATACATACCGATAGTTTTTCCTGGTTGCGTCCGTTTCTGGAGCGGCTGAGAAGCGCGCGCTGTCATTCATTACACAGTAAGAGAGAGCTGAGAAGGCTCTGCTGGCATCATGCAGTACAAGAGCGGCCTCTAGAGGTGTAATAAAAACTATCGCTGATGCCTCGTGTTTATTTCCACACGTGATTCTGCGTGCTGCACTGAGAGCACACGCTGCGTGGAGAGCGCTCAGATGCGCGTTTAAACCACCAACAGCTAAAAGGTATTTTTTCATATCATTATAAAGCGATTAATTTGTTGACTAAATGCTGCATTAGTAGAGAAAGAACAGTACAACAGTTTGTTTGTTTGCCTTCGAGGCTGAGAGGACGCTAACATTAGTACCAGTACCTCAAGTGGTAAAAACACTGACAAAAATAAACTAAGTCCGAACCGAATGTTTAATGTCACAATTGTTAACATCTATTTGCATTAGTTTATATCCAGCTAGTCACTTTTATGCATTAAATATGCAGAGAAGTTGCATATTTAAAGCTAGAGATGTAAGATAGCAAACTGATATGTTCATACAGCCGACAGAAACATAAATCAGAAAAGCATTCGATTTCGGTTATTTTTTCATCATCACTTTAATATGTATTTTGTTATTTTGATTAGATAATCATCAAGTGTTTATAAAATAGAAGCAAAAGTGTGAGACTATACATGTAATATTTGTCATTTCAATGCTCTGGCGTTGTAGATATTTAAAGTTGGCCATCTTTAAGCATGACTGTTTGGATTGATATGAAATGATAACACTTACAATAAAATTCCATATGTAACATTAACTATGGTTAATAACTGCTGTATAAGGATTGTTCATTGTTTGTTTGTTAATTAACATGTACTAATACATTTTTAAATTAAGGTTTTTATTTGTTTACCATTTGTTAACCATCAAACTAACATGAATGATTAAGGTGCAATTTGTTTTTATCCAGTATCAATTTTAAAAACTATCGGTTCATTAATCGGTTATCGGCAAGTATGGCCCAACCTAGCTATCGTTATCGGTAAAATCCACTATCGGTCGACCTCTACTGAAAGGATACGATGACAATATATGACTGACCTGAATAACGAAAGATGTATCATATACTTGAATATTTATGAGAAATATCACGCTCATAGCCATGAGAAATACCTCTATATCAATATCAGACGGACTGCGGCGTTAATTTTGAGTGAAAAGAGTGTTTATCGATGAAATCAAACACTAATTTCTCATATATTGTCTTTCATAAATTAGTACCTTTTCATAAAAATGGCTGTTTTCAAGGGTTGCTTAAATTTCAAAAAGTCAAATTCAAGCATTTTGAGCATCTTGTACAAACCCTGTTTGTTTCTCTCCCCGGGCCGGGTCACGTTTGTCGGCTCTGCCTGTGCTGATCTGCTGTTGACCGCAGGTTTCTGCATTATCACTGCAGATTCAACTGCAGTTGTCTTTCATGGCCGTGACAGATGGAGATCTCTGAACACTAATGACATTCAACGACCTCCTGGCCTTGCATAACTACAGCTGTGAGACCCTGCAGGCCAGTTGGCATATGTGTGACCCTGGATCACAAAACCAGTCACATGTCGAACGGGTATATATGTGGAAAAGTCCAACAATACAGTGTATGGGTCAAAATGATCGATTTTTCTTTTATGCCAAAAATCATGAGGATGAAGTAAAGATCATGTTCCATGAAGATATTTTGTACATTTCCTAACATAAATATATAAAACATTTATTTTTGTGAGTGAATGCAGCACAATCGCCAACATAAATGGCCAACTTTAAAGGAGATTTTCTCAATGTTTTGATTTATTTGCACCCTCAGATTCCAGATTCCATATCTCAGCCAAATATTGTCATATCCTAACAAACCATACATCAATGGAAATCTTATTTATTCAGCTTTCATGTGATGTTTAAAACTCTGACCCATGTGACTGGTTTTGTGGTCCAGGGTCATATATTGGTGTGCATGTGTGGAAGTCGATGCTCTGTCCGGTTGACTCACCAGCCTTTCTCCAGATCTCCTCGGGAAGGTATCCTGAAGGGGGCCGGTGCAAGAAATCTCTGTGGATTTCTGTAAAAGAGCATCAAAAGAGCGACTTGAGTTTTCCTGGGGTGAGAGAAAAGCTTCTTATCAGCCATAGACAGCACCAAAAAACCCTGCCGATCATCTAAAATTATGACACGCTCTTGGAGTTTGACAACCATGTCCTTACCAAGTGTGACGCACCCTTCCCTAATGACTGCAATAACAAGTAGCAACAATTCTGTTGGCTGCTTGGTTTATATTTCTGTGTCATCTTCGCATTAGGTAGTAGGAGTGTAACGGTTCTCGGTAAAAAAAACGAACCGTACCGTTCTCCACCCGCGGTTGGATCTCAAATCTGATGATGCATCTATAATCTGGTTTGTTGAAAATAATAATGCGTAAAACAGACAGTTCCGCTAATGTATGTTCCTGTCGATGGATGCACATGCTCGCTCCCCAATTATACATTACAACAGCGATGATCAAAAAACATGAACAAAAACGGTCACTCTTTGTAAACTTTGTTCAATCGTATACTAGCTCTCCTATACTAGCTCGCCCCTTCCTCGCCCCTGCACTCCTCGCCCCTGCACTCCTATACTAGCTCGCCCCTTCCACAGGAAAAATCCACTGTCCCTCATCGCTGTATTATAAACACTGAACGTGTGACTGGCAGAGTCATGCACGATTTTTGCTCTCAATGACAACAGAAAAATTACTTTGCCGGAAACTTTATGTCATGCCTGCTTAGGACAGTGACTATTCCCAGGAACCTAGAGTACTGCACATGTCCCGCTTATCCGACACCTGATTTAAACCATAAATCACTATATCTTGTTGACCTGTTGATTGGAATAAGGTGTGTTAACTTACAGAGACACCCAAATGCACTACTGTGGGTCTCTAGGAACAGACTGTGACAGACAAGGATTCGCTGGATAAAGTTACAGAGACGCCAAGGTAAGGACAAACTGTAAGGTTAGTGTGCTAAATGTGGGATCACATGCCGACTAGTCCTAAAAAGAGAACAGATTCGATTTGTTTTTGATACGTTGGGTGATGGAAACCACTTTCTGCAGCTGGTAAGAGTGTGTCAGAAAAGTATTCTGATTACACAAAAGTAATCTAACGCATTACTTTTCTAAAAAAGTAACTAAGTAACGCAATTAGTTACTTTTTAAGGGAGTAAAGCAATATTGTAATGCATTACTTTTCAAAGTAACTTTCCCCAACACTGTAAGGTTAGTGTGCTTAATGTGGGATCACATGCCTAGTCCCAAAAAGAGAACAGATTAGATTATTTGGGTATGTTGGCTGATGGAAACCACTTTCTGCAGCTGGTAAGAGTGAAAAATAAGTAACGCAAAAGTAACCTAACGCATTACTTTTCTAAAAAAGTAACTAAGTAACGCAATTAGTTACTCTTTAAGGTGAGACACTACAGGTTAATAGGGTAAAATTTTAAAATAATAGATATCACCATGAAGCTTCCTTAGTTGATTACTTAAACAAGTATATAAAAAAAAGTATTACAAGTTTTAGAAATTTGTATGTTTAATTATGCAAATTAGGCATTCACTCATTAAATATGCACGATTTTGCATATATTTTCGGTAGATAGATCTGAACATATGATAAAGCCAAGTGCAAAATTCTTTTTTCATATTGTTTACACGCAAGATGAAAAAAAAACAAATTCAGAGGGATTTCAGGATATATGCTTTCATTACCTAGGAAATCACAATATACTGTCCATGGCCTTAAAAAACTTTTTTTTTTTCGCCATTTTTTTTTTATTAAAATGTCACATAAATCAGGCCAGGAATGATTTATTAACAAATCCCTCTGAAGATATCTTCAGAATACTGTTAAATGTATAACTGGAGAGTTTGGTGTACACAGGTGCTACATAGGCTGAGATGTTTGTACTGGAGAATGACAGAAAAACGGCAGTTAAAGAGTTAAATAGCTCTAAATGAGATTGCGTCGTTAGCTTTAAATCCCCCTTTGGACATTCACGATTATTTACTGATAGAAAGGAAATGCCCATATTTGGGATAGCGTTGTGCAGGAGAGCTTTACAACGACACGGGTCACGACAGACTTCAGTGAACAGACGGATCTCGGCGTGTCGCGCTGGAATGCTGACTTCTTGGTAAATTCAGGAGAAACTTACTGCCGCAAGTAAACAAAATGTAATAAAATAAACATCTTAATGTATATTTTCAATGTTATCTTTATATCAGCTTGATAGAACACATATTGAAGGAGTAAACTAGCCCAAAATCTCAAAACTGACCACTGCATGAAAAATCTATGTTTTTGCCTGCCGTGTCTCACCTTAAGGGAGTGATGCAATATTGTAATGGATTACTTTTCAAAGTAACTTTCCCCATCACTGTAATGTTAGTGTGCTAAATGTGGGATCACATGCCGACTGGCCTTAAAAAGAAAACAGGTTAGATTTTTTATGATATGTTGGCTGATGGAAACTTTCTGCATGAGATGTCATGCTGCGTGCCGAGGATCTGCAGCGGTACATGTACCTATCGGCTGTGTGTCGCTGCTGTTAGGAGTGTTGGAGGAGGAAGAGTTGTGGTGAGGAAGAGGAGGAGGAGGAGGAGGAGGAGGCCGCTGGGAGGAGCTCACACCTTTTTTCATATCCTCCACGTCGCTGTATCGACGGATCCAGTGGTTCATCTCCTCGCGGTCCGCCTCCTGGCAGCGGCGGAGCACCGTGAGCGAACGCCGAGTCTTCTCCACCATATCCATGATACAGTTCAGCAACTACAGGGAGAAGCGGATGGAAAACAGTGGAAGAGCAACTTTAGACCAGTTACAGTCACACCAACATTTACTCAGACACCTTCAACATTTCAGCAGTTTATTCACTCTAGTTTAGAAAATGGTAATAAATTATGACAAGAATCAGTTGATATTTCAATGGTTTTGTCCGTCCTTCTGTTAGACTGTCTCACACATGAGTTATGTTGAATATCTGTCAGCTGTTAAATTTAACTACACAATTAGATAATACCAGTTTAGCTCAACCAATCACCAAGCAATGCTTCATTTTGTTCAGTCTGTGTGTAAAAAGAGCATTAGCAATTAAAGAAAAAACACGTAATCAAAACATGATCATCTCAAAGAATTATTATTATCAGCTCAATCTGAATTATTAAAAACAAGTGAGCAGTCAGTGATAAAATAAGAATACACAAATTACAAGCAGAGATGAACAAAGTTACAAAGTCTAACAGTAGTATTCAGGTACAGAAATGAATAATTAAGCCTAAATTTAAAACAACACAATTTGTTCACTGTAGAAATTAAATATAGTTGTATCTTTGTAAGCTGTATTTTGTTGTTTAATTATCATTAATGAGACAGACAACAGCAGGAGTATTAGGCTACTGTCACTTTAAGACAGAATAAACTGACAAACATCCGCTTTCTTTCTCAGCTCTTGACATAACCTCGCCATACTCGCAGAGACGGGTATTTAGACATAATTGTGTGTGTATGTGTCCGTTCAAGGGCAAGGAAACGCGAAAGAGGAATCGAGACGCTATCTGAAACTAGGGTGACCATATATTATTGTTGTGGCTATTGTGTTATAAGTTAAGTTAATTTAATTTAAAATTTATTTCAATAGGTTTAATGTATGTTTAATTTATGTATGTTTTCGTATGCTAAACATACGGGGGGGGGGTCTTGGTGAATGCATCAACAAATACTTGACATATGCATTCACAACCTTGTAACTATGTTATTGTACTTTAATACATAAAATAAAACAACCTTTCCATTCAACCTTCGGCCCGCATCGAATAATAACAAACAAATAAAAAAAATGGTTTAGCTTTTACACCTTTTACATGACACTGTTTCTATTCATGGCCATAGGTTAAAATAAAATAATAAATCTACTACACTATTTCGGTAAAAAAATGATTTCAGTCCTCCTGATGTTCTCTTGTATACTTTCCTCATGTGGGCCGCTAGCACCTTTATTTGACACTGACACGTACGTATTTGATCCTGACCGAAACACAATTTTCTCTGTAAATCATCTGTGAATTTACAGTCGGGCTTTATTACGCTGTGCATGTGCCACTGTTGACAAGCTCTGTCTCTCTCTTGTGCTCTCGTGGAGCTGAGGGCAATGACTGAGATACATGACCGACCGACCAATGGTGGCGTGCGAGAAGGCGGGACCTAAAGCAATAAGAAAAAAAGCGACAACTGTGGAAAGCAAAAGCCGAATCCTGGACATTTTGGTGAATCTAGAAATCCCGGCCGGACACATTTTTGTAGGTCCAAAAAGAGGACATGTCCGGGAAATGTCTGAATCTCTCTCTCTCTCTCTCTGAAATTCTCTGAATGTGTAAGTTTTTGTTTTTTTTTGCAGTGAGAGGTTAAGCAACAATATCCCCGCAACATCTGCGCTGCCAGTGGGAGAATCCAAAACACTTCATTCTTCCCTGTTCCTTCTCTCTCCCGTCTTCCACACACACACACCTCCCCTCATCCATGTGATGCCATCCCTCACTCTTTGAGTATGTTGTTGGCTGTATTTATTTCAGATTTGGATGGCGTCCAGAATAAGCCTGATTCCACAGACTGCAGGCCTCGTCTCAGCTGCTCTCTCCGGTGGGAACGTCCTCTCTCCATCTGTGGCCTTTTTATTCAATATGTGTTTGAGTGAGGGGAAGTTTGTGTTGAGGCAAGGGGAGGTAACAGTGATGTGAGCGACACAAAGGCCTTGTTGGACCTGGTCACTTCATGCGTTATCTCAGATACGATAGCCACGTCAGAACGGAGGCTCACTATTGGCCGACGCTGGTCATGTGTGTGATGCTGACCAATAGTGAGCCTGCGTTCTGAAGCGCTGCGCTGTTACACTACGTGAACTCACTCAGAGAAACACAGAAGAACATGACGAGTTGAATAAAGTCAAGGATAAGAAATAATAGTTTTTGTTTGCGCACAAAAAGTATTCTCGTCGCTTGATAACCTTAAGGTTGAGCCACTGTAGTCACTTGGACTATTTTAACGATGTCTTTACTAATTTTCTGGGCCGGCAACTTTCAATTACAGAGAAGCCTATGGAGGAGTGAGACAGCTCTCAGATTTAATAAAAAATATCTTAATTTGTGTTCTGAAGATGAACGAAAGGGTAATTACTGACATAGTTTTCATTTTTGGGTGAACTAACCCTTTAAGCAACAATAGCCTAAATGCATCTGGTTGTTGAAACCACATGTACATTTTACCCAAAATTAGGGCTGCACGTTTTCAAGTTTTTCATTAACCGTTAACCGAGGCCCTTAGCGGTTAATACTCGGTTAACCACAGTGTGCGCGCCGCAACCCCGAGATAGGCGTAATTTGCGGGTGGGACATGTCCCCAGCACCACTATTTTCTAAGGTCGATATTGTCCCCACCACTTTTGAAACATCTCGCGGGATGAATAACGTTACCAATACAAATAAAAAAACACATCTCCAGTTAACTAGCAGAGCATTCATTTCGTTCGTTTTTTTTTAGGCGATCTAGCGCTGAAATATTTTGTTTTTTAAGTGATCAAAGTGCTCGTTACCGCTGCGATCGAGAAGGGTCTTGTAAAACGTGCTGAGGTAATATTAATTCGTGGCCACGAAACAATTCACCTGAATATTCACCAATTCACACACACACGAAAAAAAAAAGGAATAAAAAGATGTACGAGAATAGTCGGCCTTCACTGAAGAGCTATTTTCACTAGTGAGAAAAACAGTTTAATAATTATTAATTCGTGGCCACGAAATAATTCACCTGAATATTCACCAATTCACAAAAAATAGGTCTTTAGCATTCACTAATTAATAATATCAAAGTCTGTTTTTTGGCCACGTTGTAATTCGTTTAATCAAAATGAGGGAGGGAATTAGTTCAACGTGTCCACGATTTATTAAAACGAGGGAACAAATAAGTCGTCGTAACAACTAATTATTAAGATCAGCGGACAGGGCGCATAAGAACAAGCAGTGAGAGAGCCCAGGCCGCGCGCGCGCGCACTCTCACCGCCTTCAAACAACACGAGCGCTGTATTGCTCTCTCTCCCTCGCGCATATCAACACAATAGTAAAAGGTCGGAAGACCGATTGTGTTTTATTGATTAGTAGTTTGTTCATATAAAGTGTTTGATTAGCAAGTACATGTTTAGGAAATGCATAATACAAAATGTATGGGTTAATGTAACGGTAAACGCATGCGCGGGTAACTGCTGGGGTAAAGCTGTGGCTCTGCAGACAGATATTATTGTGCTGCGATCAGTAGCGCGGATACTATGTTTGTTTCTGGCTCGCGCACAGCCTTCACTCTCGGACGCGCGCTTTCTTTCTTTCTTTTGCTTCATATTAGAAAACTGGTCTAGCGGTCTCTGGTGGTGCAAAAATGTATTACAACTAAATTAACCGAGCAAAATGTTTCACTCGGTTACGCAATTTTTAACGGTTAATCGGTTAACCGGTTAACCATGGACACCCCTACCCAAAATGTTAGAAAATAAACGTGTGAGATAAACGTTTTACGGCTATATGACACATTATAGCCAGATATTACGATGAATCTGTGTATCTCTTCAGCAAACTGCCACAAATAAAGCAGAAAGTACGTCGCAGACTCTCAAAACACTATCATCTTCATTAAAAGTAGTGAGACTAAATGATCGTTCCAGTGCTGATGCCGCTCTCTCTCCTATCGCGGTCTTTGAGATTAGCTGATGGTCAATGAAATGCAGCTCATATCTGTTGCTTTCGCTGACGTTGCAAATAGCGCGGGAATTGAAGATATTTTGTTTGTTTTGCGGGGACACACACATATATGTGGGCAAGTGTAAACTGATCCGCTTTAACAAATCTGATAGCCAGGTGTAAACAAGCCCATCCAGTTCTACCATCAGGTCTCCATCAATCTGACACAGTGCTCTTGTTTTTTAGCTTTCCCTCCCATACAACTTTCCTGTGTCCATAATTTGAAGTATCAGCTGGACTACCAAGTCTTGTTTTGCACCATCAAGTTATAAGTTATGGTTGTTCGACCAGCTTGGATCAGCAACCATCTTGACATGATAAAACTTGTTTTCCCCCTAGCAGAGTTAATGACTCTTTTGCTCATGTTGCATGTATGAAAGATGATACACTGCAAAAAAAGATGTTCTTACTCAGTATTTTTGTCTTGTTTCCAGTCCAAATATCTAAAAAAAAATCTTAAATCAAGATGCATCTACTAGATGAGTAAAATCCCATTAGACATTATGTCTTGTGTTCTGGGGGAAATAATCAAAATAAAGTGAGTTTTTGCTTAAAACAAGCAAAATTATCTGTCCATGGGGTCAGAAAAATAATCTTGTTTTCCATTTGAATTCAGATTATTTTTCTGACCCCACTGGCAGATCATTTTGCTTGTTTTAAGCAAAAACTCACTTCATTTTGATTATTTCCCCCAGAAAACAAGACCTAATGTCTAATGGCATTTTACTAATTTAGTGAATGCATCTTGATTTAAGAATCTGTAGTAATTTGGACTGGAAACAAGACAAAAATACTGAGTAAGAAAAGCATTTTTTGCAGTGTAAAGGAAGAAAGCATCTGGTCACACATACGTTATCAAGGTGTTTCCATTCCTCAGCCCACTCGCGGTCTGTCAGCCGGTGATCAATCACTTCCTCTTGACGGGCTCCATGCACGGCTATAACAGAAACACAACACTTCATTAGCATACATGCTAACACGATAGAGAATCAATGTCCATGAAAGTGCAATTCTGCAATGCATTCTAGTTGTTGGAACTACAAACCAGGTGAAATCAGATATATACATACACCTGTGACTGTGCATCAGTTCTTGTTTGAAAATCCAGTTTTTAATGTTGTTTATATGTCTATGTGGTGTTTTTAATATGCACTGTGTAATATTCAGGAGGATCTGTAGACAGAAATGTAATATCATACACATAACTGTGTTTTCAGTGGTGTATAAAGACCTTATTTAATGAAGCGTTATGTGTTTATTAGCTTAGAATGAGCATTTCTCTCTACACACACCGCGGGTCCGCTTACATCCACATGTTTCTACGGTGGCCCTGAACGGACAAACGTGTTTCATCACTATGTTGCTCTTAATTATAAGAAGCTAAAGCTAAAGTCAGCGAATACAACACTGACACAATGATGAACAAGTAACAATAATATTCACAATAATACATCGTTTTACTGAATAATTAAGTAAACATCATTTCTTAATTTATCTTTGTAAAGAAACCTCATTGTTTAACTGGCTACTCTCTGCTGTCTCAGACGACGACATCACTTCCTGTCGCCACCGTAACTTCTGTTGGGTGCACTTCACAACCTCACCACTAGATGCTGCTAAAAATTACACACTGCACCATTAAGACAAAGCATGTGTAAGTTCATAAGTCGACAGCATTGCTGAGTATTTCCTCCTTAAAACTGCAGTGAACCAAAGACAGTCTCAAAAACACGCTTTGAAATCGCTGGTGTTTCTGACGTCACAAACTACCTTGTAACCAATCAGATCAACGTGTGATCGTCAACCAGTGGATCTCTGAGCTGAGCGAGTGAGTGGAGGCGGGGCTCATTTGCATATTCATAGAAGCGCGCATACTAAATGAGGCAAGGGTGTCGAGTTACATTCAAGATATTTTAAGCCATGAATAATTTATTTTCAAGGAAAAAACATCTAAATATGTCATTTCGGTGAGTTTTAAGGGATATAACTATTGACTACAGCGGACTTTAAAGCACAGTGGCGAACAATCCTGCAAACAAAGTAGTTTATTGGTTGATTCCACCAATCTGACCTGTTTGCCGGTGCCGGTCCCGCACGTCCCTGTGCTCCGCGTGTCTGTAAGCGTCTCTGTAATGGTGGGCGAGGGCCATGTCCTCCAGCCGGTAGTGCTGCGGGGCGGGAGGGTTGGGGTGGGGCAGGCCGTTGGGGGGGTGTGTTGGGAGCCCGTTCGGGGGCGGATGGGCAGGTAAGCCACTGCTGGGACTGAAACGCTGACTGGGACTCACTGTACATGGACGTTTGGCCAGGTGTTCTGGGTGCAAACCGTCCCGGTCCCCTGCGCTCTCTTTGGTCCTGTTGGAAGGAATGTAGAAACGCTTTTAGGAGATATCCAAGAGTCAAGTCACCTTATGAACACAGCGCTTTTTACAATACAGATTGTTTCAAAGCAGATATCCGGAAAATAATGCAACAAAGTTTGTTTCCTGAAGAAAATAGGAATGCGTCACAGTCCAGCTTAAGTAAGTTCAGTGATGGTTCATTTGTGTTGTAAAAAAGGTTTTAATTTAGTTCATTTATATGTAGAGCCGTTCTGGAGAGAACCGTGATGACAAATGTAGAGACGCTTTTAGGACATACACTAGCAGTCAAAAGTTTACGATTTTGAATGTTTTCTTCTGCTCACCAAGGCTGCATTTATTTGATTAAAAATGGCAACACAAAAAACAGTAATATTGTGAAATATTATTACAATTTAAAACGTGAATATACAGTAAAGTGTAATTTATTCCTGTGATCAAAGCTGAATGTTCAGCATCATTACTCCAGTCTTCAGTGTCACATGATCCTTCAGAAATCACTCTAATATGATGATTTGATGATCAAGAAACATTTATGATTATCAATGTTGAAAACAGTTGTGTACATTTTTATTTCAGAATTCTTTGATGAATTGAAAGTTCAAAAGAACAGCATTTCTCTGAAATCTAAAGCTTTTGTAACATTAAACACTACCGTTCAAAAGTTTGGGGTCAGTGAGAATTTTTATTTAATTTTTGGGGGGAAAGAAATAAAATAAATCAATACTTTTATTCAAGGATGAATTAAATTGATCAAAAGTGACAGTAAAGACATTTATAATGTTACAAACGATAATTTTTCAGATAAATGCTGTTCTTTTGAACCCTCAATTCATCAAAGAATTCTGAAATAAAATTGTCCACAACTGTTTTCAACACGGATAATAATCATAAATGTTTCTTGATCATCAAATCATCATATTAGAGTGATTTCTGAAGGATCATGTGACACTGAAGACTGGAGTAATGATGCTGAACATTCAGCTTTGATCACAGAAATAAATTACACTTTACTATATATACACATAGAAAACAGCGGTTTTAAATTGTCATAATATTTAACAATATTACTGTTTTTTTTTTTTTTAATGCAGCCTTGGTGAGCAGAAGAGACTTCTTTTAAAAATCAGTCTTACCGATCCCAAACCTTTGACTGGTAGTGAGTGTCTCCAAGAGGATAAAATGCCATTGATAGTTTTACATTCTTGCAGTCTAACCTCCTCTTTACTCTTGTGTCCAAATGTTGAGGCCAGCTGTGAGCCATATGTGGACTCAAGCCTTCATATACCATGAAGCGGAGTTAAATCCCAACCTCTTAATCTTTCCCGTTCTCACCCGTCTCTCTCTCTCTCTCTCCTGAACTGTGAGAGCTGCTCCCTTTGGCAGATGTTCAGTGACACTGGCGTTTGGGATCCATCTGGCCTGCGCTGTAGTGTTGATAATAATCTGTTTAGTTGAGTGCATGAAACACGTGTGTGTGTGTGTGTGTGTGTGTGTGTGTGTGTGTGTGTGTGTGTGTGTGAGTGAGGAGCTTGTTTTCTTCTTGCACTTGAGAGTAGAGTCCAGTTGCACTGCAAAAAATGCTTTTCTCACTCAGTATTTTTGTCTTGTTTCCAGTCCAAATATCCAAAAATGCTTAAATCAAGATGCATTTACTAGATGAGTAAAATGCCATTAGATATTATGTCTTGTTTTCTGCCAATGGAGTTAGACAAATAATCTAGTTTCTGTTTGAATTAAGATTATTTTTCTTACCCCATTGGCAGATCATTTTGCTTGTTTTAAGCAAACTTGCTTGATTTATTTATTTATTTTTTCAGAAAACAAGACATAATATTTTATAGCAGTTTACTACTTTGGTAAATCCATCATGAATTAAGAATTTTTTTACATTTATACTGAAAACAAGACTCGTTGACTCTGACTGCATATATATATATATATATATATATATACACCCCATCATGCCCGCCTCCACAAGCAACCAAAAAACGTCAGCATTTCTGCAGTTGTGGCCAGATATCCCACAAATTAAAGCAACAGCTCGGGCTCCTGTCGAGATATGGTGAGCTTAGTGTTTTCTGAGATGGAGGTGTATGGATTACAGTAGGGGATTGCCTCTCTCTCTCTCTCTCTCTCTTTATTCATCCCTCCCTCCCCCCGGATCAGTTCAAGCAGGGGTTCAGCAAGATCACCATCTGGACACATCGCTGGCATATGGGCATCTACCAGGGAACTAACAGGAGACGGTGCGCATGAGAGAGTAGAAGAAAAACAGAAACACAAACGGGAATATCGGCGCTTCAAATCCCTCAGTTAATATTTTTATTGTTTAAAGCACTCGATTTCTCACCGTTCTGTGTGACACTGTAAAATCAAATTCAAGGACTTTTCAAGCACTGCTGTACTTTTCTTTTTTTTTACACTCATTTATCAAACAGTATCTTTCTTTATTGTCTTTTAAAATCTAAAATAAAGGTAAATAGAGAAATAAAATGGTACAAATGAAGTGCGGCAGATGCAATGACTGGTAACTTTAACCAGTGAAAGGATACGATGACAAAGATATCGCAAACTGATTTTTTCTCCCATGGATATATGATTGAGCTGAATAATGAAAGATATTGGATATTTATGAGCAATATCACACTCATAGCCATGCGAAATGCCTCTATATCAGACGGACTGCAGCGTTAATTGTGTGTGAAAAGATTTTTTATCAATAAAACTAAAATTTCCCATATATTGTCTTTCAATAATTCAAGCACTTTTCAAGTTCCTCTTCATAAAAATGGCTGTTTTCAAGGGTTTTCCAAGACTTCAATTTCAAAAAGTCAAAATCAAGTACTTTAAGCACCCTGTACGAACCCTGGTGGAGAGAACCGTCACTAGCCGTGTTTCCATTACCCTTCAAATTGCACAAATTGAAATTGAAAATACGCCCAATTTCGCAAAAACTCCCATATATCGTAAAAAAGTTTTCACGCTCGCATGACGTGGTTTTTCAGGCAATTCGAAAAAGGAATATTTCGCAAAACTGCAATGAAAACAGTTTTTAACACTCATTCTTTAAAGATGTGTGTGTTTGGATGAAAAGACGAGACAGAGTTCTTTATTAAACTCATAAAAGACAAAAGAATTACAGGAATACTGGATTCTAAACAAAGAAATGCCACAATTCATCAAGATCTTGAAGCAGAAATGAGGGAGAAACACCCAGAAACACTCACATGAGCCGCTCACGAGTATTTCAATCATTAATCATTTCAATCATTAACCATTATTCAATCATTAATGGATTTTCTTGCCATTAATGATTGAAAAACACGCCTACGGCTCCTTCCATTAATAATATTAGCTAGTGCGGCGGCTGCGATTCATGTAAACCTACTAACATCCGTCGCCATGATGTTTGGAATGATTTATCGCGAGAGGAAACAATTCCGTTTTAGTCGCATAACATCGGTTAATGGAAACGCCGTCATTTCACAATCGTTTTTTATTGAAATTTAAAAAATATCGCTAAATATTTGTGCAAATCGGTAATGGAAACGCGGCTCCAGTTGCTATGCATATGCTTTTGTGTGATGTTAGAGCATCTCATACTCTCTCTCCTCCTCACGGCCTCGTTCTGTGTGGCCTAACCTTTACACACCCTCCGCTCGTTACGCTGAGTGTGTGTGCGTTTCAAACCCAGACATGAAGAAGGATACCCAGGGCAAGGTTGTGTTGACATTCACCGTAGCTGTCTGCATTTCTCTGCCTTTTGCTTGACTTTGCAGGTATTTATGACTGGAGGTATTTGTTATGAAAATGGTACACAGAAAGACGTGTGTGTGTACCTGTCCGGGGTCCGTCTCTTGCCGTGCTCGTTGAGTTCCAGCATGATCTCGGAGGAGTCGAGCGGAGAGCTGGCGTTGGCGTCCAGCAGAAGCTGCTCATGTTGGGCCAGATACTGTGCCGGGGTTTGCTTCGCCATCCGAGCGCAGTGAAGAAGCTCTCTCTGCAGGAGCGGCAAGTTCGCCTGCCGGACACAAAGAGAACGCAAATGTGGGTGAGAAAAGGGAAAGCGTTTTCTAGTTTGCACCAACACAAGTCTTCATTTCCAGCCTGAACAGTGCTGGTCTAAAATGCTATTCTTACTCAGTATTTTTGTCTTGTTTCCAGTCTAAATATCAAAAAATTCTGAGTGTGTTCACACACATGCCGTAAAGACATGTGACGCGTAACATACACGTCGAAAACATGTTGTGGTACAATAGCGCAAGTGTTTGCATTGCTTTGAGCAACATGGCGGCTGATCAGGCATTAGATGTTGATGTTCAAACTTTGTTGTTTATGTCCAACATGTTTCGTGGTCAAATGCCGTAAGGGGTGTGTCGTTGTGACGGCTTATCGAATTAAGACGTTCAAAAGAAGTCATAATCGAAAAAAAGTTGTCCAACTTTTTTTCGGTTATGACTTCTTTTCAACGTCTTAACCGCTACTGATCCCAGCAATGTTACTAGGTCCCCATCCCGGCATCGATCCCGGCATCAATCGCAATTTTACGGCAATTTCCCAGGATCAACGCTCTGTGTAAATCAGGATATTCAGTACTCTTTCAGAAGATGCGTAATAGCGCCCCCTACCGTATAACAGTGGAAACACGGAAAATTCCATCAATGGCGGGGAAAGAGTTAATAAAGTAAGACTTGTTGGTTAAGCAAGTTAAGGTCTCTAGTGGGGATAATCATTGGGTTATGCTGGTTTGATACTGGTTGATTTAATAGTAAGATGGTTAAGCTAATTAACTACTGTATAATTGTAAAGCTATTTAACCAAAGAAGTCTTGCAGGATACCCTTATGAAAAGAAAATATATTTCCCTATATATGAATGATCAATAAATTAAATGGTTTAACAGTACATTTGAAAATATACTGAATAATATATTGTTACAATATATTGAATAATACATAAGGAATTGCCACTTTTCATATATTAAAAAAATGTGACAATATATTTACTAATATATATTTGATATTCAGTAACACACTTCATAATATAGAGATGTACTGTATATGTGATCAGATGTGGTACTGCATGTGTAATATATTGTATATTGTATACAATGCAATATATTTCTTATATATTTAAATTATTTACATTTAAAAGTAAGATGGTTGATCTATAATTTTAGTTTTTCTGGTAAAGCTAGTTAACCGCAGAAGTCTTGCAGGATAGGCTAGTTAAGAAGATGGGGACATCTAAAGCTATGTTGGTCTTTCGACATGGTTTGTGGTGAAAGAACGAGCGAGTGTGAGATGAAGCAGACTCTTTCTGCGGCCCACCGTGTGTGTGCGCCTGCCGTAGGAGAGCTCTCCCTCGTTCTTGTTGTGTTTTTGTCTTTGGCTGTCAGTGTAACACTACACAGCTGGCTGATGATACAGATGTGTAACATCAACACTCCGACAGCAGTGTGTGAGAAATGTGCCGGGTGCCATGTACACAGGGCTCTGCTTTGAATAAAACACTCACACTATGAGAGATGTCTTGTGTAGTCTATATCTCACTAACATGCGCAAAAGCATCGTGGAAGACTGGGGGTGGGGGGGTTGTGCAACTCCAGACCAAACATTTTCTTGTTCCGTTCTGTGGTCAATGGACATATTAAATATATACACCAGTTATGGGCAATGCATATGCGGTGAGATTTTGTTATTTCTTGCAAAAGAAACTGTTTCTGTGAGTGTGGCGACTGGTTTTAGATGTGTAATACATTATCAAAGTATTTATAACGTAATGTACATTATAATACGTTATATATTTTTATAAATAATTGTAACCATAGTTAAAATGCATTATAATATTTGCAGATTCTGAAATTGGTTGTTTGTCATGTGTTTTAACGTGTTATACTTTCTAAAGGTGTGTTCAGTGAATTATAGTGTATTATAACTGTGCATGCAATTATTCATGAGACCATACTATGCATAATAAGGTGCATTACAAGGCATAATTACTGCATTAAAAATAATTTTATAATGCATTATACATAAGGGCTTTATTAACGAACATTCTTTCAGCACATAACCCAAACTACCGGTCAAATTTATAATAATTTGGGAGCAAAAATGATTCAGACATTTTGAGCTGATCATGTTTTGCTGAAGTGTTTTTCCTTTAATTGCTAATGCGACACTTTTTACACACAGACTGAACAAAATGAAGCATTGCTTGGTGATTGGTTGAGCTAAACTGGTATTATCTAATAGTGTAGTTAAATTTACCTGACAGATATTCAACATAATTCATGTGTGAGACAGTCTAACAGAAGGACGGACAAAACCAGTCAAATATCAACTGATTCTTGTCATATTTTATTACCATTTTCTAAACTAGAGCGAATAAACTGTGATAATGTGAGAAATATGTCTGAATAAACTTTGGTTTGACTGTATATGTATATTTGTTTTGTATTTGATCTGTGTATAGCCTGTGGAGTAGTTTTTCATTGCACTTGGTAACTTGTACACATGACAATAATAAACTTGACTTGAATAGGTTGCATGTTTGCCAGACACAGAGACTTGCACAACTAGAACATTTTTAGTGATTTAATTTAATATTCCGATTATGTACTTTTGTGCATCGATGCAAGGTCATTTGAGGAGGCTTCAGAGTGAATGTGTGTATTGAGCCCTGGATCTGTGTGATGTCTGAGGACAGAAAGGGATCAGCGTAAAGACAACAGCGGCAGAGCAACGGAAAGCTGCAACCCGATGCAACATCTGCCAGAAAATCTTCTTTGGCCCACACCACTCCTCTCCACTCTGGGTAAACACAAGTGTGCCAATTTTAATGAATCACAAATGATGGCCATATGGAGCACTAGATCAGCACAGACCAAGGGAGGGGGGTTTGGATTTGGAAGGGGTTTCGGATGCTTTATCAAATGAACTTCACTCATCTACACACACAGAAATCCGTGCATCCGGGGGTTCGGGAAACACTGAGTCTGTTCATGTGTGTGTTTCGATGCTGGCCGCCATCCATCTACCTTCACTTTGTTTGTCACTTCGCCTGTCTCCACCCCATCCCATATGGTGCACCATAAGGAAGAGCTCCTCGTACAGATACAGAAAGACTTTAAGAACTCGGGAGGAATACTCTCAGATTCAGACGGCACACCCACAGACTCTGATTCATAGTGCACAAAAACAAATTGAAAAAGCTCTCAAAATGGAACTTGATTGGCTGGTTTAATGCACTTTACAAGAGTCAGGGTTTTTATTTGATGGTCCCTTTAACACATTCTGTTGTCTATAAGTAACATAAGTAGCACCTACATGTCTACTAACTCTCATTAGAGAGTATTAGTAGACTTGTAGGATTAGCAAAGTTACTTATAGTCAGTAGAGTGTCTGTTATAGGAGCACCACAATAAAGAGTTTGCAGATATTAAGCAGATATTCCACTAATACTCTAATGAGAGTTAGGCCTCGTTTACACTGCAGGTCTTGATGCCCAATTCTGATTTGTTGCCTTTATCTGATTTCTTTTGACCGTCCGTTTACACGTTCTTTCCACTGTGACCCATATCCGATTCATGTGTTTACACTTGCCATACTATCTGAAACATCGCGCACGCTTAAAGGGTTAAACTCTCTTGCACAGATGAATGGACGTGAAATATGCTTGATGCTAGCTCTGCGATATATGCGAAGTTCGCCAAACATCACCATGATTTTGAGGCGAAGGAGGACGAAAAGTGCCATCATCGCACATATGCTTCAGTTATTGTGTGTGAGAGAGATCTCAGGACTGGTGGGAGCATATTGGCTTTAAATATTGGCTTTAACGAGGAGCAGTGGGTCCGAAATTTTGTTGTATGACAATATGTCGTGTCAACGTTTGTCCACATTCCTCTCCTACGACGACACAACGTTTCTTCGGGTCATCCGTCCCTTTGCAGAAGCGCGTCGGTGTTTCTCTCGTTATTAAACCGCGGAGTGTGACAGTCGCATTGGCTCATATCCGATTTATTTCCACATATGAACGAGGCCTGAAACCGATCTCAAAATATCCGAATGCATGCGTTTTTTTCCTGTTTACACTGTCATAGAACACTTCCGATCTGTGTCACATATGAGCGAAAAATTGGGTCACATTTCACTGACATTGTAAACGAGGCCTTAGTTGACATGTAGTTGCAAAGTTATTTGTAGTAAACAGAATGTTAAAAAGGGACCATCAAAATAAAGTGTTACCGAAATATGTTCAAATCTGCCGGAAAACAACGTTCCCTGGATGCAACAATGAGCACCTCCAAGGAAGAACTCTTTGATAAACTTTGGATAGCTGGATAAACAAGATATCCTTGAGCACACTTCTTCAGAGTTATATATGATTTAAACCTGCTCCTAAAGCGTACTTTACTAGGTTGGTCGCTTTATAGTAAGTCAGACGGCCCTTTCCGTACTTCAGTGTGGAACTTCATCAATAGTCCAAATTCTGGCTGTTCAAGATTGCTGTAAGTGAAGAACTGTGTCTGTATGAGATGAACGTTTGTGTGGCTGTTCTTACCTTGAGAAATGGAATGACAAAGGGACGCAGGGGAAAGTTTGTGGCTTCCTGAAGTTTGGAGTGGAACTCTTCAATGGTTAGAGTTGAGTTCTGATGAGACAGAAAGGGCAATACATTTAACACTTAGTAGAGAGAAGAACTGGAGACAGCACACACACAAGGCGCGTTTCCATTACAGATTTGCGTTTTTTTCTAAATATCGACAAAAAACTATTGCGAAATGACGGCGTTTCCATTAACCGATGTAATGCGATTAAAACTTCATTTTTTACTCTCGCGATCAGTAAAATCATTCCAAAAACCATGAGGTTTATGTACTATATCCCAGCCACTGCACTGGCCATTATTATTAACCGAAGGAGATGTATGTGTGTTTTCCAAGCATTAATGGTGAGGAACGACCCTTATTATACCTATGAGCTGCACATATGAGGAGTTTCTGGGTGTTTCTCCCTCATTTCTGCTGCGAGGTCTTGATTGTGGCATTTATTTGAGGTTTAGAATCCAGTATTCCTGTAATTATTTTGTCTCATATGAATTTAATAAAGAACTCTGTCTCGTATTCTGTCCAAACACACCGCGTCATCTACGTCAGGTGACTGTCAATGCGCAAAAACTGTTTCCATTGCAGATTTGCGAAATATTTCTTTTTCAAATTGCCTGAAAAACCCCCTCATGCGAGCGTAAAAACCTTTTTGCGATAAATGGGAGTTTGTGCGAAATTTACGTGTTTCCATTGGGCGTATTGTCAATTCGCAATTTCAATTTGCACAATTTGAAGGGAAATGGAAACGCGGCTACAGTTAACCTCATTCTTCCCTCGGGTCATTTTGACTCGGAATTGACTTTTGTTGCACTTGAACCACGAATACACGTACACACACACAAAAAATTAATGGATTTGAGGAGTTTTGGGGTTGAAATTTAAAAAAGTAACAAATCCTTCCCTCGCGGGTCAATTTGACCCCTTTAGGAATGAATGGAGTGTGAGGAATGCTTCAGTACACATAGAAAAACATAAAAATGCTCAAAACTCAAACTAAAAATGCTAAAACCTGACCAAAAAGTATAATGTCTACATGTGTATCTGAATGCATACTGAAGAGAAATGACTTCAGGACCCAGAGGAACAGCTCATTTGCTCCATATAGAGCTATAAGGCCATCTAGTGGCAAGAGTTATAAAACATCATGTTATATTATTTGTTTTCCACAAGAGGTCGGCAAAGACACCCAGTGTAAGATATTTAGAGCTAAATTAAAAGGGTTATGCATGAAATTGTGAGTTATTTTGAATTTAATTTGAAAGGAATGTGAGCAATGCGCTTAAATTACAATTTATATATTATGTATTGATCAAATCTAGTAGTTTAAAAGGTAAATAAAAAAAATTGCATTAAAAATTAGGTATAATTGTAGGGCTTCGGGTCATTTTGACCCGCGAGGGAAGGATGAGAGTTCAAGGATAAAGACACCAGACACTCACCACTAGCCCGAGCACAAGGCTGCGTACGCGCTCTCCAATCTCGGGCGAGATGTCGTTGCCGAACTGCTGTAGTGTGGTGAGAAAGCGCTTGAGCTTGCAGAGTTGTCGGGCTCCACACGCAGGAGGGAGTTGCTGGGTTGGAAGAGAAGCAGTAGAAGAGGTGGCCGGTCCGTTGCTGAAGCCATTGGGAGTCGAAGGAGCTCCGTTTAGCGTAGTCGGCGAGTGACTGCTCCCGTTCAGCACTGAGGAGAGAGATCCACTGTTCGCATTAGCATTGTTTAAGTCACACCAGGCTCCTTTGCTCTGTTTTTTATCCATCTCAGTCCCGGGAACCCCCCTCCAGGAATCTCCAGACGGCACATGCATCCCGAGAACAGCGAAAGAACACACTGAGACCACAGATACGCTTCGACAGTAACGAAAAACGTTGCTCTGTACTCTTCGCTTCATTCTCTACACACTGCCATCGTCTCAGCGCACTCCACAACACACACACATGCCAGTGTATTGCTTCCCACTGCTCACCCACTCACTCACTAAGACACAACTATAAGGGGAACGTGTTAAAGAGGTCCCAAAAATAGCCCCCTGGACTGGGTTACTTTTATTCCGACAGCAGGTGTGTAGCTAAATCTGGCTAGCGCACATGTTCACCAGCCGAGAGCAGATTTGCAGCTTTCAGAGTCCAGGTCCACACGTTTGCATCTCTTCCCTCCACTCTTTCCCCTTTCTTCTGACTATCGAATGCCTTCCCTTCTGTTTTATTTTTGTTTCACCTGTTCCCTGAAGCCATGCCCACAGATAAACAGACATTACTCGAGTCGTGGACAGGCTTAGGCCTTAATCCTCTGGGACATTGGGAAGCATATGATTGTGCAAACACAGCTTGGAGGGTCCAAGTTGGGAGGCATGTTCACACTGCTGGGTCTATGAGTGTGTGCATGGCTTCATGTTGCAGAACACAGGGTCTTTCATTTCGCTTGTGCCCCTTTTTATCTCGCCATTCCAGGCTGGACACATGTGGGTTTACCATGTGACTCCCACACTTGTGTTCTGGTTTTAGAGTGGCAAGCAGGCTACGCTACGACCCATGCAACAGGTGAAACAACAAGGCCCGTCATTGCTATATAGGGTAGCGAGATCTGATGCTGCCCGCGAATGCGAATCCCCCCTATGCAGTAAACAAATCTCTTGCTGTCTATCCTAAGCACTCACACTCCTAGACAATGGCTCAACCTACCATACACAAACACTCGCAAACACACTTACTCATGTTACAAGGGCATTCTGTGCTATAGCAACACTTGTTGAGCTAATAGAGACTTATATATATGTGTGAGGTAGTTAATCTGCTTTTTGGGCTAGTAGAAGGTTTGAATGGCCGGTAACTTAAAAAATTTAGCAGCCAAATTGGCCAGTGAGCGAAAAAGTTAATTTCAAACCCTGCTTGTAACACGTATTTGCATTGCATTATGAATTGCCAGCCTGGTTTTCTAGGGTGTGATGAATGCAGCAAGTTCACAACACAAATCTACGCATGTTTGTCGTAGGATCCCTTACTTGTTGTGGGTGTGAACGAAGCACTGCGATTGGCTGCCTGGCTGACAGCGGGGGGTGGCGGAGGCATTGTGGGCGGAGTCGACCTGGGCTGGGTTTTGACATCAGCAGGTGAATCTGGCATCGTTCCAGCCTTCTGTCCGGTGCTACCTACAAATCACACAAAACAGTTTTATTCTGTTAGAACTGTGCCATCCCAAAAGTAGTCAGATTGATAATGAGAATGTGCAGCTTGAATTTAAAAATAATATAAAAACTTGCATTTAGATTTATCAACCAATATATCGGTTATCTATGGAAGCTTGTTTCCGCCACAGAATAAAACATTTTAAAAGATAATTGCGACTTTTTATCTCACAATTGCAAGTTTACATCTTGTTGCAATTCTTTATTTCTCAGAATTGTGTTAAAGTCAGAATTACATGATATGAAGTCATAATTGTGTTATAAAGTCAGAATTGCGAGTTTATTTATCACAATTTCGAGTTTATATCTCACAATTGCGACTTTATATCATGTAATTCTGACTTTATATCACGCAATTCTGACTTTATATCACGCAATTCTGACTTTATAACACACAATTCTTACTTTATATCACACAATTGCGACTTTATAACACACAATTCTGACTTTATATCAAAATTGCGACTTTATATCACGCAATTCTTACTTTATAACACAATTGCGACTTTATAACACAATTCTGAGTTAATAACACAATTGTGACTTTATATCACGCAATTCTGACTTTATATCACGCAATTCTGACTTTATAACACACAATTCTTACTTTATAACAGGCCCGGAGTGGGTAATCGGGAGAATCGGGAGAATTCCCGGTGGGCCGCTTCACTTTTGGGCTGGTCGAGGAATTTTTTGCATGAGAATTTTTTATTTTTTTTTTCATTTCAATGTCACGTTAGTTACATTAGGCTACACACGTTCTGTATTCTGACACCGCAGCGCGCAGCCTCTGCATGGGTTGTACCATGTGAGTGAGTTCTCCCCTCCCCTCTTATAGAGTTGGTTGGGTCCATAGCCCGTCTTTTCCAAAACGTTTTCTCAGGTAACGTTAGGCTACCGCGGCTCCGCCGGCGCCTACCGATAGCCTGGGCCGGCCCTGCAGTAACGCGTCAGGGAGGATGGATGGGAGGATAGGCCAGGAGGTATGGAAGCTTGTTTCCACCACAGAATAAAACATTTTAAAAGATAATTGCGACTTTTTATCTCACAATTTGCGAGTTTACATCTCGCAATTCTGACTTAATTTCTCAGAATTGCGTGAAATAAAATCGCAACTGCGTGTTATAAAGTCAGAATTGCAAGATATAAAGTCAGAATTGCGAGATATAAAGTCAGAATTGTGTGAAATAAAGTCGCAATTGCTTCTTATAAAGTCAGAATTACAAGATATAAAGTCAGAACTGCATGAAATAAAGTCGCAATTGCTTATAAAGTCAGAACTGTGAGATATAGAGTCAGAATTGTGTGATATAAAGTCGCAATTGCGTGTGATATAAAGTCAGAATTGTGAAATATAAAGTCAGAATTGTGTGAAATAAAGTCGCAATTGCTTCTTATAAAGTCTAAGTGAATTAATATTTAACCTTTTGGCTACATTATTTATTTGTTAACCCATGGTATTAATACAAACTACACAATAGTACGAGCTGAACTGTTACTTCATTTATCCAATTTAGAAAAAGTGTTAATTTGGAATTCCACCATGGAAAAAGTGGGCCGGTCTTGGGCCTGAAACTCCCGGGCTGAAAAGTGGCCTCACTCCGGCCCTGCTTTATAACACACAATTGCGACTTTATATCACGCAATTCTGACTTTATATCACACAATTCTTACTTTATAACACACAATTGCGACTTTATAACACATAATTCTGACTTTATATCAAAATTGCAACTTTATATCATGCAATTCTTACTTTATAACACAATTGCAACTTTATATCACGCAATTCTTACTTTATATCACGCAATTCTTACTTTATATCACGCAATTCTTACTTTATGACACAATTGCAACTTTATATCATGCAATTCTTAATTTATATCACGCAATTCTGACTTTATAACACACAAATGCAACTTTATATCACACAATTCTGACTTTATATCACACAATTCTGACTTTATATCACGCAATTCTTAATTTAGAACAAAATTGCGACTTTATATCATGCAATTCTAACTTTATATCACGCAATTCTGACTTTATATCACGCAATTCTTAATTTATAACACAATTGCGACTTTATATCATGCAATTCTTAATTTATATCACGCAATTCTGACTTTATAACACACAAATGCAACTTTATATCACACAATTCTGACTTTATATCACACAATTCTGACTTTATATCACGCAATTCTTAATTTATATCACGCAATTCTTACTTTATGACACAATTGCAACTTTATATCATGCAATTCTTAATTTATATCACGCAATTCTGACTTTATATTATGCAATTCTTAATTTATAACACAATTGCGACTTTATATCACACAATTCTTGCTTTATATCTCGCAATTCTGACTTTATAACACACAATTGCGACTTTACATCACGCAATTCTGACTTTATAACATGTAATTCTGAAAAAGCCCATATCTCCCAGTAGAGTGCCATGGCCTGTGTCTGAAGGACGTCTGCTAAGCATCTGGCCACAGCTCTGACCAATACATGGACACATAAAAGCTGCATGGCACTTGTTCAGACTGTATCATGTTTGACACATATGTTGTGTCTTGTTCACGGTGCTGGATCATCATGCGTGTGGCATTCTGTTTTCAGACTCTAGTGACTCATAATATTTCATAGCAGTAAATCCGTCCAGTGTCCGCTGATGGAGATAAAGCGTGGCTTTGGCAGAGCGAGGCTGAGGGTAAATGTCACCGCTGTTGAAAACTTCCAGTCACACCTGTTCTCCTACTCAGCTGCTGCTGACGGGACTCCTCTATAACCCAAACCCCCCAATCCCCCCCCATCACCCTGACATCCCCATCAATGTCCTGCTCCTCCGCCTGTTGTTCACTCTTGTCTATCGGACGGACAGGCACTTGACAGCCAGTCACAAGTGCAACTGGATCTGCTGCTGTCCATCACCGAGACTGAACGCTTCACACCGACCCTCATCTCTGCTCCACTGTGGGACCAAACATGGCAAGTCTTCCTCACTTTTGTATTGGCCCGTATTGGTCATGTGACAATCCATTTATCTACTCAGATACCTAACTGTGGTGTCATAAGCTGATCTCCCAGTTCTGTCCTGAAGGAACAAACTCATTGTCGACAGTTATGGGATGGAAATAGAGTTTCTATCAGAGTTCATGGTTCGGTGTCCCAACAAATTCCAGCAAACTCCAAATCCCAGCAGTGTTTTTGTTGGATAAGTGTTTCAACCCTGTTGGTGTTTGTTTGGGCAGTGTGAAAAAGACATGTGAACAAACTTTTATCATCATGAGATTTAAGCATGTGATGTGTATAACAGTGCAGATGTTAATGTGTGTGTGTGTCAGATGGTACTGAGATTAGCATACAACATCATTGGTGACAGCTCACATTTGCTACTCGTTACTATCGTCTGTCGCCGAGAGGGACGCTTCTATGCCACAAACTTCAATGCTCATTTAGTCCATAAGATCTGATAAATGTGTATAAATTTTGCATGTGGAATTTTGTTTTTGGGGTGGACTTTATAATTACGGTATGTTGCTGTCTAATGATCCATCTACGTGATTGTTTTGTTATTGTATGATTTTACATCTTTGCTTTGTTGTACATTTTATATGCTAATGACAATATTCAGTTGTGCAAATCAAATTATTTTGTGTGTAATTTCTTTCTCGTCAATTATAATTGCCAAAACTCATATCCCATGGCATTTACTATGGAAGCTTGTTTCTGACACAGAACGGAAAATAAAAAAGGTAATTGCGACTTTTCATTTCACAGTTCTGACTTTTTATCTCAGAATTGCATCATATAAAGTCGCAATTGCGTGTTATAAAGTGAGAATCATGAGATATAAACTCGCAATTGTTAGTAAAAATTTCGTATTTTTTTCTGGACTTTATAACTCGCAATTGCGAGTTTATATCTCACAATTCTGAAAAAAGATGTCTGAATTGCGAGATATAAAGCCGCAACTGCGAGAAAAAATATCCGATTTGCGAGTTTATTTCTCGCAAATGACTTTATAACACGCAATTGTAACTTTATATCTCATAAATCTTAGAAATAAAGTCAAAATTGCGAGATGTAAACTCGCAATTGTGAGATAAAAAGTCGCAATTATCTTTACAAATGTTTTATTCTGTGGCGGAAATAAGCTTTGAGTACTTTAGGATATATAAAAAAATTTTTGCATGTCCAATTAAAATGATGCATGCCCAGAAAAGTGTCATTTCTTTTTAAACGTAGATTAGCTACAGTAAACGCACAAAGGTAAACATTAAACGTGTGCATGTTCCACCGGGCATGTGTTGAGCAGCAGGCGCCTCTTGTCTCAGTGCTGTCACTCACTGTGGATCAGTTGCCCTCATTTCTCTCCACTGTCACCTTCAGTCCGACAGACCTCCCGAAACACAGCACAACACCCTGACCGTATGTGGGGGCCACCAGCCCAGGCCATGTTCGGAGAAAGCCCCCATCGACATGTCATGTGCAAAAATAACTAAACGTACAGGGTCACAGCCAAACTACTAACAGCCAGATAATTGGTGCTCGACCTTTGAGGGATGACAGCTGCAATAGGGTGACGGGGTACGAGACGTGCTGAGGGTCCTGAGACAACATTTCTCATGTTTCTGTGTTGTAAAGGGGACATATCATGAAAATCGTTATTTCCATCAAGATGTGCTTCATTTTTGGTTTTGACAATGCACATCCCAAAGATTTTCAATGAATTTAAAAGGGAACACATCATGAAAATCAGACTTTTTCCGTGTTTAAGTGCTATAATCGGGTGCATCTACCAACTCAGAAAAACGTGAAAAGTGACAACCTAGTAACTTTGTTTGGGTGAGACTTTCTCTGCAAGCATGTAAAGAAAAAGCTGATCTGACTTCGCTCCCATTCTGACATAGGAAGAGGATCTTATTATAATATTACCGGCCCTTAATCTGCACGTTTACACACACGGCGCCGCAATTTGGTTTTTGCATGCGACAACAGTGACCAATTCTAACGCAATGGCAAAAGTTGAGCACAGACGAGCACTGAACACTATTAACCAAAGAATGTCACAGATGTCTAAAGTGTTACGCATAAAATAAAGGAAATGTGTAAAGAGAAAGAGCGACTTGTGCTGTCCCAGGGCAATAAACACAACAAGGTATTAGGACTAATGTCGCACTGGCCAGAATATGCACTAGGGTTAATAGTGCACTGCTCTGTGCATCGCTGTCTCTGTCATTGCCAAATGTAGACAGGTAGAGAGAGATCTCGCTAAAGCCACAAGCCCTGGCTGTCCATCTGTCACTCGGCCCAACAGCTTTCGGTCTCAGTGGGGACATTAAACAAAGAACAGTCACACTGACACACATCAGTCACAAATAACCTGAGTACACATCGATGTTAGTATTCAACAGGAGCCATATGCACAATCTGAAATGATTTAAATTTAAAAATATTAATAAAATCCCTTTACTCCCAGGGCTTCTGCTTTAAAGTTTCCTGACACAACAACAGGCCATAATCACTTCTTTTAATGTACTCTTAGGGGAGCAACACATGGTAATTCCCGCATGCATTCTCAAGGGATTCTGGAAGTTGCCATGGCCTGAAGCAGTGGCGTGAACTCCCACAGGAGGACTGGGAAAGAGAACGAGGCGCTGTCGGATATACGCGGACACAAGGTGAGAGAGGCAAGTCGGCCCTGCTCTGCCTGTTGTGGGATTACAGATATCTGATTAATCTGACCAGCTAAAGGACACAGTAGGACACACACACACACACACACACACACGGCACTGGATTTCACTTTTAATACATTAGAAAGTCCATGTATGAGCCCCTTCTCTGACCATCTGTGCTTCCATAAAGCCCAAACAAAGAATTACTTAGATAAGATACGAAGAGAGACATTGCTAACCGAACAGAATGACCGCTTCATTATTGATAAAAGTGTATATGCCCACCTATAAAAATCACGTTTTAATACTGTATCTCCAAAACAACAGCCTTTAAGTCTCCCTGTGGTGAAAATCAAGTTTTTAATGTTGTTTATGTGTCTATGTGGTGTTTTTAATATGCTCTAAGACAAACCATGTGTAAATTCATAAGTCGACACCATTGCTGAGTATTTCCTCCTTAAAACTGCAGTGAACCAAAGACAGTCTCAAAAACACGCTTTGAAATCGCTGGTGTTTCTGACGTCACAAACTACCTTGTAACCAATCAGATCAACGTGTGATCGTCAACCAGTGGATCTCTGAGCTGAGTGAGTGAGTGGAGGCGGGGCTCATTCGCATATTCATTTTTCAAGAAAAAAAAAAGTTTAAATATGTTATTTTGTTGATCAAAGATGAGTTGTAAGGGATATAATTATTGGTTACAGGGGGACTTCTAGGAGATAGTAAGAGAGACAGAGAGAGTGAATAACACACAAAGCTATTGCTGGTACACAGCATAAGGTGTGTGTGGGACCAGCATGGGATGATATTTTAATGAAACAACTAAGAACTAGCACACACAGCTTTAAAAATAAAGCATGTTCATACACAGTCAATCAAACCTTTATTAGGCACAAGAGCCACACTGTGAGATCAATAAGCCAAATAGATCTAGCTCACAATGCAATACGCTTTTACCAGACCTCCTACAGATGTGTGACTTGATCCTCAATGCTGTGATTCTGTAATGATGTTAAAGCAGTCTCTCTGGGCTTCCGCCCTGACCATATGCTTGATGTCTGGAGGAAAACGCACGTATAGGCCAGCAAAAACCAACCCTGTCCATCTGCTATTGTGCTATAATCAGATTGAAGGGGGGGGGGGGGGACACCACAAAAGTGCTCCTGTTTGTGATTCCAACACTTTTTGGGAGTCTTCTGAGATCAGCGGACATTTGCTTTTAGATAAAGATCCAAACACACAAGAATCCAGGCCCAGAATTCTGGTTTCTGTGATGTGCTCTTTTTAGAGTTTGTGTGTGTGTGTGTGTGTGAGGGTTGTATTTAGCTATACTTAAGTATAAACTTCTCTTTGAGGATGCCCAGGGTTACCATCAAAGTTAAAATAAATCATAAATAAAGTACTGTTTTGTGTTTTTAAATAGAGTAAAGAGGCAAATATACTGGACAAAAATGATCTTTTAAGGTTACTCTATAGTCATAATAATACGACTTACATAACAACAGAAGAAGTCTAGTGTATGACCTCATTTAAATAGCTAGGTACATGTGTGTGTGTGACGTGGTTCCTTGCTCACACTGGCACTTGTTCTAGCCGTTATAGTTCGTCCTGTGCTACCTTTCACTCAAACACAATAAAACCCCCTCAAGGTAACGCTCTCTCATCATTTCACATGGCTTCTTTTCCCTGTCCCTGTAACTACACACACCCCCCTTTCCCCTCCATCCAACCCTCTGTAATTCCCCCAGTCTCTAGGAATGCTCTTGTTTTTAATTTCTCCCAGCTGCTCTGGCTCTGTGCCCGACCGCCTGCCTTCCCACATCTGCTCCCCATCAGGCCGCTGCCGAGTCCACACAAACAGAGGCCTCTCATCAAAACAGCAGGATTACAGCCCTCGACCCCTGGCCGGTACTTCAAGACCCGTCCGTCCGCTATCCCTCAACCCAGCCATCCCACCATCTCCCACCATCTCCCCTCATCATCACCCAAAACCTCCTCTCCTCTATCAACCACGCTCCTCCTCCTCTAACAGACCTCTGGACTGGAGCCCATATTGTAAAAAAAGAGACATTGCCATCTGACCGGACATTATCCCAATATTCCTCTTTGTAGGGGTCTGTGTGAACTAGTATGGGAAGTGTATTGTTACCTAGAACACACATCATATGTGCGTTTCCGATGCGAAGGAGGTTCAGGAGGAGGGTCTTCTACTCGAACACCAACCTCTACTCTTACAGGGATCCACTTCACCCCTTAGAAGGCAGCTGCCTATTTACTGTAGGTAGCAGACTGAAAGGCAGCTCGTTGTGTATTGGAACAGAGTTAGAAAGTCAACTTGTCTACATCTAATCGGCCAGCATCATGTGCTCTCCACACCAAACTTATCTCTCAATTATTTACAACTCAGAGTACAATAAGGGTGAGAGAGCACGCAACACACAAACACACTCTCTGTGAGCCTAAGCAGGCGTCTTCAGCTGAGCAAATATGTTTTGAGAAAACAAACATTCAGATGGCAATAAATGCGTATTTAGTCACAAGCTGAACAGACCCCTGGGCCCTGAGACTCTGTATATGTATGTGTGTGAGAGAGACATCCAGCATGTACGTGTGTGTGGGAAAGAATGTCGGGGTCACCAAAACTAGTGTGTGTATAACCACAGTACAGTTGTGTTAAAGAGTGTACAGACACATTCTCTTGTCACTGTTCCAAAGAGATCCACATATCCTTCTGTTATGAGGAAGACGTACGCTAAATGCTGTGGAAGTGGTAAGAGGGGAATATCTCAGCTCAGCTTGACTATAACATTTTATGAACAGAGCGAAAGGAAACCTGTTGATTGACAGATCGTTTGGGGGGGGGGGGGGGACACAGTTTTACCCAAGAAGGATGTGTTCCTGGACCCACATCCTTGTCCCATGTCTAGGTCCTAGCCCTACCCTAAACCTAATCATTACCTATGCCTAAAATCAGAGAGAAATGAACAGTTGAGAATAATGTTGTTTCCTATCCCTAAAGCTGTAGCAATAGATATACCTGGAGAAAGCTATCCATTAGCATTCATGGCAGAATGATTCATTATGGCATCTACTGTACTAACATGGGCTAATTGTCAAAACTAACCAGCCAAACCTTGACCCCACTGACCAACAAGGATGCTGATTCAGGAACATGTCCTTCAAAATAAAGTCATGGTCTACTTCAGGGGGGCTTCCTCTTATCTTGCTGGTCCATGCTGGTTTATGCTGATTTGGTGCATGTTGATGGACCAGCTTAAACACCCCGAATAAAGCTGGTAAAACTGGTCTAGGAATTCTGGCTGGTTAGGCAAGTTGAGAAAACTGGGACATCAGGATCTCATGCTATGAAGCAGCATCCAAAACACAAGCTAGATTAGCTCTTATACGTTCTCGGATTTTATTTTGATTTATTGATCAAATTGTACTTAAGTCTCAATGCCATCTGTTCTCCGCAGGGAGGGTGTAATCAGTGGTCAGGACTCTGGAAAGTCCAGCACTACCCAAAAAGGCAAGAAAGAAAAAAACTTCCTTTTCAGATTTCTCCCAATGGCTGCTAATAAAACCCAGATGTTGCTGAGCTTCTCTCTACCCTACTCCCTCCTATCCTCTCTTCAGCCGCCCGGCCTTAGCCATTCCTAAATAAAGGAAAGTATTTGTGACATTCAGCCGAGCCGGGACGTGCCAAGAACAACTCCCCAGCTCGGTCCATCTGGAGTGTGTTAGGACAGCGCTGGGCACCAGTCGAGATGCAGAGATGAGTGTTTGGCCACTTCTGCATGAGTAAGGAACATTCAAGAGCAAATTTACAAGAAGGTGCTTGTTGTTTAGCTTCATGCAAGTGGTCTGGGGTTTTTCAGTGTGAAGAATCTCTCCGTTTCACAGTCCAAGACTCGTTTCTGACTCTCGTGTCCCTCCACCCTTCTGTGGACTTGTTGCGTTTGTAGTTGTTTCCTTTGCTGCCTGAAGTAACCGTCGTGCTTTAGGCGGTGGTCACGGTGTCTGTCGTTGTTCAGAGCTCAAGCTCACACACCTGAACAACAATAACTGTCACAAGCACACACACACACACACACACACACACACACACACACACACACACACACGTCCTCAGCTCAGACATCTGGGGACCAAGAGTAATGCAGGCATGCAGCCATCACCAACACATCTGTCAACTGATATTCAAAGACACAGAGTTCTTTAGTGAGAGGGGAAGATAAAATAAATGTGTAAAAGACGAGGAAGAAAGTGAAAGACTGTATGAATTAGGCATACACTCTGGGCTGACAAGATGTCTTGTTGCACATCGCTGTTAAATGACATTATCTCTGTCATCAACTGGCAGATGCCAACACAACAAGCAATGAGGTTTCTATTGGTTTATGGACCAACTGTAGAATCTCACTGGCCTCGTAATTCTTTACATTAAACATCATCTTTCAGAGAGAGAGAGAGAGAGTTTGGTTGATGCTGGAAACAACATTAAGCTACACAAAAGAATGAAACAGTTTTGTTCTTCTAGGAGAGCCATAATGTTTTATTAATGCTTGGACAAATAATAAGACATGCTTGTCCTTCAGCCCTACAGGAACGATCGTTATGGAACGATTGCAGTTTTCCCATCAAGGCTGATAAATAATTATAATAGCTTCGCTTTCCCTCAACTCATGTATTACTTTTATAGTATGGAAAAAAAGAGACAAAATGATCTATGACAGGAATCTGTTTGCTCTCCGCACTTCCACAAACAAGCTCCCCAATCAAAACACCTGCAGCTTCACCCAACACCAATTAGCTCATCAAGCTTTTAATTACTCTGTTAATTGCATACAGGCAGCGTGAGGGGCGGCTGGGGAATTAGACACAGAAGCCCTCCAGAGGACCCGCCTTGACAATCCTAACAAACAAAGAGGACGCGTGCCAAGCAAAACACACAGGGCCAGTACACACACACACACACACACACACACACACACTGCAGATCTCCTGCTCACATGACTGGAAGAAAAACAAGATTGGCTATAACGCCAGGCTACCATGCTCACCATCTGTTACTGCGCTAGAAGTGATGTCACATCCTGTCACATGGACGACTATTACCTGGGAGAAGGATGAACATGCAATGAGTGGAAAGAGTGGTAGTGTGGGCCACGTAGCATTGTACCATAGTTCGCCTATTATTTTTACAGTAAAAACCAAAACGACTGTCTACATCCATCAAAATTCCACAATAATATGTGAAATGCTGTACCCTCATGCCATCAGCCGTTACCTCACTGGCTCGTTATTTGATTAGACTGCCAAATGTGTCATGAGGCAACAATGTAGGATATCTTTAACTTGAGATGTTTACAGTTGAATGCAGTGCACTGATTCCCATGATGTTTTGTACAGTACTGCTAGTATTTAATTCGAAAAGTCTCGGCCATAAGTCAGGATATGGCTCTGCTAGCAACTGACTTCCTTTTTTCACCCTAACTCCTTGACTCGGATAACTAGCTCTTTTTTTCTCTCTCCCTCGTATATTCTCTGAGAAAACAGCAGAAGTGTTTGGCGTAGGAGGCGTATCCAGGAAATAGTGGCCCGACTCTTCCTGTGAGACAGGTGCACGATTCGGGCCTGACAGCTGCTGTCTCTCCACTGTATTCACTCTCTCTCGCTCTCTCGTTCTCTTAGGCTATGGCCAGCTGTAGCCTAGTACTGCTCTTGTTTGCTTTGGCTCTTGCGTCATTACAGCTTGCTGATTTATGGAGCACAAAAGGCTATAACCTGCTCAACTCAAAATCACATAAACATATACATAACCAAAGTTATCTATCTAGAGTGTATATTGATTAATATTCTCTTCTTCTATGAAATTATTGAAGCAGTAATGGTACAGTGATCCTCACCATTTAATCCATGTCCCAAGCACACAATTATAATTATTTTCTTATTTTCATTTTATGTAGCCTTTCATTCATTCACTTTCACGTTGCACTTTACTGTATTTTCCTTTTTTGAAGTGATTCCATTCATATTTCAAGCAATTCAAAACCCATCATGTTGAACAGTGCGCCTCTGAAGTGTCTCAGCTGAAAGAAATAATACATTATTTATCACTTTTAATATATCAGCCAAATGTTCTTATCGGGCCGATAACAATGACATTAAAAATTAACATAAATCAGCCGGTACCGATATGGTGGCCGATATATTGTGCATCCCTAATAAACTGTAGATAAAATATAAATATTAATTAATATACAAGTGAGCAGGCTACATAGGCGCACTGTTAATAATGCCTAAATATGCTAAATATGCCAAGAATATAATAATTAATTCCCTGTCCTTGTCTTTCTCTCTCGGTCATGCTGTGTCCTCAGTGGGGATCAATTCAGCTTTTCCCCTCCCCTTTTAATAGACACTTTTGATACTATAAAGTCTCTGCACGAATTTGTATTAATTTCCATAGGAATATCCTCTTAAAAGTACCCCCCCCCCCTTCCCTCCTCCAACTGGAACATTCTGGTATCAACAAAAAAATGTTTCTCCCAATTCCATTTGCTTTGAAAACATTCCTTTTTTTTGTATGGAAATTAAACTTCCTTCTGCTGGATCCCTGGTTGTGGAACAATAACTGATCAGAGAAGACCTCTGCGTTAGATTAAGGTCTTCGTAAGAGACTGGAGCCGCAGTGAAATTCAGCTCAAACCCATTTCAAGAATGACAGGATAGTCCGGCGCTCTGCTTCTGTTTCCGTGAGATAACGGCTGCTTTAATTTGTGAAAATACGCTACATCGTACGTCTCCCGGTCCCAATCCAGCCCAGAGCCCCTTCTCAATTCTTTAACATCATTGTGAGGAGAATTGTATGTGTGTGTGAGGGCTTAATAACTGAACTTCATCTGTAGTTACCACTCAGAACTGTGTGATAACTAACTGGCTGAGGGCGAGAGAGGAACTAGCTTTATCACAGACAGGAGCGCTGATATGAACTTCCACACTGTTTGATTAATAAACCCTTCTACAGCAGGGATTACTCCAGCTGGTGCCCTGTCTCTCAGCCATACTTCCGCTGGCAACTTATCCTTTTATCCTCCTCTCTTCCCCCCAACCCCACCTTCTTATTTACCAAGAGTTTGCTTATCATCCAAACAAAACAAGCCGAATCATAATGGGAGCCATTTCTCAAAGAGGTTTACAATGTCCCCAGTTTGACCAGATCACGTCTGTTTTTCATTACAGAGAAATGAGGATCCAACAATCTTGCAACATCAGCCTGAGCAGTCTCTTATTTCTTTGAGAAATGTGTCCGTATCTCTGACGAGAGCTTTCTAAAAATGTAAGCTTTAACCTGATTGGCTGATAGATTTCTGTAAGTCTGATGGGAGACAATGTGGGCTTCAAGATCTAACTGCTGTTTTTGGCAGAGTTTGCGAACTTAGCATTAATTAAAGATATGCAAGGCACTTAAAGGTGCAGTAAGCAAATTGTTATTGAACACTGTTGATATTTGAAATCAACCCAAACAAACACGCCCCCTCCCTTCATTTCTCCGCCCCCAAAATGCAGGAAACACAATGCATGTGTGTCTTTTGGATGTGTCTTTATCATAGCTGAAGTAAGGCAAAATAATGCTTTGTGAAAAATTAAGCAAAGATGACGAACGAACGACAAGGAAGAACAAAAATGCTTTCCTCTTTTGTAATGTCTCTCAGCCATCTCTCTTTCTACAATCTTTCATCAAATCTCCCTCTTGCTCACTCTCTCTCCACCACATAATGGGCCGACACGCCCCCTACTGCTGATTGGCTCACTCTCTCCTTCCCCATCATGAGTGGACACGCCCCCCACTGCTGATTGGCTCTCTCTCTCCTTCCCTATCATGAGTGGACACACCTCCCACTGCTGATTGGCTCTCTCTCTCCTTCCCCATCATGAGTAGACACGCCCCCTACTGCTGATTGGCTACAAGTGTGTTGTGCTGCTCGCCGATCCACTTTCAACAGCATTTTTCAGAAATCGCTTACTGCACCTTTAACACCAATTAAACTAAACCCTTGAGCACATTTGTATATTCAGTTTTGGAGATTTCAGATTTACCCCCTCTTAAACATGTGATTGGTTACTTCACATGTCAATCAGACAGTCTCTTCCTGTCTAAGTGGGCGGGTCTCGGCCACAAAAGCCTAGAGTGGACCAGACTTAATGCCGATAGTCTATTTTACATGCAATCTTTTATAAAGCTGACTAATTATGTTTTTAAGATAGGACAACACCATTTCTTGTGAGAACAAATGGGCAAAGGAAAGACAAGTAGAGCGAGTGTCTCTGAGAGTGATGTGGTTTTCTCTCAGAGTGAACTCCCCACTCCTACAATGTGGCTTAAATGTGTTTTTGTTACTCCAGATGTTTGGAAGCTGGCCGGCTCCACTGCTCTCTGACATTCTCCTTCTCCCGAAAGAGGACGCCATGTCACAGTAATGTCAAACACATGTGCTCACCGCACCGTCGCCGTCTTTCCCACTGTTTGGAGGGATAAACAGGGCTAAAACTATGGCAATTGCCCCCCTAGCCCATCCCTGCTGCTCCCTCTCACTGGCACTCCCGCTGGGAGCCCGGGGTCGGCACTGTATGATGACCGGATGGGGCAATTTGCCATAACAGTCGGATTTATACAGCCTTCACCCGTGAGTAGGTACTGAGACTCTAGGAGGCCGATCAAATATGACATTCATTAGATGTTAAATATGGACTGAGCGAGTGGCTACGTTCAGACTGTCAATTCGATTTTTGTGCATATCTGATTGAAATCAGATCAGAATTAGCTAATGTGAACAGCAAAAAAATCACATGAAACTTTTCAAGCTACATCTGTTTGAAATCCTACCCTTAATTGTTTGGCTGTTCACATTATGTGGCCAATATCAGATTCTGATATAACTAGTCACAGTCCTGAACTGATCTGCATGTGCAAAAGAATAATAACAAAGATGGCACGCAGTCATACGGAAGGCAACATGGAATCCAATGAAGTCCACATTCATTTATACGTTGATGTGCCGCAGAAGCCAGCGAATTTCAAGTGACCAAAGAACTAGCAGTGTTTAAAGTCTTTGGAGCGACTCCCATCAGCGTAGAGTTGTCGATCTCAAATCTCAGGACGGGGGACAAGGTTTTTCTCATATAGTTTTCCCTCAAGTTTGCCCTTGTATAGAGCGTCACCGTAATACTTATAAGTTCTATAACTAACCTCACTGCCGTCTTCCATATTAACCCAAGTGACCAAAGAACTCCCTGTATGTAAAGTCTTTTGGAGCGTAGAGTTGTCGATCTAGAGTGATGTAAATGTTGCACTGCAAAACATCAGACATCTGATTCAGGACCATATATGCATGTAGTCTAAATCAGAAAAGATCAGATTATGTGTGCTTTGTGCTGTTCACACTGTTTTGAATCAGATTTGTGCCACTTTTGCCTCTAAACTCTTCCTGTATCCCATTGATTTTGTGGTGCACACTGTGAAATTATGGATTTTTTATTTCATGCAGTGTGGCATTCCTTTCAATTCATGCAACTTTGGAAGGGGGGGGGGGGTCTTTAACCCAGTCTGAGATTCATTTCCTCACACCAGGACATAAGTGACACATAAGTGCTCTCTGTGGCAGCTAATGACCAGGATAATCTCCACTGAGCTCTTCTAAAGACGTCGACAAATAAACAAAACAGGTTCAAACACCTCTCTTGTAAAGCTTGCGGCCATCCCCACGACCGCACAATGCATTATGGGAATTAGGATGAGTGTGTAATCTTGTACATTACTTTAACCTGGCTCTTTTTCCCTCCATCATAAACGAGTGTGTCTCAGAGCGTCAGACGAAACACAGTAAACGCTGTCGTGTTCTCTTGCGTTCGGATGCTGGCGTTCGGGAACACACTCGTGTGAGACGCTTCTGGAGGGAATTACACCAAATCTTTCTGATCACACACTTTGACTCCGTAGTTTCAGAAACACCAAACCCAACATTTGAGATGCTGCAATGCCATTGGTCCGCTGGTTACTCCAGTTATCCAATCACAGCCTTAATGTTTCTTGATGCACATTGAGGGATTTATTCTGTAAATGTGTTTCCATTGTATTTTTTGCTCATCGGATAAAAAATGTATCCGCCTCAATTGACTTTTTAAGCGCATTTTTAGAATTTATTTGCATTGTTTTTTTATGCAATTCAAAATGTGCACACACAAAAAAAATAAGGTGGATGGAAACATATCTTATGTCGCTCTATTTAACGGAAATGGGATCAGGATATGCTGCATGCCAGATTCGAACCAGTGTACCAACATTATGAACGCAAAAGCCCTTTTTATGTCCCCAGCACATCACAATCTTAACTAATGACTAGTTAACTAACGAACCTTACAGGTGATTATATCAGATAATGAAATACGTTTTCTTTTTTTACTGTAGATTTAAGTTAAGTCTGTAAAACCTTAAATGTTGCTACCGTATTTTTTACGGTAAATTTCTGGCAATCACAGCTGCAGTTTTTTTTTTTACCGTAAATTTAACAGTATTTTTTCTGCGTCACGTGTTGTGTTAGCAAGGTCTTTCTCACAGGTGATTATATCAGATAGTGAAATCTGTAAAATAAGTCAGATAATAAGTCTGTAAAACCTCAAATGTAGTTTTTCACGGTAAATTGCTGGCAACCACAGCTGCCGTTTTTTTTTTTTACCGTAAATTTAACAGAATTTTTTTCCCGCCACGTGAAGGTCTTTCTCGCAGGTGACAGTCAGGCTACCTAGCCGATCAGGTGCTTATACTGATCGCAGGCTGACCCCTCGTTCTCTCGTTCTCTCCCTCCCCCCTTTACCGGCCGTCTGCCGACACCATCTCCCGCCCACCGCCATCTGCTCCTCTCGTTAATTACGAGACGGCAAACTTCACCTGCACCCGCACTCAAATTACAATAATTACCTCCAGTGCACACCATGTCCCTGCTCTCATTGCAGTCACTGCCACAAGGACACACTCTCCTAACCTGAAAACAGCTGTCCTGTACACTAGTAGAGTAAACCTAAGATCTCTGCCACACAGAAGCTGACACCTTCCACACGACAGCACAAGTGAGTTCTCACTGCAGATCCGTGCCGAGTGTTGCACTGACAGTTTGCATTGCACTTTTTTTTTGTACTAAACTAGATTCACAATGAGTGCAAATCATGAAGTACTCAGTGTGCATAAAAGTAAATGATTTTGGTGCATAATTGTTTGTTTGTGCATGTGAATTTTGGTGCATACTTGTTTTTACTGTTTTAAGCATATGTATTTAGCTTTTGTCAACAATTTGCATAAACACAGCCATTATGTTAAGACTGAGTCTTAAAGGGACAGTTCACCCAAACATTTGAATTCTGTCATCATTTATGTTGTTCCAAACCTGTTTGAGTTTCTTTCTTCTGTTTAACTAAAAAGAAGATATTTTAAAGAATGTCAGTGGCCAGACAGTTAATGATAGGAAAAATAAAACTATGGAAGTCAATGGCTAACTGTTTGGTTAACAACATTTCTTCTTTTGTGTTCAGCATAAGAAAGACACTCATACAGGTCTTGAACAACATAAGGGTGAGTAAATGATGACAACATTTTTATTTTTGAGTGAACTGTCCCTTTAAGAACTAGTATGATCAACTATCAGTTAGTTACTTTTCAGTGTTAATTTAGAGCAATCTACATTTTTATGTAGCTGACTTATTATGAACGGTCTTAAAAAAAAAAAAAGTTGACTAACTTGTAAGCTTAGCAGTTTATAGTAACACTGACTCTAAAGACCCTCAAACAAGTTCTCCATATCAACACCAATGTCTCCTCATCTGTCTTTACTTCATATACTGACTCTTCTATTAAAGCAAACTGAATCATTTTGATTAATGAATGGCGTTCTCTTAGTCGGTGCGCAGGGATATTTGCCTGTAAAAGCTGTTTGGTGGTAATGTTTAAGGATAGTCTGTGGCCACAGTGCGGTTTCACCTTTAGACATTCAGCTGTTGGGAAAACTATTACCGTCTGTTCATTCATAATTCAGCTGCTCTTTACTGGGGTCAATTGAAGAGTAAAGTGGTGGTTTGCAGGAGCATCAATGCTGACTGGGCTGGACTGAAGGACAGTTAAGACAAGTGATGTTGCAACAGAGCATATTGTGGTTTCATCCATCGGTGTGCTGGCAAGGTTGCAATGAACAATTCATCATAATGCACCAGATCAAATCTTCATTTTTCTGCTCATATCTAGACTAATCATTTTAAGATGAACAGGTGCAGAGATTGCCAGGCCGATGACTGCTACTTTTCCATTAGATTAAAGCTTAAATATGCTGTAGTTTTGTTATCAGCCAGATTGCTTGTCAGTGAAATATTGTATTATAATAAACATAAATGAAAGCTCTTTCTCTTCAGAATGTGTTAAACAAGGCAGCATGTGAGCAAATTTCTGACAGATCAGATCAAACTGAAGCAGTTTAAAGAGGTTGGAATTTTTTGCCATTAAATGAACATTTTGGTTGCATTTTTTTTTTTTTTTTTTTTGCACACTGTGACTAAAACGAATAGGCTAATTTACAGAAAGATTAAGAAAGATATTTTGTATGACTTAATGTATATTTAATTTTTGTTTCGAATTCATTTTAGTGATAATAGAACATTTATTGATAATATTAGGCACCTAATTTGATTCGAAATAACTCATTGTTTACAAGTATTTCATATTTAAAACTGTACCTGTCCTGAACACACGTTGATCATTTAATTTCTATATTTGGTACTAGAAGACATATCCAGCTTTACAGGCATATAGAATTATCAGCCCATAGCCTACTATACTGAAATGTAGGCTTTTTAAGAAATAGTCGTTTATATTGAACGATAAATAAAGCAGAGGCATAACTTACTTTTGAAGGTCGAAGTCAAACTGAGGTAATTGCAGCCACAATAATCCACGCGAAAAATAAAAACAGAAGGGAGATTATTAAGCCTCGATCTTCATTGAAAAAGACAAGAACTTTCCAAAATGAATAAAAATCATATATGCCGTTTTGTAAGAGTGTCTGAAGATAGAGAGTTCTGAACTCCTTTGGATTGCACGCGATGTTGACTTTCGTAATAAATAATGAGGTAATTCAATTTGAAGAGAACGAAAATATATCATTCAAAGCTAGAACACAGCCCAGATTTAGTATTAAAGTAGTGAGACTTTGGTATTACGTTCCTTTCAAATGTCAAAATCTTGATAAATTTCTTAGTAAAAATGCATCGGGCGAAAAAAAAAGTTCGCTTCGATTTCTCAAATCACAAAAAAAATAGTCCTCCGATTCAGATCTCGCGTTTTTGGTGGATTTTATATCATATTCCACAGAAGATGTCCGCGATCCCTCCAATAACATAGAATATGTTTTTTAATATTGCCACTGATGCTCCATTTTTCTCCAAGTAGAAGTGTAGTGGATATTGTCTGTGGTAAATCCCGAAAGTCCTCGTCTAAAGAAACGATTTAGATAGGGAGTGTTTCGGAGATCTTTCCGTTAATACTCCAACTGTCCTTCGCGAACTCCCGCCACACCGAATTCGAAAAAACGGTCCGTTAAAAACATCATTCGCGTCCCGGCTAAACTGATGCTACACATTCCGCGTTGTCTCGCTCTGCACCATCTCGCGTTTTGGTTTATTTTTGTTGTTGTCAGTGGTTGGAAGCTGGTGTGTTGTTGTCTAATGACCCTTCTGTCTGCGTTTAAAACACCATCTGGAGAGGAGAAGCGTTCTCCTGCGCTCCTAACCCCTCTCTCTCTCTCTCTCTCTCTCTCTCTCTCTCTCTCTCTCTCTCTCTCTGACAGCCTGCCTCCCTTGTGCGGCATAACCCCCTTCTGATATTGACGATTCCTAATATAATTCATATCACATTTTTAATAGACCTGCTATTAACATAATTAGGATGTGCCCACAATTTTCTGCAATTCTTAAGGGATCATAAGCGCTGTCCCTGTCTCTGATAAAAATGTCAGATTGATTCTCCGGAGAGCAGTATTATTGATGGTCAGGGAAACGGGTTTTTGTATGTATTTTGATCAGGCGCCGCTAGGGGCCGCTGTTTCCCCATATCACGTACACGCGCATTCATCAGGCGATTGACAGCAAGGCAGCTGGTGCCCGAAGCCCGATAAGGCCATTCACATCAGATGGGGGATATGATGTTTTTGTAACACAGTTACAAACTGAGTATTTCATTTTACAGGAGCATCATGTGCTAAAACATTGGCTGTTGATGGATGTATAGTCCTACTTTTAGTAGTAGGCCTAATTTAGCTATATAACTGCCTGCTACTATGCATATAGCCTACTGTTTTATTTGTGTGGTAAAAACAATAGGCTACAGTACAAATTTCTAATATTAAAGCAAATTTTACACATATTCCAACATTTGACAACATAGTATCCAAATAGCCTACTTTTTGCCTTCATTTGGTTTATCTTTTTCAACCTAACCAATGTTTTATGAAAATGTTTTGCAATAAATGGCACTCAGTTTGATATTTATAAGTGTCCATATATCAGTTCACTGAATGTGTCTGAGACTTCTTATAAGATGACTGTATTGTCGGTAATTATTTATTTAGAGACTTTAATTATCCATATTGTTTTATTTGTGTGGTAAAACAATATATAGTGCACTACAAATGTCAAATATTACTGCAAATAAGTGGCATCTGCATACACATTTCCAAGCCACACAACAAATGTTTTATGAAAATGTTTTGCAATAAATGGCGCTTGATATTTTAATATTCAAGTGTCACTGTATGTGACAGTCGTATGCACTATTTATGAATATGGATAAGAGATGGCATTTCCACCGACATTTGAATATGAATATGACTTTTTCTTCTTGTGGTTTGGGCAGAATTTTCAACGCAGAACATATTCTGAGGCATTGGCGGAAAAGCTCTAGTAAATACAGCTGCCGCTGCTGCTAAAAAATGGACCAACTTCTCCATTTTATTCAGTTGATTCCCCCGTTTTTTGACTGTTTAACCATCGCTGCACCTGTTAGCCATTCACTGTTTTTGTGACTCAGTTTTAGGGGAGGATTTAGCGGTGTCACCGCAGGTGAGCTGATGAGAAACACACATCTGCCTTTCTTTCTTCCCCACCCCTCAGAAACGACGGATGTAAAGACATGTAAACAAACACAGTTAGTGCTGTTGGAGAAAAGTACACAGAGACATCTGCCCCGTTGCTCCTTCACTCACACCATTGCTTGGTCAGCCTGAGAAAGATTATAAGCACTCCGATAAAATCACAAATATGACATAAATCCATTACTGGTTATTGTTACGGATTTTCTTCCACATTCCACGGTTATTTTATTACAGTGGTCCATTATAAGAAATGAAGCGCACAAAAAACGTTTTTTTTTTTATATATATTTTATATTTTATTCCATGCTACACGTTACATGCGGTTAGTAATAACTATAAATTATGCATAATTACATGCAACTAACCCTAAACCAAATGCTAATCCTAACCCTATGGTAAGTATTTAGTTACTTAATATTAATTAGTTCTTAAATATATAATTACAGTGTAAACAATTGTAAGTTAAAAAATGTACCACATTTGTATTACTTAACAAATAAGGTCTCATTAGTTAACTAACAATGAACATAACATTTGTTACAGAGTTTATTAATCTTTGCTAAAATTATGTAATAAAAATACAACGGTTCATTGTTATGTTAATTCGGGTTTGTTTAAATAATATTAACACAACTTTTGGTTCTATTGTGTATTATTAAATGTTGAAATTAACATTAAACATTAATAAATATTGGTAACTTTATTTTAAATTCACGATTGTTTTTTAAATAGACGATCACGATTCTGAGTAGTAGTAAACTAAACCAAATAACATGTAATTTACAAGAGGTTCTGACAAAATGTCATTGCTGGAGTCTTTTTTTTTTTTTTAAATAGATCATTTAAATTAATTCATTTTAAATGTTGGGTTGTGTGAATAATTCAATGACTCACTCATAAATACATTACTTGTTTCATTACTGGATGAATCAGCGTTTTTGAACGAATCTCTTGAATGAATGATTCAATGCCAAAAACATATTTTAACAGTCACGTGTCGCCACCAACTGGCGTAACAATGTAATTAAATACAATCTTTATTTGAAGCGTCACACTACTTTCAAAAGGTGATTTACCCTCTTTGATCACTAACGTAGACATCAGTGTTTATATCAGAACTATGAATTATTGATGGCTACCGAAGCGGCGTGTTAGCTTAATGCTAATTCCAGTTCTCACCGGGTTGCTGCTATCGTTCGCCAGCATTCATCTTCTTTCACTCGTGGACGTCCCTCGAGGAAGCATAAAGACAGGAGAACTGTTTCCATATCTCCACGAATCAATCAAAAAAACAATCGATTCTTGTGTCCCGACGCTCATTGTCGTTTACCTTACCATATCGTGTCATCTGAACCTGGCATAATGCAGCTAATTTATGTACCTCATTGTAAAGTGTTACCCTTATTTTATTGTAAACAGTTTATATGTGCACTTAAAAAATATATAAATATCCATAAAATGTATCTGTGACGTTTCCAAATTGTCATTTCAACCCCTCCTACTTGTCCATCTGTTCTAGAAACTGATTTAGCCTACATTATTTTCCTAATTTTACCTGAAAATACGTCACATTACTGAAGTAAAGAGCTTTACATTGACTTAAGGGAAGCGTGTGAGTAAAAGCATGTGTGTGTGTGTGGGCGTGTGCCAGTGTGAATGTGTGTGAAGTGAATAGAATTGAACACAACTCTAGATCAAAACTCTCAGCCTTGAGAAATCCAGTAAAAGCCCAGCCCTCATTGCTCCGGCTCCACCTCTCCTTCTCATGACAGCTAATACCCAGCTCACAGATATGGAATAAATCCTCTACACCCGTAATTCTTAATCCACCGTACTGAAATATGTGGTCAACTCTGGTGTGGACATGTAATATCTGCCCAGATATTTGAGGATTTTTCTACAGCCAAAATGCAATTTGCACATTTCAATTCTGAATGTGTCAGTCTGTGTGAGGGAAAACATCTCAAATCAAGTGTGAGACATTGGGATCTGTTTAAAGAGATTAAAACAACCATTTCTGGGTTATTTGACAACCCAGCGCTGGGTAAATATTGGACAGAACACATGCTGGGTTACTTTTATCCAGCTTGTTGGGTTTTAAACATTAAAACACTGACCCATTTGCTGGGTTGTATTTTCGACAGTGCTGGGTCAGTCAATGTGATATTGAAGGTTTTTCATTTTAAATGATAAAAATCCACTCTAAAATCTCTGTTTTATTCAATCACGACTTCAGAAGTGAGACGTATGAAGTTTCTGATCTCCTCATGTTCTGTTTGAGGTCTGAAAAACCTCAAAGCCCTTAATAACAAGCTATTCCAGACTATTCCCAATATTATCAAACTAATTAAAAATTCAACTTGATCTTCCATGAAAAGATCAAGACTATCAAAACATGCTAAGATTTTCTGATTGTGTTTGTTTGTTTTCAGACTGACCCCGAACCACAGCATTACTGTACTGGAAAACACACACCTTCCTGAAAACACACACCGACTTTGTGGTGAAACAGATGGTTAGAGCTTCAGTAATATCCACTGGCTGGAGTTTTAAGTTCAAGGGAACGTATTAAAAGTATTTGACGGGGAAATAACTTTATTTTATACACACAGCAGGGTTTTCCGGGTGTTTTCTCTAAAGAGCTCGACTATACTCCTTCTGATGCCTATAGGGTCGTTCCTTCTGTTTATATATATATACACTGATTATATTATATATACAAAAAATAGTGTTGGTGGAGCTTGGTTTAGCAAAGACTGGTAATAAACTGAGAAACTTGTTTTAGTCATGCTTCTGTGATTTCTCCACTTAGGAAAAGAATCTCACAGATATCAACAATGTTAAACCTCATTTTCTATATGGTTCAAACTTTTTGCATCTAATCCTTTTATATTTTCTCTCACATACATCGTCTTCATCAGGATGGGTTTCTGGTTGTCTGTAGGACTGTGAGATGGATAACTGGTTGTCCCGGGGCGTGATGAAGTGTTTATGGCTCTCTGAGGAGTTATAGCCCTGTCTGTCCTAACCTTTCGGGTCTGTCTATGGCCACACACACTTACTCACACACTCCTGCTATGCCTTTGTCTTATGGTGAGGCTAAAGCTTCAGAGAAAGGGTTAAAATGGATGGGTTAAGCATGAAACATACTTCTATGGGGTATTATTTATATTAAAATGCATATATTAAAATAGCATTATGCTATTTTAAAGGTTTTTAATTTTGTTTTGAGGTTTTCTACAACAGGTTTACATGCATCCAAGGTCAAAAAACACTTGAACTTTCTCATAAATATACATTGCACAACACCACATTTGGTTCAATCAAGGATTCAGTCTCTCTAAACCCCGCCTTTCTGAGAGCTTCCTCTGCTCTGATTGGTCACATGGACTGGTCTGCTGTGATTGGTTGAATGCTTACAGCAAGTGTCAAAAACCAAAGGCTCATTAGCATATCTGAATTTCAGCTCTGTATCATCCTCATCTTTTGATACACAGTAAAACAAATAGTAACGATGGTGACTTTACCATCGTTAGGTAAAGACGTACGACGTAGGGGCACTTTATGTCTTAACAACAATGCACTAATATTAAAATTAATCAGTTGACACAATGTACTAATATACTAGGAATGCACGATATATCGGTCGAGATATGTTAATTTTGAATGTTATAGGTATCGGCCTGATAAGAAAATTTGACCGATATATTAAAGCTGATAAATAATATTTCCTTCAGCTGAGACACTGCAGATGCAGTTCATCATAAGGGTTCTGAATGGCTAGAAATATAATAGGAATCCCTTCAAAAAGGAAAAAACATAAAGCGCAACATGCAGCGCAAGTCTGTCATATCGGCTGCATAAAATTATCATGAGAACATTATAATTGTGTGCTTGGGACATGGATTTTAATGGTGAGACTTTTGTTTTTGTAATCAGGCTCTCAAAAATGATATAAAAATTTGGATTAAGATTTATCGGCCAATATATCGGTTATCGGCTTTCAGATATAAAGATTATTGGTTATCGATATCGGCCAAAAATCGGTGCATCCATCATATTTTACATAGAAATTATATTTAAAAAAAACTGCATGTAATTAAAGCTATAATAAGTTATTCCTGTGAACACTTTAATAATGACACTGTTGACCTTCAGTCACATCTTAACCCAACATTAAACCTTAACCTTACCACCAAACCTGTCCCACCTCAATAGCAGCACAAGAGTTACAGCGCAATACAACACCAACACAATGAAAAACGGATATGAAATTATCCGACTCAGTGTTGGGTTAAGAAGCTGGGCTGATTTGACCGAATCGGGGTTGATGATCATTCATAATCAATGCAAAACGCTAAAACGACCCAAAATTGGGTTGTTTTTAATTTGAACCCAGCACTTTTAGAGTGTATAACGCAACAGGAAGAATCTACAACAGGACTGTGATTACAACACTCACTGCAATTGCAACATGCAGTTACGCAGAGTTTCTGGCCTTATAGAGTTGCAGTGACTGGAGCAAATGGTGCAACATGGGATTCTTATCGCCGTGACAGCAGCTTGATTGACAGCTCTGTGCTCTCATGGGGGGGTGCGCTCGTAGACAGCCTGTCAATGTCAGCGCCTGACAGGTCCTCCTTTCTAGCTCATTTAGGGCTTTGTTGATGCTCTCTACACTCCTCCGAGTGATCGCTTTCAAACCCCTCCATTATGAGACGTATCTCTATTCCTCTGACCTTCATCTAGTGGCATTAAGAGTCTTTCTGCATCAGATAGAGGCCTTTCCACACTAATACGCTTTCGTTTTTTTGAAAATGGCCTTCAGTTCACACTGAAGAAACAAAGCTTTTTGAAAACGCTCTCTAAAGTGGATCAATTTGAGAACGCCGTTTTCGCGTTGTAGTGTGGACTGGGAAAACTGAGGTATTTAAAACCGATGACGGAAGTTTAGTCATGTGATGCATATTGCACCAATAGACATGTTTATAGCGGTATTGTGCCTGTTATGTGCTGTTCACTTTCACACTGTTGTTACTTCACACACTCTTCCTATCACAGTCCTGCAAAGATGACAGAATTCACTCATATCTGCTGTCCTGCGGCGAAACATGAGCAGTTTTAGACCAAACATATAATAGTGAGTGCGACCTGACGCTTCAGTGAATGATGAGATATTTCGATAAATAAAATGATCCTGCCAGAAGAATTGCGCGATAACTTTATTATGTATTTTTCCATCTGTATCATCTCAGTGAGCTTTTGTGAGGGTTTACGCATGCGCAGTATGAGGTGAGTTTAGCGTTTTCCAAAAAGTTTCTCATCCACACTGAAACGTCATAAAAAAAATAAAATGCATACGGAGAGCGATTCAGCGATCCAGAGCGAATCCGGATTAATGTAGACGTAGTGGCAAAGATGCTGGCATCTGATTTGTGCGTATTGTGTCCGTATGGAAATGACGCTTCAGAAATGAAGCAGAAAAGAAAGAGATAGCATGGGTAAGGTAGATCTTTTTCTCACTCGCACATTATAAAGCCTTTCCCGTGGCTCCAGAGTGCTGGAAAGAGATAAGACTGGGAAACACGGCTCTTTTGTCCTCTCTCTTTGTTCTCTCCCACTGAAGCTCCGGCTCTGTTGAGTCACCCGCTCAGACTGCAGTAAATGAAAGTTATTTTGAGCTCGGAGAGGGACTTTATCTAATGAGACGGTGGCCTTAGGCGAGGAATGGAGGCATCCAGTTTTCGGAGAAAGGCGCATTGCAGAAGCAGATGTGTGTTCGCCAACGTGTTTCTTCAGTGCAATCGCTGGTCTGAACCGCAGAGATTACAAGATGCGACGACGAAATGTGTGTGTGAGCGTGAAGAGGTTGTCATTTCTCAACAGGGTGATGCTGACAGAGAGAGGATATGAGACAGGAGAGGAAGAGAGAGAGAGAGATAATGAACAGTGTTTTGTAATGCGACATAGCGCAACAGGTTTTTGATATAAAATGTCCTTTCTGTGTTGCACTTTGCTGGCCTATGAGCTGACTACATTAAAAGATCATACTTATAATATAAACCCTCTGGTGCTCTTCGCGTTTTTTACATCTTATAAGATTTTCAAAATGTGATAGACCACAAACATGAGGACAAAAAATCCTAGATATAAGCGTTTTGCTCCTGTAGTGTGTGGTGTGCCATGATGTGACAAAGACAGCACACCACACACTAACAGATTTTCAACCAGAGTCTCGACTGTGAACACAGGAAATCTCGCAAAATCTCGCGAGACTTCAGAATAAGCATGGCGGACGATATGCTGGAAGAAATTGTGATTTGTAAATAGGCCTATGTCACACTTCCTGCTTCCGGAACGCGTAGTAGGGATTCAGAACTTCCGGTCAACAGTATTTTTCCATAAGGATTTATATTATCAGCCATAATGTCTAAACCATCCGAGGTACATCTGACCAGGAGCTATGAGGCTGTGAAACGAAGGTTTTTGCTCCTGTAGAAGCTATAAGTTCGTATGAAACCAACCTTGTTTTAAGAAAAACATGTTTTATCCGTGATCTTATGAAAAAAAAACTACACTACCCACAATCCTAAGCGTAGCAGCAACGTCTGCTGATTGGTCCAACTCGCTGTTACCATAGAAACGTGGCGAACGTTTGTTGTAGTGTACCGGGTTGCTCTGCGTCAGGACGTAGACAGCCATACCTCAGCTTTCACGCTTTTCCACTTGAGAGTTTTCATTTACCATCCGAACCACATCGTCATATGTGACTTCAGGCAGGTTGCGGAGAGATTTGGTCCAGCGGAATCTATCGGACTCCGCCATTGTAAAGAGCTAACCGGAAGAGCTGTATCCCTACTAAAAGACGTACTTCCGGTCTTCAATTTTTTCGTGATATAGGCAACAGAAAATTCACGTGAAAAAAAAACATTGTACCTACCATTATATATAACATTTTATACAGAAATATATTCATTCTTTATTGTCTTTATTTATTCTTTATTGGATTTATTGTCTCTTTAGAAAAAGTTATTTAATCCCTCTATAGAACCTCACTGAACCCTTAACACTCAGCTTCCTGTAAGTGTGTGTGTGTGTGAGAATGACCGTTGCTGCATTCCAGTCCAAAATTGTCATGCCCTTCACTCACAAGGCTAACTTCCCTTCGTCTCATTCACTCGGATGTACGTTATTGCGAGTGCCCACTACTGGCGGAAACTGCAATGGACTGAACTGGAACGTCCTAAGCCCTTGATCACTTGGAATCAGCTATGGAGCTAAGGGAAACAAATTTACATTTGTTTCCCTTTAAGAATTTGTTTAATGCGGCATCCAAATGTTTATAGGTGTGTTTGGGTTGTTTTAAATTAAAAAAATTATAATTAATATATCATAGAGTTGTCTGTGTGGTGGTGATTAGACGAGATATGTGGTGACGACACAATCGTACTGCATTGTGGGACATATGTGCCTGAAGTGTACATTTGAAGCATTTACATCGGTCAAAATCGAGGGAACGAGGGTCTGTCCATATAACCTTCCCTCGTCCACTTCACGAAGTGGAACACACTTCAAAATGGCGGCAGGGATTCCCCCAAGGGGAAGTGCTTAGGGAAGTTCGCAAGTGCGTGTCTAAAAGTGGACTGGAACGCAGCACGTGTCTTCCATCATCTCGCTTTCTGATCGGATATTGTTTCGTTTCACGTGATAATCTCCAGAGCGTGCGCGCGTTTGTCCTCGGGGTTCCCCCCACATCTCGATCGTAAATATTAAACATGTTGAATATTTACGATTCGCGATCGGGGCTGCTCCGACGTTCTTCCGATCAGGTTCGGACACTCTTAACACACCTCACACCAAGGGAAAATCTGATAAAATAATCTGTAGAACCATCAAGATAATCGGGACATAGCTAGGATTGTCGGAAGGGGGGAAATCGGCCCAAAATCAGCCCGATTATCTTTTGGTGTGTACCCAGCATTACATGGCAGATTATTGCTGAAGAGAAAAAAAAGTTTAAAAAAATGAAAAGTAAAATAATTTTACGTGTAGGCTATTGTTTATTTGTTTCATATCAGAAGTAACAAAGCGAGTGATTGGACGGGAGGCGCACTACAAAGATTTGTTCATTCGTAAAAGATCAAATCTCTGGACTTAAGAATCAATCAGTTCATCAGAACGAGAAACACAGTCCTAGCCATTCAATATCTATCAATTCTCGTTCAAATCTCATACTTTTGCTCGCAGACTTTGGTATCTTCAGCAGCAAATCTGAACACTATTTGCTGAGGTTTTTTTTTGATCAAGAGAAGGAATCAACCATTCAATCTAAGAGAAAACAACCGAGATCCCATTCATGCAGAGATCTGGTTCAGTTCCTCGCTGGTGTGAATTTGTGGGGTTTTCGTTAGCGTGTGCACATCTGTGCGTGGACCTCGCAGGTGCGCGTGTTGATGGTTAAACCCTGACTCCGGGTTTGTGTGTTCAGGCAGTTGGCAGCGCTGGGACTGGAGATAGCGAGAAGAGGGGGTTGACGCACACTATCAAGTCGTGAACATCTGTTCCTCATAGAGACCGCAGAGCAGAGGAAATAGGAATAACTGTTCTCTGCTTTTCTGTCTCGTACTTGTTTTGTCTTCATCTTCTCCTGTCCCACCCCCATGCCGTGTGCTCACATACACACTTATATATAGACATCCGAAGACTCCTTACTAGAAAGTACTGTAGTGGTACGCGGTGTGTGTCAGATGGTGTACTTGCTTATATATGTGACCCTGGACCACCTAACCAGTCAGTTAAATGGGTCATTTTTCCCTGAAATTGAGATTTATACATCATCTTAAAGCTGAATAAATAAGATTTCCATTGATGTGGTTTGTTAGGATAGGACAATATTTGGCTGAGATATGATTCTGGAATCTGAGGGAGCAAAAAAATCGAAACATTGAGAAAATCTCCTTTAAAGTTGTTCATTTATGTTGGCGATTGTGCAGCATTCACGCACAAAAATAAATGTTTTATATATTTACGGTAGGAAATTTGCAAAATATCTTCATGGAACATGATCTTTACTTAATATCCTAATGATTTTTGGCATAAAAGAAAAATCAATAATTTTGACCAATATAATGTATTGTTGGCTATTGCCACAGATATACCCGTGCGTCATGTGACTGGTTTTGTGGTCCAGGGTCACATATACCATGAATAATTATCATATACCATGGTATCTAACAAAACGACTCGTCACACAAACAAACAAACAAACAAACAAACAAACAAGTTCTGTTCCAAAACCTACAGATCTGACTTTTACTATCTTCATCTTCAAATCAAAAGAACCATTCATGAACTCTAATGTAAACATTAGCCATTAAAGACATAATTTATGACTAAGTGGTGCAGCAAACAAGTGTCTCGGGAACTATTTTATATTTGATCATTTATAAATCAGCGTATAGATTATGAGCATGTGCATTGAAAAAGCAAATGCATGACTTAGTATAAGTATTTATTAAAATAATATGAATGTAACTATACCTGTTCTTATAATTACAGTATATGTCTTAATGAGTCTTTATATGTTTATAGAAAATTAATACTTACTTATAGTTGTATAAATGGGGATATATTTCATTGTAAGCATGGGCTTCATACTGTAAAAAGTGTTACCGTACTTTGTTAAAGAAAAATATAGTTTTATATAATATAAAAATAGCCAACAAAGATCAGAATATTGGGTCCTGAGAGGCAAAACAGTGGCATCTGAGAATGTAAATTAATATATATATATATATATATATATATATATACAGTATATATATATATATATATATATATATATATATATATATATATATATATATATATATATATATATTTCATCAGTTGAGCCCAATTGGATATGAATATTAAAAGGGAAGACCAGATGTTTTATCAAGCTATTATTATTTTTTACATTTAGACACCGATGTAATGGGGTGCGTTCAGGTTGACTGGGACACTTTTTGCCATTGAGATGACTGGGAAAAAGAGAAGAAGACCATGTGACTGATTAAAGACACTGAATGGGACCGTTTTTACATTTTTATTTTAATTCTTAAAATAAGTATCTACTAAAAACAAACAAGCAACGTACAAAATAATCAAAATGTTCTCATTATGAGCAGAAAACAAAGTCAACGTGATTACGTCGCATCACAGCTAGTGCAAGATGAGCATTTGTGGTTAAAAAGTATATACATTTTTTATTTTTTTAATAAATTGTCCGCTGGTTTGTCTAGATATGAGACTCTTATTCCTCGGCTGGATCGTGTCGAGACTTTGAAGCTGCACTGAAACTCACATCTGGACCTTCAACCTGTTGGACCCCATTGTAGTCACTATATGGAGAAAACAGTGGCGGCTGCTGGTCCTTCAAAGAGGGGAAGCTCATTTTCGGCCTACATCATAAAAATTGTCCATTTATTCATACGTAAATTCTGCCCTATGTTCCTTTTCAACAAAATGCTCTGTGACCCTGTCGTACCATCTAGGCGTCTTTTCCAGTGACTTGACCAGTGTCCTCTCAATGGCCAGCAGAGTTAGCTATAATTGTATAAATGTAATAATATAATAAAATTATAAATAATAATATAATAAAGTATAATAATACTACTACTAATATTTTTTTAATTATTTGAATATTTTTTTAATTATTACTACTAATAATAAAGTAATAATATAATAAATATATAAATGTATAATTGTGTGAAATGTATTATGAAAATTGGCTAGCAATTTCGACACGCAAATACCAAGAAATAGGTTGCTGCAGGTTGATCCGCGATGGGACTGAGTGCGAACAGCTTCAGCGTCAGCGACTTTTTATTGTATGAATTCGCTGTCAATCAAAAGGAGACGCAGCCTTTCGACAGACCCTCCATCATCATGCAGAAGCCGGAGTCCAGGCCAGCCCACTCCTCATTCACTCCAGAGACGCTGAGCGTCTGTCACGGTTTGGGTTTTGTTTTTTGTTCCTGGTTCTTGTCATGTGATTCCGTTTGTCATGTGATCCTGCCATGTGTCTTGTCTTTGGTTAATCGTCTGATTATTGTTCACAGGTGTCCCTTGTCTGGTCGTTAGTCTTGTGTATTTAAGCCCTCATGTTTGCCCTGTGTCTTTGTCTAGTATTGTATGTTTCTGACTATTTCCTGCCATTGTTCTTGTCTCATGCCTTGCCATGCCTTTGTTTTATGTTTGTTTATGTTTTGAAAAGTAAAGTTTGCGTTTGGGTCCTCACCAGCTTGCCTCCAGTGGTTTGATTACGTAACAGAATACTAGACCAAATCATGGACCCAGCAATCCGCCTCTTCCGCCTCAGCCAGGGAAACCGTCCAGTTGAGGATTACGTGAAGGAATTCTGCGAGCTTTGTCATGGGGAGGATTTCAATGATGCTGTGTTAAAGGACATGTTCCGTCATGGACTCAATGAATCACTTTACCAGCTCATGCCAGCCAATACCCCTCGTAACACTCTGGTGGAGTATATTGACTTTGCCCTGATGTGGAGCGGTTCGTCGTTCACTGTAGGCTTTGCGGATGAGGAGCCCCGCAAGCCCACGGTAACCTCTAAGCCTGAGCTTCACGTCAGTCCCGCTGAACTTGAGTTTCCTCACGTCACGCCAGTCATCAGACCGGTCACCAGATCGGACTCTGGACGTCCGAGATTATTATCCAGCATGATAGACCCACCGCTGGCGTCAGTGCGATCGGCTAGAAGGGACGCTATCAAGCAAAACCCAGGGTCTCGTCCTGCCGAAACCACCTACCCAGTCGAGCCAGAGCCAGTCGCCTGCCCAGTCGAGCCAGAGCCAGTCGCCTGCCCAGTCGAGCCAGAGCCAGTCGCCTGCCCAGTCGAGCCAGAGCCAGTCGCCTGCCCAGTCGAGCCAGAGCCAGTCGCCTGCCCAGTCGAGCCAGAGCCAGTCGCCTGCCCAGTCGAGCCAGAGCCAGTCGCCTGCCCAGTCGAGCCAGAGCCAGTCGCCTGCCCAGTCGAGCCAGAGCCAGTCGCCTGCCCAGTCGAGCCAGAGCCAGTCGCCTGCCCAGTCGAGCCAGAGCCAGTCGCCTGCCCAGTCGAGCCAGAGCCAGTCGCCTGCCCAGTCGAGCCAGAGCCAGTCGCCTGCCCAGTCGAGCCAGAGCCAGTCGCCTGCCCAGTCGAGCCAGCGCCAGTCGCCTGCCCAGTCGAGCCAGCGCCAGTCGCCTGCCCAGTCGAGCCAGAGCCAGTCGCCTGCCCAGTCGAGCCAGAGCCAGTCGCCTGCCCAGTCGAGCCAGAGCCAGTCGCCTGCCCAGTCGAGCCAGAGCCAGTCGCCTGCCCAGTCGAGCCAGAGCCAGTCGAGCCAGAGCCAGTCGCCCGCCCAGTCGAGCCAGAGCCAGTCGCCCGCCCAGTCGAGCCAGAGCCAGTCGCCCGCCCAGTCGAGCCAGAGCCAGTCGCCTGCCCAGTCGAGCCAGAGCCAGTCGCCTGCCCAGTCGAGCCAGAGCCAGTCGCCTGCCCAGTCGAGCCAGAGCCAGTCGCCTGCCCAGTCGAGCCAAAGCCAGTCGCCTGCCCAGTCGAGCCAGAGCCAGTCGCCTGCCCAGTCGAGCCAGAGCCAGTCGCCTGCCCAGTCGAGCCAGAGCCAGTCGCCTGCCCAGTCGAGCCAGAGCCAGTCGCCTGCCCAGTCGAGCCAGAGCCAGTCGCCTGCCCAGTCGAGCCAGAGCCAGTCGCCTGCCCAGTCGAGCCAGAGCCAGTCGCCTGCCCAGTCGAGCCAGAGCCAGTCGCCTGCCCAGTCGAGCCAGAGCCAGTCGCCTGCCCAGTCGAGCCAGAGCCAGTCGCCTGCCCAGTCGAGCCAGAGCCAGTCGCCTGCCCAGTCGAGCCAGAGCCAGTCGCCTGCCCAGTCGAGCCAGAGCCAGTCGCCTGCCCAGTCGAGCCAGAGCCAGTCGCCTGCCCAGTCGAGCCAGAGCCAGTCGCCTGCCCAGTCGTCTGCCCAACAGAGCCTTCACCGCTGGTCCCGCCCAGCTCAGAGCCCTCTTCGCCGCTGGTCCCGCCCAGCTCAGAGCCCTCTTCGCCGCTGGTCCCGCCCAGCTCAGAGCCCTCTTCGCCGCTGGTCCCGTCCAGCTCAGAGCCCTCTTCGCCGCTGGTCCCGTCCAGCTCAGAGCCCTCTTCGCCGCTGGTCCCGTCCAGCTCAGAGCCTTCTTCGCCGCTGGTCCCGCCCAGCTCAGAGCCCTCACCGCTGGATCTGCCCAGCACAGAGCCCTCACCGCTGGATCTGCCCAGCACAGAGCCCTCACCGCTGGATCTGCCCAGCACAGAGCCCTCACCGCTGGATCTGCCCAGCACAGAGCCCTCACCGCTGGATCTGCCCAGCACAGAGCCCTCACCGCTGGATCTGCCCAGCACAGAGCCCTCACCGCTGGATCTGCCCAGCACAGAGCCCTCACCGCTGGATCTGCCCAGCACAGAGCCCTCACCGCTGGATCTGCCCAGCACAGAGCCCTCACCGCTGGATCTGCCCAGCACAGAGCCCTCACCGCTGGATCTGCCCAGCACAGAGCCCTCACCGCTGGATCTGCCCAGCACAGAGCCCTCACCGCTGGATCTGCCCAGCACAGAGCCCTCACCGCTGGATCTGCCCAGCACAGAGCCCTCACCGCTGGATCTGCCCAGCACAGAGCCCTCACCGCTGGATCTGCCCAGCACAGAGCCCTCACCGCTGGATCTGCCCAGCACAGAGCCCTCACCGCTGGATCTGCCCAGCACAGAGCCCTCACCGCTGGATCTGCCCAGCACAGAGCCCTCACCGCTGGATCTGCCCAGCACAGAGCCCTCACCGCTGGATCTGCCCAGCACAGAGCCCTCACCGCTGGATCTGCCCAGCACAGAGCCCTCACCGCTGGATCTGCCCAGCACAGAGCCCTCACCGCTGGATCTGCCCAGCACAGAGCCCTCATCGCTGCCCAGCACCGAGCCCTCATCGCTGCCCAGCACCGAACCCTCTTCACGGTCCCCGTCAGCCCGGTCAGAGACTGTTTTTAACCATCCCTCTCTGAGACCCGGGACTTTCCCCAAGTATTTTTTTGGGGGGGGCCAAAGGGCTCCGTCATGGCCACCTGAGGGGTCCTCACCACCATGGCCACCTGAAGGGTCTTCTCCGCCTTGGCCACCTGAAGGGTCTTCACCGCCGTGGCCACCTGAAGGGTCTTCACCGCCGTGGCCACCTGAAGGGTCTTCTCCGCCGTGGCCACCCGAAGGGTCTTCTCCGCCGTGGCCGCCCGAGGGGTCTTCTCCGCCGTGGCCGCCCGAGGAGTCTTCTCCGCCGTGGCTGCCCGAAGGGTCTTTTCCACCATGGCCGCCCGAGGGGTCTTCTCCGCCGTGGCCGCCCGAGGGGTCTTCTCCATCATGGCCGCCTGAAGGTATGTCTCCTCCCTGGTCGCCTGCACAGCCTGATCTGCCCTCGTCACCTGCACAGCCTGATCTGCCCTCGTCACCTGCGCTGCCTGATCTGCCCTGGTCTCCAGTCCTGCTACAGTCTCCAGGCCCTCTGCTGCTCCACGGGCCTGGCCCTCCATCCCGCCCCCGAGACCGCCTCCGCTTCACCGCCCTCCTGAACTTTTTTGTTGTTGTTGTTGTTTTTATGGGCGTCAGGAGCCGCCCATAGGGGGAGGGCTATGTCACGGTTTGGGTTTTGTTTTTTGTTCCTGGTTCTTGTCATGTGATTCCGTTTGTCATGTGATCCTGCCATGTGTCTTGTCTTTGGTTAATCGTCTGATTATTGTTCACAGGTGTCCCTTGTCTGGTCGTTAGTCTTGTGTATTTAAGCCCTCATGTTTGCCCTGTGTCTTTGTCTAGTATTGTATGTTTCTGACTATTTCCTGCCATTGTTCTTGTCTCATGCCTTGCCATGCCTTTGTTTTATGTTTTGAAAAGTAAAGTTTGCGTTTGGGTCCTCACCAGCTTGCCTCCAGTGGTTTGATTACGTAACAGCGTCATAATCGCAGCATTTATCCAATGACCGTCTAGTTCTGAAGCACTGAAAGAAACTGTTCAGAGCAGCTTCACTGAAGTCACTGGACGCTGGGCTTCAACAGGGAAAAGCACTGTGACGCTACGGGAATGATGAGAAGGAAATCGAGTCAGCCGACCTGCTATATGTTACTGATTCTGAACCAACTCGTCTTTGAGATGAACATGTTTTTAGTCAATAAAATGTCAACACAGTAGTACATATTTGACCATTGATTTTTTGACTTTATAGGGGAAGCCGAGCTTCCCTTGCAGTCTTAAAGAAATCCTCTCTGGGAGAAAAACCTTCATTTCTTTTCGACTGAAGAAAGAAAGACATGAATATCTTGGATGACGTGGAGGAGAGTAAATGATCAGGAAATTTTAATTTTGAAGTGAAATATCCCTTTAAATCTACTACAACCTCAACTTTATGAGTCGGATGTACAAGTGATTTTGTAGTGGTTGTTTCCAAGAATATATAATGAATATGACACATTATAATGCTGTCTTGTAGGCATTTAAACACAGCTTCTCTGTTTTAGCCATCCTGAATACATCAGATCCTCATGTTCTGTCATGAACCATCTGCACCTAATCCATGAACATTCGAACAGCGCTGCATTCCCGAATATCAGTGAAGTCCAACACATTATTGATTTAGTCTTTGTCATGGCTGGAAAAGCATTCAGGATAGCATAATTCCTCTGTCCTCATTCCTCCCTTAACACACACACACACACACACACACACACACACACACACACACACACACACAGCGCTGTCAGCTATGCTAAGATGCTAAAGCACTGGCCAACATATCATCCAAGCATACATATTCAAATAGCTGTGGATTAGCGCGGTTTATAAACCCTCTGCTGCCAGCGATAGCAAACAACCAGACTTTGTTTTGATAATTTCCCCCCTCTTTTTTTTCTTTAAAAATGTCAGGGTTTCAATTCGGCTCCCCCATCTTTTTCTGTGTGTGGTGGTGGGTGGCTGTTTTTCATTGCAGACTGGTGTGTGTGTGTGTGTGTGTGTGTGTGTGTGTGTGTGATGATAAGCCAGCGCTCTGACATCTCTCCGGTTATCGTTTTCCGCAGCTGTTGCCCGAGTCGCTCCACATCTGCCGCCTCACAAGAAGCTTCGCGACATGAAAAGCCCCTTCATTGCGCAGCTGTTGACTACACCTCCCATCAGCCCCTTCTCACACGTGCTGGAACGCAAAGATGAGATGATGTTGCCCAGAGAGAAAAACAATATGTGACCCTGGACCACAAAACCAGTCACATGGGTACATTTTTTGCTGAATAAATAAGCTTTCCATTGATGTATGGTTTGTTATGATAGGACAATATTTGGTCGAGATATTACTATTGTAAATCTGGAATCTGAGGGTGCAAAAAAATCGAAACATTGAGAAAATCGCCTTTAAAGTTGTTCATTTATGTTGGCGATTGTGCTGCATTCACTCACACAAATACATGTTTTATATATTTACGGTAGGAAATGTACAAAATATCTTCATGGAACATGATCTTTACTTAATATCCTAATGATTTTTGGCATAAAAGAAAAATGGATAATTTTGACCCATACAATGTATAGTTGGCTTTTGCTACAAATATACCCGTGCGACTCGTGACCGAGACGTCCAATAGATGTCTAGGTGTGCCGAAAGAACACCACAGACACAATGTAATAATCTCACAGTAAAACTGGGAGTTGTGAAAAATATGATACACCGGTGTTTTGCCAGATGAGAAGTTTATCTATGTATAATCTTTTTACTTTTTTAATTCATTTTATAACTGTATCATTTATTTTTTAAATTCCTTTTATAACTGTTTTAATTTTCCTTGCTTTTATTTTGTAATTATTTTAATTCCTTTCTGTGTAAAGCACTTTAAATTACCATAGTGCATGAAATGTGCTGTATGAATAAACTTCCCTTGCCTTGGTGTCGGAGGAAAAGATGTACGAGAGACGAGAGATGGTGTATTTTCCATGGAATTAATAAAATGGTTTAAAGGGGTGGTATAATGCCCTTTTCACAAGATGTAAAATAAGTCTCTGATGTCCCCAGAGTGTGTATGTGAAGTTTTAGCTCAAATACCCCACAGATATTTTTATATAGCATGTTAAAATTGTCACTTTTTGAGGGTGAGCAAAAACACACCGTTTTGTGTGTGCCCCTTTAAATGCAAATGAGCTTCTGCTCCCGGCACAGGGGGCGGAGCTTCAAGAGCTTGTGTCATTTTACCTCACACAGACACACTGAAAATGTCAAAAACTTTTATGTTCAAACCGGAGTCGGACAAAGATGGAGAGACTCAAGAAGAAGTGACAACATGTAGAAGCAACAGGACATTTCTGAATGGTTAGTTGATGAATTTATGAAGCTGATGTGGAGTTAACTATCATCTAGTCATTGATTAGCATATTCTGTCATGATAATCTATAAATCGTGTTCAGGGGGCGGGGTTATGTAAATTTTAGGGTTAGTGATGTCACTAACCCGGGAGGAATGTGGTGTAGTCTCTACCAGCCGTTTGTTGTAGTTCTTAAAAAGCGATTTCTGTAAAAGCAAATATCTCCCTTTGCTTTAAACTTTGAGCGTTGTAACTTTGCAGATGTTGTTTATGATCGAACAGCAACATTACACACTAACTAAAGTTAGAAAAGTCAAATCATAATCAACCACCCCTTTAAACATCACACTCATCCTCATACATGGGGATTGAGTGAAAAAAAGGATACAAATAAACATTCAACTCTGGTCACAAATAGAAAGGGAAATAAAAGAAAGTTATTAACTATAATCTATAACTGACACACTCTCTAACGCACATGCGCAGTTCTCATCTTACCTCGAATTACCGTAAATGCACTGTTATGTAAAGTGACCGTTACAGTGCACACTAGGGGTGTAACAATATATCGTATCACAATATAGCGCAATACAAAAACGCAACTATGTATCGTGGATAGTTCACCCAAAACAAAAATTACTGTGTGAGAAAGTTTAGTGTCAGTACTTCATTAAAGGAGAACTCCGGTCAATTTTAACATTGAGCTCATTTTTTTGTAAATTTGGAGTGCTGTCAGTACAGAGAACAACGACAAAAATCGGTGTTGCCTACATCGTGTTATCCTCTTTTTAAAATTTGCACCCTGTTGACTTCAATGGGGCAATATATAAACCTGCTTTTAGCCTCTTAACATCCTTGATGTGTCATTACAAGTGCACAGACAATGTGAGTGATTCCTTCAGAGTGATCACGAGTGAATCTGACTGCAGTAGATGTGAAAGATATTAATAAAAGTGATGTTAATTCAGCCAGCGCACATACCTGTATTTACATCCTGTTTTCGGTCGAAGTCCAGAGTAGTCGATTGCCGAGTTCTCCACTGTTGCTTAGTTACCTATGATCGCGTGAACTCGACAATCGATTACTGTGGACTTCGAACGAAAACAGAAATCATATTTATCTAAAATTATTCTGTATTTTCATCTTCAGAATCATGAATATTGTTATTCTGGTGTCTCTATTGTCCTGTGCTTTGGGTTTCAGCACCAAGTCCAAGCCTATTCATTTACACACACAATGAAATACCAAATTTAGCATTTTAAACAACAGTACATTTTTTGTTAACCTTTTACCATATGTCTTAGAGTATCGCAATAATATCGTATCGTGAGATCAGTATAGTGATATGTATCGAGTCGTGACATGAGGGTATCGATACGCCCCTAGTGCACACACACCTCGATAGGTAGCAGTGCCTGAGACAAGCGTTGGCCTTCGGGACGTTTAACTCGCTGCCTCAGCCATTTTATCACTGAATTACAGGGGATGTTTATGACTAAGCCTAATCACCCTGGGCTTATCAGGGAAACGTGTGCAGAGCTCATTATTGCCAAGAGCCGAGCGCCACAGGTAATGTGCAACGCTGTATATTACCTTTCAACGCAAGCTAAAACCATTTTCGCCCTAAAGCCATAAAGTGCAACTTAAAAGTGGTACTTTGGCTTAAAATTCTTGTATTTGGTCTCAAGTGGCTTCAGAGTTCTCAGATATTGTGATCCCGGTTACATGATTTGCTGTGCATGTGCTTTTATCCTGTGCAAAGAAGTCAAAAAGGGTACAAGGTAAAAAAAGACATGGCCTTTTCCTGGAGATTCAGTTTCTGTCCGCCTTGCTGAAAAGAGGCTATGAGGTCACGAGATCGGGATTTTTCCGAGGTGTATATTATAAAGGCTTGTGAAATAATTGGCTAATATTGTTTTAAGTCTGCTTTAGTGCTGAGAGATATTGCACAGCACCAAGATCCTCTCATCTGAGCTGTCATTGGTCTGTCAGCGCTCGTCAATGTCAAGAAATTTGAGACGACCAATCAAATCAAAGTGGGCGGGGCTCTATTCACAGAAGCTGCTGAGCGTTAATTCCAGTGCACATTCACTGCTGTTCAAAAGTTTGGGATCAGCAAGATTACATAAGCATTATTTTAAAATAAATCAATACTTTTATTCAACAGGGATGCATTAAATTGATCAAAAGTGACATTAAAGACATTTATAATGTAACAAAAAGATTCTATTTCAAATAAATGAAGTAGAACTTTCCATTCATTAAAGAAACCTAAAATAAAATGTAAACAACTGTTTTCAACACTGATAATAATCATCAATGTTTCTTGAGCATCAAATCATCATATTAGAGTGATTTCTGAAGGATCATGTGACTCTGAAGACTGGAGTAATGATGCTGAACATTCAGCTTTGATCACAGGAATAAATTACAGTTTAAAATATATCCAAATAGAAAAACAGTTCATTTCAGTTGTCATAAAATTTACAAATACTGTTTTTTTTGTGTGTGTGTGTTTTTTTGTGTGTGTGTGTGTGTGTGTGTGTGGGGGGGGGGGTATTTTTAATCAAATAAATGCAGCCTTGGTGAGTATAACAGACTTTTCTTAAAAACATTAAAAATCGTACCGATCCCAAACGTCTGAAATGCACATATGTTGATCAGAGAAATAAACATTTCCCTCATAACTCGCTCAAATTTGGACCTCAGTGATTTTCAAACCCGGCTGGTCACCAGAATATGTTTTGGATGTTGTTCTCCATCACAGGATCCCACCAGATGTCTCTACGTATTTCTTCAGAAGACATTGACTAGGATTACATGCATAATGAGATTTATGCAATATTGCCTCATGTAAACACAATTCCTTGATCAAATTGATGCGATTAAAAAATGTAGTCAATCAAGCACAGCCATGTTTTGGTCAAATTTTTCTGCTGTTCACCAGTTTGAATGTTGTTCTCCATCACAGCATCCCATCAGACGTCTCTACCAGAGTATTGGGCCAGAATCATGACAGAACGGCCGTGTTCTGACTCTACAACACATGCATGTTTCTGTCTCTCACCTGCTGACTGCTGAAAATTGTTAAAAGTGTTTTTTTGGGGGGGGGGGGGGGCAAATAAAAGAAATCAATACTTTTATTCAGCAAGGGTGCATTAAATTGATCAAAAGTTACTTATAATGTTGCAAAATATTCTATTTCAAATAAATCAAACATTTTATTCATCAAAGGATCCTGAAAAAAAAAACAGTTTTCTCAACATTGATAATCATAAATGTTTCTTGAGCATCAAATCATCCTATTAGAATGATTTCTGATGATGTGACACTGAAGACTGGAGTAATGATGCTGAAAATTGTCATAATATTTACAAAATACTGTTATTTCTTGGTATTTTTAATCAAATAACTGCAGCCTTGGTGAGCAGAAGAGACTTCTTTTACAAACATTAAAAATCTTAACGATCCCAAGCTTTTGAAATGCATGTATGTAGATCATTTTCTCGAGGGAACTTCTGAACCCAACTAACTCGCTCATATTTTGTGATTTTAGTGATTTTAAACCCTTGCTGGTCACCAGGATATGTTTTAGATGTTGTTCTCCATCACAGGATCCCACCAGTCGTCTCCGCTAGAGTAACATGGCAAGAATCATCCAGCATCGCATGAAAGAACGACTGTGTTCTGACTCTACAACACATGCATGTTTCTGTCTCTCACCTGTTGACTGTCTGCCGGACAGTCGATGAAGCATGACCGTCTGAACGATGGAAGATGCTCTCCTGATCCCAGATCTGTGAAGTCTCCTTGCATGGATCTCTCCAGCCATCTCATCCCAATGCATCAAATCCACAAATCAACTCCAAAGACCCAGCTATAGTTGTGGGAAGAGCAAAGGCGTCCAGTTCAGGAACACACGCAAACGCCTTCAGGAACGCGACCCAACGAGAAGATCAGATGCAAGGATCTCGAGTCCTGGAAAAGTTTTCCTCCTTTTAAAATGCTGACCACAAACTCTTTCCTCTCTCTAGCTTCGGTAGCAATATCAGTGCCGTTCTCCACAGTTAATGGGCAAGCAGTGTTATTCTGTCACAGCAGGAGACATGTTCCTCTCTCTCTCTCTCTTTATCTCTTTCTCTCTCTCTGTAACCGCTCAAAGGAAAGGGTGTGTGTGTGTGTGTGTTAGAGAGGTCAGACTGACTGTGGGCTGAGACTGTACTTTAATTGGTCAATGTGTGTGTGTACATATTAAACCGACTAGAACTGAGTTAGAATCTCCCATTGATGACAACCAAGCACAATTGTAGTGATATTTCATAAAGAGAGTTAGGATAAATCTGTGATAACATCTAAATTAAACAGCTTTATACAGTCAGATCAAAAATTATTCAGACACCAGATATAATTTTTGATATTTTTTTAGTGTGTGCAGGACACTATAATTCATTTATGAAAGTGAGGAGAGCAAAATAAAGTAAACTGAGACATTTTATACCCAAATATTGTTCATACAGTGATTACCAGTAAAATTAATAATAATTTGGGACCAAATATTATTCAGACACTTTGACCTGATCATGTTTTGTTGAAGTGTTTTTTCTTTAATTGCTAATGCTCTTTTTACACACAGACTGAACAAAATGAAGCATTGCTTGGTGATTGGTTGAGCTAAACTGGTATTATCTAATTGTGTAGTTAAATTTAACAGCTGACAGATATTCAACATAACTCATGTGTGAGACAGTCTAACAGAAGGACGGACAAAACCAGTCAAATATCAACTGATTCTTGTCATATTTTATTACCGTTTTCTAAACTATAGCGAATAAACTGTGATAATGTGAGAAATGTTGAAGGTGTCTGAGTACATTTTTGTTTGGTTGTATATATATAGATATAAATCATGTCCTCAGCTCATGTGTGCTGTCCTCATGTTCCCCAAGCGAAAGTAAACAGTGAAAGCTCACACACAGGTTTCCTCTGGCAGGAACCAGATGTGTGTGTGGGCAGATCCTTCTTCCCGTTCCTACCGGACAGTGTTGCCCGTTCTTCTGATAAGTTCAGATGGTTCAAGGGCGAGAATCTCTGTGCAACTCCCATCTGAAGGCATGAAAATCAAGCTTTTAATGTGGTGTTTTTAATCTGCTTTAAGACAAACCATGTGTAAATTCATAAGTCGACAGCATTGCTGAGTATTTCCTCCTTAAAACTGCAGTGAACCAAAGACAGTCTCAAAAACACGCTTTGAAATCGCTGGTGTTTCTGACGTCACAAACTACCTTGTAACCAATCAGATCAACGTGTGATCGTCAACCAGTGGATCTCTGAGCTGAGGGAGTGAGTGGAGGCGGGGCTCATTTGCATATTCATAGAACCACGTATAAATGAGGCAAGGGTGTAGAAAAATAAAGAAGCTTAAACACTTAAACATGTTATTTTGCTGATCAAAGATGAGTTTTACGGGATACAATTATTGACTACAGGGGGACTTTAAAATCTGAAGGCATATTGCAGCATTTCTTGCAGTTGGCATCAGTTTAAAAACTTAATTTTTATATTTTGCAGAGAAAATGTGAGACTAAGGTTTTGCCTGTAGTTGCCCAGGCATTGACATGTTTTCTGAAGTGTTGTAAGTGGTTTTCAGCAGGTTTTTGCTAAAGCCTTCGTGACACACCAAGTTGACGTGGAAGAACTAGCAGCGATGAAAGCCGACTGTTGGCGCGTTTCCATTACATATTTGCGCAAAACTTGTGAAATTTTTTCTAAATGTCGACAAAAAACTATTGAGAAATGACGGCGTTTCCATTAACCGATGTTATGCGACTAAAACTTCATTTTTCCTCTCTCGATAAGTAAAATCATTCCAAAAACATTGTAACGGACGTTGGTAGGATTATGTATATCCAGCCACTGCACTGGCCATTATTATTAACCGAAGGAGATGTATGTGTGTTTTCCAAGCATTAATGGTGAGGAACGACCCTTATTATACCTATGAGCTGCACATATGAGGAGTTTCTGGGTGTTTCTCCCTCATTTCTGCTGCGAGGTCTTGATTGTGGCATTTATTTGAGGTTTAGAATCCAGTATTCCTGTAATTCTTCTGTCTTTTATGAATTTAATAAAGAACTCTGTCTCGTATTCTGTCCAAACACACCGCGTCATCTACGTCAGGTGACTGTAAATGCGCAAAAACTGTTTCCATTGCAGTTTTGTGAAATATTTCTTTTTCGAATTGCCTGAAAAACCTCCTCATGCGAGCGTAAAAACTTTTTTGCGATAAATGGAAGTTTTTGCAAAATTTACGTGTTTCCATTGGGCGTATTTTCAATCCGCAATTTCAGTTTGCGCAGTTTGAAGGGTAATGGAAACGCGGCTTGTCGCCTGTGTTTGAAAACACTGCAACGACTAGCGGCGACTGACAACTAGCACATGCGTCTGCGATGCGACATAATTTGTCTGTCCACACTAGACACGACCCGACTGCGAGATGTGAGAGCCAATCAGAACAGCGTGTGGGCAGAGTCAGCCAATCAGAACAGCGTGTGGGCGGAGTCTCGCAGCACCAGAGAGTCATCTTGACGGCACTCGCAAGAAAATGGATAACTAAAATCAAATTCACAAATATTACACCATTTAAACATTATTAAAAATACATAGGCTGAGTTACTAAAACAATCTTTGTCAAAGAATACACTTGTTTGTTCACAGTTTGAGCGTTCTTGTTTCCATTTGTTTAATTTCAAGATCTGAGGTGAATTATCCACCGTTGCTTTTACAGCCACAAAGCTGGAGCACTAAATGATATTCAAAGTCACATTACACACTTTAAACGTTAAATAAAGCACATAAACAGTTCCTGAGATTATCATCGCCACACTTTGTGTTTGTTGTTCCAGCGCGACGTCGCAGAAAAATAGAAACCGTTTCTAAGATAGAATCGTCGTGTGTCTTTTACAAAGAGAGAAACCTTCCACTTTTAGCCAGTGATTGTAGTTTATAAAGTTACAAACATGGATATTTTTCTTACACAAGCGCATGGCTTCGCTTCAGAAGCCCTTTATTAACCTTAGTATGGATTATTATTTTGACGATGATGCGCTTTTTTGTGCTTCAAAATCTTGTCCTCCATTCACTCCCATTATTAAGCTGTGAAGAGCCAGGATATTTAATATAACTCTGAATGTGTTCGTCTGAAAGAAGAAAGTCTATTATATACACCTAGGATGGCTTGAGGGTGAGTAAATTATGGGATAATTTTCATTTTTAGGTGAACTATCCCTTTAACACATGTTCTTATAAAGGGCTGAAGAGTAGCAGCCTTGAGGCTGATGCAGTAATGCTGGTACTGAGGAATTAGCTTGAGTACAGCTGTGACCCACTGGCCTCCACACACACACACACACACACACACACACACACACACACACACACACACACACACACACACAGAAGTGAAAGGGGATGTGCACACAGATGCACCGGCTGTCACTGCCAAACTCACACAGATGGTGGCCAGCAGAGTGGATATGAGAGTAGTGTGTATGTGTGTGTGTGTGTGTGTGTGGGAGTTCGACCATGTGTTACAGGTGGAAGTTTTGTAACAGAAGCGTAACTATATCATAGTTATTTTGCCCCCCATAACCACAAAATATTTTAGGGACTTTCCTCGTGTGTACGTAGTGGAATCTGTTATGCTCTTTTTTATATCAACAGCTAAATCTGGTTTTTGAGGAATAAAAATACACTCAACAATTGCCCTGTATGTCAGTTGTCACATTTGTGTGTATTTTTATTTCTGTATTTTAATGTTATGGTATACCTGGATGGTATTGCTCATATGATTTGGTTTGCAATGTTACATCAGTCTGTAGACAGTAGTAGTGGATCTAAATGGTACAGGAATCCAGAAAGAGCATAAGGCACAGAATCAAAATCTTTTTTTACTCATTTAAAATTCTTAATTCATAATATGAATAAATTTAATTTTATTTTATGAAATTTTACACATTTTCTTGAAGTAAATCTGGGCCTATGACTTTTTCAGGGGGAAATCAAGAGAAGTGATTTTCTCTGTATTTAATCTCACTGGCATCTCGAGGAAACAATTAAAATATTAATCTGAGATCTCTTTTGGGATTTTTCTTTTTTATGGGTATAAAGGTTGAAACACATAGAGCTCATTTAACAATGACACACTAGAATCCTCATGGCTTGAATATAAGAGTAAATATGTATAATAATCACAATAATAACACAGTTTATTGCTCTGCTGGAATCTGAAAGGACCAGATGTGTGTTTGCATCTTTGTTTCTCTCATCTCGCACATTTTAACTACGCCAACACACAGATATAACAGTCTTCTGTGCCTGCAAAACCTCTGTAACAAACATTCTCAGAGACAGGAGGATAACATATAATATTACACTGCAAAATCCTAAGTAAGTGAGTTTTTGCTTAAAACAAGCAAAATTATCTGCCAATGGGGTAAGAAAAATAATCTTAAAAAAGATTATTTTTCTTACCCCATTGGCATAATATTGTATGTTTTAAGCAAAAACTCACTTACTTAGACCCCCCCCCCCCCACCACCACCACCACCACATTATATCATTTTACTTATCTAGTAAACGCTTCTTGATTGAAAAGTCTTTAGATATTTGGACAAAAATACTAAGTGAGAAAAGAATATTTTGCAGTGAAAGTCAGAGATAAAGTCCAGCAATAATTGTGCGTAAACATGTCCAGGTGTGTTTATAAGTGTGTGCATCTCTCAGTCCGCCGATGTTGTCAGGTATTAAATGTGTTTTTGGAGAAAGGCAGATAATGATTTCTCTGGTTTATAATAATCTGGAGGCCCGTTGTTCCTCTTCCTCGATGTGATGGTGGATGTGGCGTGACCCAGACCTGCTTTGCTCTCGTGATAAGGTCAGGAGAGAGAGGAACGTTACGCAAGCGCTAGCATGGCCTTATCCTTCCAGACCAGACCAGCCGTGTCAGAGAGATCCCTCTATCAGCGCCGCACAGGCTCTCCTCGGCACACAGATACAGCGAGAGCTTCATTAGGGTTTTAACCGAGCTCAATGACAAAATAACACCGTTTTCCATAAGCACACGTGTTGAGCTGGCGGGAAGAAAGTCGAGGTAAATCCAGCTGGTTTAGCATGGTCCTGTTTAGAGCCGGAAGATGCAATCGATCAGGCCTTGTGCACACTAATACGTTTTCGTTTGAAAACGCATCTTTTTCTCTCCGTATTGGCCTTCTGTTCACACTCGTTTTTTATTCAAGAAAATTAAGCTTTTTGAAAACGCTTTCTGAAGTGGATGCATTTGAAAACGCCGTTTTCGCGTAGTGGACTGTGAACTGGGAAATTATCACAATTTGATTGTGAAAAATGATGGCGCAAGTTTAGTCATGTGACTCACATTGTACCAATAGAAATTCATGTTTATACTGGTATTGTGCCTGTTACGTGCTTTTCACTTTCACACTGTTGTTACTTTCAACGCATTCTCATCCTAGGGCAGGGGTCAGCAACCTATGGCACGCGTGCCAACACTGGCACGCGGAGGGTTAATCGCTGGCACACAAGCAAATGCAAGAGAAGTGTATGTATTTTATGCCGTTCAAATGCACTCGGGCTCCCCTCCCATGATTAACATCGCGTAACATCAGCATCACACGTGCACACGGAACGCACATGTAGGAAACCTCGTGAATTACGTCCGTTTCACGCATATTTTTTTCGGCGTGCATGTTAATAAATGAGTGCATTCACACCGGGAGCAGGAGCAGCGCGTGAGCGCCCAACAGGAGCGTCGCGTGAGCAGTGAAGCGCGGGTTTTGCCGGCGAGTCTATTTTGTCTGCGTTGCTCACGCTCAATTAAAGTGAAAGCACACTTTTGATGGACAAAATAAATATGATTTCAAACAAAAGTGCCCAAAATGCACATAATGTGCATGTCTAGTGTGTTTTAACAAGAACTGGATTAGGTTATGTCAGAAAAGAAAATGAAGACTCAAAAATATTTATATAAAATTTACCCATTTAAACTTGTTTTATTATTCAGTTTGGGTAAAAGGATTTGGGTAAAAAATATATATAGAAAATAAATATTTGTGTGAGCTGTAAAGTGGTTAGAAAAAATGAAGTCGGAATCGGCTAAAATCGGTATTGGCAGGTCAAACTCAATGAAAAATCGGAAATCGGAATCGACCTAGAAATTTATAATCGCTGCATCTCTAGTTAGGAGTTATAAATAGCCTACTATTAAATTGTCTATCTAAATCTAAAACAAATTTCAAGAGAAATATTTAAATTTCTGTACTATTTCTGTTTAAGCCATTATGAAAATGTACAATGTTTGTGTATTTATATGAGTGTGTGTGTGTGTCTGTGTGTGTGTATGTGTATGTATATATATATATAATGTATGTATGTATGTATGTAGGCTATGTGTGTTGTGGCACAGTGATGAACTCGGAAACTTAAAAATGGCACTTTATGATAAAAAGGTTGCCGACCCCTGTCCTAGGGCATCATATACTGACGCTTTTGACATTTCATCTACATCGAACGCACATGGCACCCTTTAGCGTCAATATGACACACACAGAGCTTTGTTCGGTTATGGGTATAGGTTTAGGTCTGGGGTAGGGTTAGGGTTAGACCGCTAGGAGGCGCCCTCTGGCCCATATCTATCTGCGTCTCATATTGACAGTATATGACGCCTTGGGATGAGAACGGGCTGGTTACTTCACACACTCTTCCTATCACAGTCCTGCAAAGATGACAGAATTCACTCATATCTGCTGTCCTGCGGCGAAACATGAGCAGTTTTAGACCAAACATATAATAGTGAGTGCGACCTGACGCTTCAGTGAATGATGAGATATTTCGATAAATAAAATGATCCTGCCAGAAGAATTGCGCGATAACTTTATTATGTATTTTTCCGTCTGTATCATCTCAGTGAGCTTTTGTGAGGCTTTACGCATGCGCAGTATGAGGTGAATTGAATACGCTAGTGTGACGGAGAGGGTTTTTAAATGAAAACGCTGTTTTCAAATGTATCTGGATTAATGTAGACGTAGCCTCAGTTACCATGTTACAAAACATTTGGATCACTAACGCTCTGGAACTGGACCGGCTGTCTTGAGTTACGGTTCACAGATCGTCTAACGCATATCGCACGCAAAAATGGCGGGAGCTTTCTTAAAACAGCAAGCTGCGATCTGATTGGCTGGCTTCACCCAAATTTTAATCAACAGGTAATTTTTGGTTTCTTGGAGTATCGCAATAATATCGTATCGGGAGTTCGGTATCGTTATATGTATCGAATCGTTACACCCCTAGTATATAGCCATTTTTATGGCTTTAGTGTCCATTAATGAATACCAACACTCTTGGCCGGCTCTCAACTAGAAAGTAGCTTTTATGAATGACTCCTTAACAACCAGTGAAGAAAGCAGCTGAAATTTTTCTTTCTCTCTGGTATTTTTGTGTGCACCTGCTTGGCACAGAAAGCCCAGGGAAGCTCGGGATCTTAACCGAACGCTAGAAGTTAAACCGTCCCCATCTGTCAGCACCTCACACAGTCTCTCTATCTCTGTCGCTCTCTCTCTTTCTCTCGTGCTTATTCACCGCCGGCTTGGCGCAAATTCAAGTCTGTCGAAGCACACCTGCTAAATTGAGTGCGTCGTCTGACACACACAAACTCCCAAACAGCCATTCACATAATAACACACACTTTCACTCAGTGTTGATGATATTCTTGGATGATGTCCATACGCTATTCTGCGAGTGCGTAGCAAAACATCTATCATCTCATGTGTCGATATTCCAGCAGATGTCGAGATGTGTGCATTCCCCCACAAGGTACACGGTTAACAGGTGCAATTCATATTTCCGGAGATTTTCGTTACACTCTAAAAAATGCTGGGTTGTTTCAACCCAATGTTGGGTCAAATATGGGTCAAATGTGGGGCTTTTGGGTCAAATACGGACAAACCCAAACGTTGGGTTAAAAATGTAATTTAAAAATGTAATCCAATGGCTGGGTTTGTCCGTATTTGACCCAGACGTTGGGTTAAAAATGTAATTTAAAAATTTAACCCAATGGCTGGGTTTGTCCGTATTTGACCCAGACGTTGGGTTAAAAATGTAATTTAAAAATTTAACCCAATGGCTGGGTTTGTCCGTATTTGACCCAAATGTTGGGTTAAAAATGTAATTAAAATTTTTTAACCCAATAGCTGGGTTTGTCCGTATTTGACCCAAACGTTGGGTTAAAAATGTAATTAAAAATGTAACCCAATGGCTGGGTTTGTCCATATTTGACCCAAACTTTGGGTTAAAAATGTAATTTAAAAATTTAACCCAATGGCTGGGTTTGTCCGTGTTTGACCCAAAGTTGGGTTAAAACAACCCAGCATTTTTTTTAGTGTACAAATTCTACTGGTGTCCCCTGTAAGAGCGGGTCTTTTTGAACCAGGTGCAGGTGAGTAAAACTCCTTTAGTGGCACAAAATGACCACGACAAATTGTGAGAGTTGGGAAATTTGGAACAGGTGCATAATGTGGTTTCTTTCCGTTAAAAAGGGATTTACTTTAGTTTGAAATCCTTATCATGTTGTACGTCATGAGCTTAAAGTTTAGGCACACTTGACTGTATTCATTTTTCTCATGATCTTTAAAATATTTTAATCTTAAAGTTCCCTGTAGTCAATAAATGTATCCCTTAAAACTCATCTTTGATCACCAAAATTACATACACCCTTGTCTCATTTAGTATGCGCGGTTCTATGAATATGCAAATGAGCCCCGCCTCCACTCACTCTCTCAGCTCAGAGATCCACTGGTTGACGATCACGCGTTGATCTGATTGGTTACAAGGTAGTTTGTGACGTCAGAAACACCAGCGATTTCAAAGCGTGTTTTTGAGACTGTCTTTGGTTCACTGCAGTTTTAAGGAGGAAATACTCAGCAATGCTGTCGACTTATGAACTTACACATGGTTTGTCTTAAAGCGTATTAAAAACACCACATAGACACATAAACAACATTAAAAACTTGATTTTAACCGCAGAGGGACTTTTAAAAAAAGCCTAATGATGAAATGCTTTAAATTGTAAAAAGTTGAGGGTGAAATTGGACTTTTCTGGAAAGTTCGCTGGTAAACGCCTCTGAACTCCCATTGGTCAGTGGTGATGATGTAATGGGTGGGTGTGGCTCTGAGGCTCCGCCTTTTTTGAGGTGTAAATCTTCTCCAGTTCATTTATTTTGTTCAGTCCGTCAAAGTAAACACATGAACACACTGGAGAGACGATTTACAGTAGAAACTGAAGTTGTAATTCTGATTAAAAGAGACACTGATGTTTAATACTGTAAAGTTTCAGCTTTAAAGCAATGCAATGTATAAATCAATGTGACGTGGCTTTACTGTAGTAAGCTGTAGGCTTTACTGTATATACTTCAGTAAAGGACTTTATATAGATTCCATATCAAGTAAAGTTATGAAATAGCTTCATAAAATGGTAGTCGCATTCAAATGCATGTGACTACATCAGCTGAAATATTAATGCACCAACATTCATTTCTTGAACAGGTTTTTGAATTTTCAAACGGCACTATAATAATCGCTAGATGTTTAAATATCGTCATACGCACTGATGCCAATAACTGGTCTTATGATTAATGAATTGTCAGTTCTTTTGAGCTCAGCAGAATTATGTGCATGGATGCATCTATTTTTTTATAGTTGCCTCATTAAAAGGTTTTCAGGTCAGCGAGTCTCTTCTGGTTCGATCTCCTTTGCCTAAACTGGTTCCTTCTGACTCATGGGTGAAATAAAATCAATTACATTCCTCAATTAGCTCGACTTTGCATCCAGTCTCATAACTAAAATCAATACTGAAATAGAAAATGAAGGCAATTTATGAAAATTGATTTGTGAGTGGGCTTTCAATATTACATTGTAGAAACATGAGTAGGTGTTTGCTTATAGGAAAGAATAAAATAGATACGTTCAACACAGATTAAACGAGGCAATCTTCTAACAAAGAGTTTCTAACCTTTATGTCATTACAAAAATTAATTTATGACTGAATTAATGAATTATTCTTGTCATGCTGCATTGCTAGTGGCAATAAAAAGGCACAACGCAAGAACGTGTAAATGTTTTTAAATGATACCTAAAATACTTCATCATCCTTAAAACCAAACAAAGTTAACCGATAAACAAAATGACAGAAAATATGATAATTCAGTACTTTATTAATAATAATGTTTCTGCATATTTAGATGCTAAGACCAAGCCTCATTGATTATTTTTTGAATTGCTTTAAATATAGCCAACAAATCCTTTATATGCTGGTGTCAATTTTGGACATTACTTTATGAACAAATTGTGTTTAATTTCTATCTTTTCTGATGTTATTGTATATAAGTTTCATTTCTGTTTTTTTATATAATTTTCATTTCTGTACTGTCAAATATTTTCTTATCTAAATCTTTAAAGGGGGTCAAATGATGAATGTGATGAATCTGCTCTAAAACGCCTCAGATGTTTGTGGAAGTAATATCTGGACTTGACCGTGTCACAGTGTGAAACATTATAATGCCTTCCAAAGGCTGTGTGTTTGGATGCGAAAGCAAAATCTCTTTGTTTAGCCTTCTGAAAACAGACTAAATTAGGAATCAATGTTTGATTGATTTATAACGCTGTACCTGAACAGTACAACACAAAAGTTTGCTTGAGTAAAGCGCTTTATCGTTCATTGTATCTGAAAGGTAAGAGAGTTACAAAATAAAAACATTCTGCTCAAGTCGAGCTTGTAAAGTTGGTTCTGATCGATCTGGCTCGAAATGATCCGGTAAAACCAACGACATTATTATTTTTTATTTTTTATTTACAGAATAAAATAACAAGACAAGCTTCAAACCCCCCACCCACCCCACCCACTCCCCCATACCACAATCACAACCACAATCATCCACACATTCATAGTGTTATGACAGAAAAGCAAACTATAAATAGAAAGGAAGCACAAAGCAAACAAAATTAATAACATAAGAAAATGAAAAATAAATATTGATCAAAAAATCAATAAACAAAATACAATACAATTAGCAAAACATTTATTTAGCAAAACAACCAACGACATTATTAACTGTGTGTTTTCAATTGCTTTAGAAGTCTTGCAAGCTGAAGCTTGCCTTAGAGTAAGAGGCGTTACATTTCCGCTTGAGGTGTTTGGCCAATCACAGTGCACTGGGTCAGCTGGCCAATCACAGCACTCTGGGCTTTTTGGGGCGGGGCTTTATAAAAACTAGAACTCAATCAGGGGTGCGTTTCCCGACAGCTTTGTTTGCCAACTTTGTATGCAAGTTCATCGTAGTTTAATGAGTCGGTGTTTCCTGAAACCATCGTTCCAACGAACGTTCACAAACAGCATCGCAGAGTTGTGTGTTTGTAACGACACTCTCGATCTGTGGTTAGAAGCAGAGTTTCATGTTTGCATGACACGTGGACTCAATAAATCCTGATCTTGAGCAAAATAAGCAAACTAATATTCAGGACAATCTGTATCTTTTATTTTGGATACAAATATCATTTACGTCTTTTAGTTTGTCAAGAGATTTAAAGCGTAGTTCATTGAAGAGTGCGCATGTGTGAACGAGCTCTACGTGAGAACGAGCCGATGATTGAATCTGGAAATAAAGCAAAATAACTGAGAAAAATGAGAAATAGTCCTCATGTCTGTAATTTATAGTGAAACATCTAGCGTTAATTCGATCTCAAACAGATTCATTTACAGTAGTTATCCTACTCCAACACCTGCGTGACATCATAAACCAGCGTAGTTGAACGACCAATTTGCGCCAGTACGGTTTCGGGAAACAGTCGTGAATAGCTAGTTGATTTCTTCAACGATGAACAGTACTATGATAGTGAAGCAGCGAGTTACAGCGTTGACGGGAAACACATTACTGCGCGGTTCAGACAGACTGGGAATAGAGGTGCTGCAAAAATGCAAAAAAAAATGAACACTAAACTATGTTAAACTATTCTATTACACCCAATAAACACAATAATAAACTTCTGAAATAGTATCACATGACCCTGTCTTCTTTACAAAAAGCTTCTGCCCTCTTATACAGAAAGACATGTTTTGAGAGCGCCATACAGGCAAACAGAACAATTATTCAGACACCAGTTTTTTTTACTAGTGTGTGCACGGCACTATAGTTCATTTATGTAAATGAGGAGAGCAAAAATAAAGTAAACTGTGACATATTATACCCAAAAATTATTCATACAGTGACTACCAGTAACGTATAAACATTTGGGACCAAAAATTCCTCAGACACTTTGAGCTGATCATGTTTTGCTGAAGTGTGTTTTCTTTAATTGCTAATGCTCTTTTTACACACAGACTGAACACAATGAAGCATTGCTTGTTGATTGGTTGAGCTAAACTGGTATTATCTAATTGTGTAGTTAAATTTAACAGCTGACAGATATTCAACATAATTCATCTGTGAGACAGTCTAACAGAAGGACGGACAAAACCAGTCAAATATCAACTGATTCTTGTCATATTTTAGTACCATTTTCTAAACTATAGCGAATAAACTGCTGAAATGTTGAAGGTGTCTGAATAAATGTTGGTTTGACTGTATGAAAGGCGTAGACATGTGTCCATGTTTCAGAGCTTGGCCGGCGGGATCAGCGAACGCTCCTCTTCTGGCCGTGTGGTTATCAGGCTTCTTCAGCCAGTGTTGCTAAGCTCAGCCTGTGTTTGTTTCACTTATCCATGTGCCGTTTGCCCCGAGTCAAGCCTGGTGTGAAGAAGCCTGATAAAAACAACAGCCAACCCGGCCCAGTGCCAGAGGAATCTGAGTACCCTTCACACTGACAGATAGGGCACAGCGCTCTCACACACATGCCATCACTAGCCGCGTTTCCATTACAGATTTGCGCAAAACTTTCGCGATATTTTCTAAATTTTGATTAAAAAAAAATTTGTTGTAGAAAACAACAATGTTATGTGACTAAAATGTATTTTTTTCCTCTTGCGATAAGTCATTCCAGAAATCACGGCAATGGATTTTAGTAAGTTTATGTGTATCTCAGCCGCCGCACTAGCCATTATTATTAATCAAATGAGCCGTAGGTGTGTTATTCAATCATTAATGGCAAGAAAAGACCCTTAGGTCGTGTGTCCGCCAAAGCTTTTTTCATGCAGCTGGCGTATTTTTCCAATTGTTTTCAATGGGAGCGCCGTGTTTTTAAAACGCCATGAGCGTAGCGTTTTTTTAACGCTTGAGAGCGTTTTTTACAGGTCGCTGAGAGTTGAAGTATATTCAACTTTGGGTAAAACGCAACGCTCATCACTGTCACTTTTTACCCAACCGTCCAATCACTGTGGAGGAGGGGCGGGACTAATACCACACCGACCAACCGCCACATTCTGCTTGTACAACGTCAACAAACGACAACAACTAGCATAATAGCGGAACAAAATAATTTAATACAAGAGACAGAGAAAATATGTAACATTGTATCGACATTTTAATATAGAATCAACACAGGAACAAAATATGTGTGAAATTAGATACTGTAACACTTTCGCGGATATTCCGTATCATAACAAGCAAAGCGTCTCAACTGAATGAAACGCTGTGCTGCCAAAACGCTCTCAAGCGCCCACAGCTAGGCGTTTTCAGCAGGCGAAAACACTTTAGTGGACACACGGCCTTATACTCGTGAGCGGCTCATATGAGTGTTTCTGGCTGTTTCTGTAAAAAAAAGATGGACGACGCCTCTTCACTCTCTTCCATTGTAGAAAAGGGAAGCCGCCAGTGTCGCTATATGGCGCTGACATCTTGTGCTGATTTGGGCCCTGATTCTGTGCAGTAGTGAACATGAAGTGGAGCCGCGATATCAAGGTCCCGCACACACTCCCGTAGAAACAGTTAGTACAGTTTACTGTAGAATAACTCATTATGTCGGTGTGAAATACATCCTTATGGAAATGTAGAAATTAAAGTTGAAGCTCCAATCTCCTCCTGAAAATCCCCCCAAAAGTCTGTTGGTGCCTCAGTGATACTTCGCTCAGAGAAGCTGTCAATCACAGCTGTCAATCATGACGTCACATTCCTGTTTTTATAGCATCAAATAACTAAGACCAAACTTATTTTAAAAAAACGAACACTTAAACTTATATCAGCGTGATAAAAACTACCTAAAATGACAGAAAACATCTTTGAAATTTTTTATTTTGAAATGTAATTTGGTTGTTTAGTTTCCCTCGCGTCCCATTAGACCTCATGGGGAGGCGGGGTTTATGAGCTATACTGGGACCAGCCACCGGGGGGTGATCGAGACTCTGGGTTTATGAGCTATACTGGGACCAGCCACCGGGGGGTGATCGAGACTCTGGGTTTATGAGCTATACTGGGACCAGCCACCGGGGGGCGATCGAGACTCTGGGTTTATGAGCTATACTGGGACCAGCCACCGGGGGGTGATCGAGACTCTGGGTTTATGAGCTATACTGGGACCAGCCACCGGGGGGTGATCGAGACTCTGGGTTTATGAGCTATACTGGGACCAGCCACCGGGGGGCGATCGAGACTCTGGGTTTATGAGCTATACTGAGACCAGCCACCGGGGGGCGATCGAGACTCTGGGTTTATGAGCTATACTGGGACCAGCCACCGGGGGGTGATCGAGACTCTGGGTTTATGAGCTATACTGGGACCAGCCACCGGGGGGCGATCGAGACTCTGGGTTTATGAGCTATACTGAGACCAGCCACCGGGGGGCGATCGAGACTCTGGGTTTATGAGCTATACTGGGACCAGCCACTGGGGGGCGATCGAGACTCTGGGTTTATGAGCTATACTGAGACCAGCCACCAGGGGGCGATCGAGACTCTGGGTTTATGAGCTATACTGGGACCAGCCACCGGGAGGCGATCGAGATTCTGGGTTTATGAGCTATACTGAGACCAGCCACCAGGGGGCGATCGAGACTCTGGGTTTATGAGCTATACTGGGACCAGCCACCGGGGGGTGATCGAGACTCTGGGTTTATGAGCTATACTGGGACCAGCCACCGGGGGGCGATCGAGACTCTGGGTTTATGAGCTATACTGAGACCATCCACCGGGGGGCGATCGAGACTCTGGGTTTATGAGCTATACTGGGACCAGCCAGTGGGGGGCAATCGAGACTCTGGGTTTATTAGCTATACTGGGACCAGCCACCGGGGGGCGATCGATACTCTGGGTTTATGAGCTATACTGAGACCAGCCACCAGGGGGCGATCGAGACTCTGGGTTTATGAGCTATACTGGGACCAGCCACTGGGGGGCGATCGAGACTCTGGGTTTATGAGCTATACTGAGACCAGCCACCAGGGGGCGATCGAGACTCTGGGTTTATGAGCTATACTGGGACCAGCCACCGGGAGGCGATCGAGATTCTGGGTTTATGAGCTATACTGAGACCAGCCACCAGGGGGCGATCGAGACTCTGGGTTTATGAGCTATACTGGGACCAGCCACCGGGGGGCGATCGACACGCTTGGTCTCAACACACGTACATCGCACAAATCCTCCCGCAATTGCTTCGATCTGAGGTCTGTTTAGTAAGAAAGATCTTG